>NC_068915.1:111304000-111606875 GCF_023091745.1 Budorcas taxicolor | reverse complement strand
GCTATATCACCCATGCCCAAGCCCCTTGTCCCAGCCCTGATGTTAAAGGGAACAAGTGACATGATATAAATGAAAGAGGGCTTCCTCCCTCAACAGTTGGACTTACTTTCTTACCGTGGGGGTGACCTCTGTAATAAGTAACTCCCTGCACTATGATGTAGGCAACTCAGTGGAGCAGGGGCTTCAGAAACCGGGGGCAGCCAGGGACAGACAGGAAAAGACCTGGACTCGAATCCCACTCCGGTCCTGATCACCACTGGTCAGGGCATTGCACGTAACATCATCGTCTTGCTTTGACTGCCGTTAAAAAGGAGGAGGGATCTTCGTTGACCCTCCCCACTGGATGGTTAGGGGAATGTTAGGAACAGTAATCCACCCTCCACGGAAGCTCTTTGCAAACTGCTGTGATCTGTAACCACGTAAGGGCTTCCCTGGTGGCAGAGTCGGTAAAGAATCCACCTGCAGTGTGGGAGACCTGGGTTCGATTCCTGGATTGGGAGATCCCCTGGGGAAGGGAACTGGCTACCCAGTCCAGTATTCTTGCCTGGAGAATCCCCATGGACAGAGGAGCCTGGTGGGCTACAGTCTATGATTTCGCAGAGTTGGACAGGACAGAGCAGCTAAGCACAGCACAATAACCACGGAAAACAGGAAGAGGGACTAGAGGGTTTTTGTTTTGTTTTATTCTTTAAAAATTTTTTTTATTCGGCTGCACTCAGTCTTAATTGTGGCACACGGGATCTTTTTCTTGTTCCAGTTACGGAATGTGTGCTTCCCCGACCAGGGATCGAACCCAGGCCCCCTGCATTGGGCACACGGAGTCTTAGCCACTGGACCACCAGGAAATCCCAAGAACGGCTAGTGTTGACCTCAGACACTGATATGCCGAATTCCCAACACCCTCTGTGCTATCAGTCACAGACTCAGTTTTCTCAGTAAAGAAGCAAAGAAGGAAAAACAGACCAGGCTGTCATGGATTTAAAAGAATTTTTCCTTGAAATATATTTTCCCCCCGGAGTTATGCCTTCTCGGGTTGCAGTGCTTCTGTATCAAGGTCTTCATGCAGGAAGAAGAAACTAAGGAAATCTACACTTTTCCTCCTAAAAGAGGGAAGATCAAGAGAAACTAGTTGTTACTCAGTGAAAAGTAAACTGTATTGTCCCTGACAAAGTCTCCTGGGGTTTTCTTATATTGTCATTCAGGTGAAAAAAAAATTTAAAAAACTGATGTTTCTAGGAATCAAAAGGAAGATAGTCTCTCTGTCCTTAAAAAAAAAAAATACCCATGGTCATGCGAACATGATTTTTCATGTCATATAACAATGAAAAAAAATCAACTTTTTAAAAATCTCCAAAAAGGCAATGTATAAATATGACTTCAGAAGAAAAAACAAAACAAGCCTGGAGTAACACAATTGGTGGCCCAGCACCGGCTACGCGCCAGCTCAGGACTGGGCCTGGCACCTTACATGCATCGTCTTGTTTAAATTCCAGAGCATCCCTAAGAAGGAGGCTGCATTTTGAGCACAGAGAGACTGAGGAACTGGCCTAAGGCCACGGATAAGCTGGGGCACAGGATTAACAAGCAGACATGTTTGACTCCTGACCTATGATGCTCACCATCTAGGCCTTCCTTCCGCCCCCTCAAGCCCCCAGGAGGGTGTTCAGCTGCCTTGCCACCCCCTCCTCTAGCCACTGTCCATCACCCGAGCCATCGGTGGCCCGTGATTCCAGAGGCTGGCGGACAGGAGCCCGGACAGACCCTTGGACCGTCTCCTTTTCCGTGAGGACACACGTCCTTACCCAGGCCAGTGTGGGGTCACCCGGGTGCCTGTGCTTCACATCACTGCTCCGCCTTCTCACCTGAGGGGCAGGGATTTTTGTGTCCCTGGAGGCAAAAGCATCTTAAAAACGTTCTGTCCTCTCTGCCCAGTGGTGGAGGCCACCTGGGCATCTGACCAGCAGCCCAGCTCCCTGAGCGCCCAGCTTGTGTGGTCCAGGTGGATCACACAGTTTCTCAGTCTGTTACTTGGCTCTGGTCTTCAGGATGGGGTGAGGCCTTTCTTGTTGTTGTTCCATCCTGAGTCACGTCTGAATCTTTGTGACCCCATGGACAGTAGCCTGCCAGACTCCTCTGTCCTTCACTGTCTCCCGGGGTTTGCTCAAACTCATGTCCATTGAGTCGGTGATACTATCTAAACGTCTCATCCTCTGTCCTCTTCTCCTCCCTCCTTCAATCTTTCCCAGCATCAGGGTCTTTTCTAATGAGTCAGCTCTTCGCATCAGGTGACCAGAGTATTGGAGCTTCCACATCAGCATCAGTTCTTCCAATGAATATTCAGGGGTGAGGCCTGTGATACGGCAAACACTAAGTCCAGTCTGTTGACTTTGGACTGTCTGTTGATCTGATTCTCCTTTTTACATATTATGCCCTCAAGTACCTAAGGGGTGACTTGGAAACATTTCTGCTGTTTATAGGTAGATCTTCTTGTCCTGGAGAAAAGTCTATCAGACAGCCTGATTTCAAAAGTTTTTATTAAACAGCAATTAGTCTGGAAGTAGGGATGGTATACAAGGAAAATATGACATATTCCGTTTTCATAAGGGAAAACACTTCTATTCATATTTTGCAAACTGTTCTCCAAAACAGAAGTCCCTGATCAAAGAGCTTGGTGGTAAAATGCTAGTTTGAATCATATAAAATTACCACTATTTGACTGTTTCTTATCTACAAAAATGGCAAATTTGATTTTTGCTTTAAAGGGTTCAACCTAGTAATAAATTTGGGAAAGCCTGTCACCTTCTCTTGGGAATTCAGCTGATGGCTCTGAGAATTCCTGCAGAAAATTTCCTTCTTTGTAATTCATTCAATACTTTATTCCAAACGACTTCAACCTGGGATATTTTTAATTCTTTTGCCAAATACTTGTTAATATCTGCAAAACATATAATAGGAAATATTGATAATACACATGTTATAGGCCCTGGGCTTCATTTTCCGTCAGTCTTGCTCCCCCAACTCCCCATCACTAAGTCATGTCTTCATGACTTAGACGCTCTTCAAATATACTGTTAATATTATGGCCTGATGTTCTATGTGTCTGCATGTGATTTTCCCTCTTTTCTGTCTGGAAAATTCCTTTTCACATTCAAAACCTAGCTCAGTGGACCTTCTTCGTTGGGATCTCCTTTATTTTTGTTAATTGGAGGATAATTGCTTTGCAATGTTTCGCTGGTTTCTGCTATCCAACAATGTGAATCAGCTATATGATACATGTATCCCCTCCTTCTCGAGCCTGCCTGCCGCCCCCCACATCCCAACCCTCTAGGTCATCACAGAGCACTGAGCTGAGCTCCCACTAGCCATCTATTTCACACATGAATGCGTGCTGGCGTGCTCTTTTCGACCCCATGGACTGTAGCCCACCAGGCTCCTCTGTCCATGGGATTTTCCAGGCAACCATACTGGACTGGGTTGCCATTTCCGCCTCCAGGGGATCTTCCCAACCCAGGGATCAAATCTGTGTCTTTTGAGTCTCCGGCATTGGCTGGCAGATTCTTTACCACTGAGCCACCTGGGAAGCTCCCAGCAATTCTACACCCTAAACCTATTTCTGTATTATTTCTCACAGTGTAGCTTCATTGTTGTTCGCTAGTCTGTCTTCCTGAGAGGTAACTTCCTCCAGAGAAGTAACTGTTTCTCGAATCCTTAGCCCTTCGCATAGCGTTACCGCACACAACAGACATTCTGGTTTTAAAATCTGAGGTTCTCCCAGGTGAAGAAGTTGATCACCCTCATTCCATCCCATAATTTTACATCACATCATTTTGCATCATCTTCCCTGATGACTAATATCATCAGTTTATCCCGAAGAAGGGGTTGGAGGCGATTAACCAGCTGGTACTCAGCGCTCAGTCATGTCTGACTCTTTTGCAACCCCGTGGACTGTAGCCCTCAAGGCTCCTCTGTCCATGGGATTCTCCAGGCGAGAATGCTGGAGTCGGTTGCCATGCCCTCCTCCAGGGGATCTTCCTGACCCACGGATCGAACCTTGCCTCTTCTGTCTCTTGCAACGGCAGGCAGCGTCTTTGCCCCCGAGGCCCTGGAAGCCCCATTTTACATGTGGCAGTGCACAGACATCAGCGCTACGCTGTCAGTTCAGCGCACCCTTTCCTTCCCCTGCCGTGCCCACAAGTCCATTCCGCACCTCCATTCCTGTGGGCACTTCTTTCTGACCCTCACACAGAAAAGAGAGCAGCTCCCTTCTCCGAGCCAAGGCATCTCAGCCACGCCCATCCTGAGTGTTAAGGGGGACCGAAGTGCTGGGAGTCAGGTCACCGCAGTTTCACCCAGTGAGTAAGACCCAGACCCAGACCAGATGCTCCTCTTCATGCTGGGTGGGAACATAAAGCTACAGTGGGAGACACTGCTTTTCCTTAACCTGCTTGTGCATTGTCAGGCGGGAGTGGGTTAGAAAGAATAAGCCCCTTATGACTATACAGAGGTCTCATTTATTTTCTTGTTTTTCACAATGAATTATATTCAGCGGTTTTTTTTTCACTTGTCCATCTTCCTCACTGGGCTTTGAGATCCTCTGAGTTAGAGAACAGGGCTTATTTATTTCAGCATCCTCAGAAGCTAGCCTAGTGTCCATCTAATCTCTGGTAGATCCTTGGGAAAGTCTTTTTAAATTGTTACTGCCTTTTTAATGGAGGCACAAAGAGTAAGAAAACACCAAAGGGCTAGATTCTGGTGGAGGAATGCCTACTCTGGGCATTCTGAGCAGAGAGATCTCACGGTAAAGGGCAGTGTGGGGAAGGTGCTGATGAGGGCGGCCGGGTACCTTGCAGACAGATGGAGAGCCAGGGCACCCCCCAGAAGCATCATCTGATCCTGCCCTAGTTTGTTCTTCGTCTAACGTCCTCCTCCATGTTGCCATCTCAGCTGAGCTGTGCTCTTCATAATCCACGATGGCAAATGAAAATAACAATTTCCTATCATTTTGTGTCTATCCAATTGGCAAACTTATTTTTTCAAGGGTAAGACATTTGTGACGATGTACAGAAATGGGTGCCCTTATAAGCTGCACAAGGAATATAAGTTAGAGCTACTCTGTTTCAATGGGCTTCCCTGATGGCTCAGTGGTAAAGAATCCATCTGCAACACAGGAGACTTGGGTTCAATCCTTGTGTTGGAAAGATGCCCTGGAGGAGGGCAGGGCAACCCACTCCAGTATTCTTGCCTGGAGAATCCCATGGACAGAGGAGCCTGGAGGGCTACAGTCCATGGAATCACAAAAGAGACACGGCATAGCAACTAAACAACAAACAACTGTTTCAGTATTTTATTTCCTTTCTCAGGACTGGCACAGGCCTTTAGCAAAACCAGAGATGACAAAATGTGCGTCTTCCTTACCCGAGTGCTTCTGGTACTAGAGGCAAGAGTCTTACAAAGTCACCCGGAGTGTTGAAGGAGGGGCTGGAAATAGTGAGCCAAGCCCACTGGGGTAAGACTTGGTCTCTAAGACCCTCAGGAAGGCCTTCCTGCTCAGCTCATCTGTCGACAAGTATCATGATGTCCTGTGGATTTAAAGATGGAACCTTAGATAGAATAAGCACTGCTCAGATATTCGTCATATTTTCCCGTGTACAAAATTTGGGAGTGCAGCCAAATTCACTCAAGCTTGGACTTTAAAACCTATGTCATTCCCCAACGCGCTGTGGACAGGGCATTCGCTGTTATTTAGTGATCGCCAGAGAGACGGGAGCTATGCGCCGGGCACCCTGCTCTGCGGGGCTCCCCTGACCCCCACGTTTAGGTTCATTTACCTTGAAAGCTAAAATTAGAGCTTGGCTCTCTGCGCGAAGGCTCTGTTGGTGTAATTAATAATGCAGAGTCCTCACATGCTGTATGATAGGAACTGTGTTGCTAATTATATTGTTATGAATGTGGTTTTGAGTATTATTAAGGCAGGAAATAGCAATTCTTAAAAGCTCCACTGCTAGGGAGATTTTTGCTTCAGCAGGCATGAGCTGGCCTCTGAGCATTAAATACTCTCTTGGTTAGAGGCATTAATCTGTACTCTCTCTGAATACATTTAATTAAAAATTGTGACTTCTCAGTCATTATCATTTTTATGTAGCCCCAAAATAGAATTTCAGTGGAGGGCAGGGTCTTTTATACAAGCACCATCTGTCCAGCCAGGAGATGGTGAAGGAGGTGGACTTGTCAGTTGAAGTCTTGCTTTCCTGGGGAAATCGCATGGGAGTTAAGAGGAAGGGACCACCATGGACAGCATGATTTGACTGTGTCATTTGCCGTCACATTTCTAGAACCCACTTCCGAGAGCCCATCACAAACCACCTAAGAGCCCCCCAACCCCGGCTCTAAAGTTTATTTCTTTCTGTGTGTGTGTGTGTGTGTGTGTGTGTGTGTGTGTGTGTGTGTTAGTTTCAATTGTACAGCAAAGTGAACTGGTGATACTTACACATATATCCACTCTCTTTTAGATTCTTTCCCCATATAGATCATTGCAGAATATCAAGTAGAGTCCTTTGTGTTAGACAGCAGGTCCTTATTAGCTATCTATTTTAGATAAATACAGTCCATTATTCCCTATATATGCAGATTTTGCCTTGTCTCATTCGAGAGATGAGGTAGCAGTTATTTTTATTTTTGCCCACGTGATGCTTTTATAACTTCAGAAACGACCGTGGCAGTGGGAATGGGCCAGGGCATGGTGTTCTACAACTTAAATATCTTACGTTCCTTAAACCTCACAGCACACTAAGACTAGGCATTCACCCCATTTTGATAACACAGCGGCTTGAGGAGGTTAACGGGTCACCCAGGGTCACAGAGCTGACAGGGGCCACTGGAATTTGGAACTGGGTCTGACCCTACACCCCAGCCCCTCCGGGTTTCCTTCACTCAAGCTGGTGACTCTACCATCTGGGGTAACCAACACACCACTTTGAGTGGGACTGAGCAGTTTCCTGGGATGCAGGACTTCTGATTTTAAAATCTGGGGCTGTCTCAGGTGAAGAAGTTGATCACCCTCATTCCATCCCATAATTTTACATTACATCATTTTACATCATCTTCCCTAATGACTAATATCATCAGTTTATCCCAAAGAGGGGGTTGGGAACCATTAACCAGCTGGTGCTCAGTGCTCAGTCGTGTCCGACTCTTGCAACCTCATGGACTGTAGCCCTCCAGGCTCCTCTGTGCATGGGACTCTCCAGGCAGCAATCCTGGAGTGGGTTGCCATGCCCTCCTCCAGGGGATCTTCTGACCCAGGGGTCAATCCTTGCCTTTTACATCTCCTGCACTGGCACTACCTCCACCTGGGAAGCCCCCAAAAGTGGCCAACCCCCAAAGAAAGTCAAAGTGAGCACAGAGGGGGCAGATGCCACCATGAAGGACAGAACTTCCCTGAAACAAATGTGACCCAGGAAGTTGCCCTCAGTGACCATGAGTCAGTTACCAGCAGATGCTAATCCCTCTGTGGGAAAAAATTTCCGCTCGTGTCAAGTTTGGGAAAACATAACAGTATTGGTCGATGCCACCTGTCATGGAGTCAGAGAAACACACAAGTTCTGCTAGGGTGACAGAGAAAAAGGAATGTTTATCAAATGTTCACCTTTCCAGATAATTTGCAGCAGATTTAAGAAGCCCTCCATGAACATGCCACAGAGTATCAGGCTGGGAGATTTTACTAATAAAGTTGGAAACATGCTACTGTGAATCTCACTGGCACTAAAGAATAGGAAATAAATGCCTGGACGTTTGTCAGCTTATTAATCATTCCTTTGTAAGCGGTGTTCTTACTCCATTGCTACAGCATCTAACCACAGTTCATTGGCTGAAGGCCAGGCTAGCTTTCACGTTGGTGTATTACCATGCGCTGGGCTTCTGTGCTTCTTGTCCATTTATTAGAGCTGCAGACTTCCAACAATTTAGTCTAAAAATAGCACCAGTTCTGTGAAAAACACTGCATTTGTGCTTTAGCCGTGGTATAGAAACCTAAAAGAAGGTGTATGTGTGTGTATCGCATACATGTGTACATGTGTGTGCATGTGTGTTTGCATGTAAATGTGTATTGTATATGTGCATATTCCATATTTCAGTGTATGCATGTGTTTGCGTGTGGGTATGCCTGTGTGTAAGTGTGCATTGTGTGTGTACCTGGAGAAAATATTGTGATTCCTGAAATCCATAATTTGTTATGCTTCTGAAAACCTTATTTTTGGCATACTGAAAATTAAAAGAAACAAATTAAAAAGGAAAGTTGGGCGGATAAAAAGGAGGGTAGTAAAGGAAGCTGATTTTTTTCCCCAGAACCCTAGCTCTGTATAATCTGTTTATTTTTAGTGCCCAAGAGGATCACGCTAAGCCAGCATGAAACCTTAAAAACAACCTTTTATTAGAGCCTGTCATTCCTAAATGAAAACTGTGCCATGCTCACCTTTAGGCGCTCTTCTGCTTTCCCTCATAGTTTGAGCTGCCAACTGTCCTCAGGAAAAACGATCCGTTGGCATGTTTCCTTAGGTGATGCAAAACTGCATCCTTTTGGGGTATTTTTGGACAGAAGACTCCCAGATAAAAGTTATTCCAATAGGATGGCTTTCCTAAACCACATCCCTGGTTTGCCTACGTCCACCTGTCTACTCAGCCGCAAGCCAGTGGGCCACGTGCAACTCTGGGCAACAGGGCGATGATTAATTTTGGACCCCGAAGAACTTGAACAAGACAAATAGTGTTTGAGAAGGCACGTGAACCTGAGGGAGCTGCCAAGGACACAGGTGAAGAGTGATAGGAGATGCATTTCATAATGGAAACTCGAGGTGCGGGAGGAGCGATAAGATGTCTCCGCTGCACAAATAGAAAAAGCGAGCGGCTTGCCTATCAGATGCATCGGGTGTTAGGATTGGACGCAGGACTCCTGAATAATGCGTTGTTGGCCTTTTGGAGAAATTAAGAGGAAGGAAATGTCATTCTGAAACTTCACGCCAAATAGCAAAGAGAGGCGGGAGACCAGGAAATCGTCACTTCCCAGGCTGCTTCCGAAAGATACCGCTGGGAGCCGCGGGTTCCAGGGAGGTCACAGAGGCACTGGGAGCCCAATGCTGGCCCCAGGAGAGCGCTCTTGGCAGGATTCTTTTTAAATCAATCTTGATTTCAAAACCGGTGTGCTCAAGGAAGGCGTAACTTCGCAACAGCAGAGGAGGGTGGTAGAAGGAATGTGGGCTTCGGAATAATCCCCGTCTTCAGTTAGATGTTTATCGAGCGCCTGCTATTGGCTGCGATCCTGTCAGAGTCTAGGAATAAAGGAGTGAGAAAGAGAAAAACCAACATGGTATATTACTGCATATATGTGGAATCTAGAAAAGTGGTACAGATGAGCCCATCTGCAGGGCAGGAACAGAGATGCAAATGAAGAGAATGGGTGGCGGTGGTTTGTTCGCTCCATCGTGTCAGACTCTGTGACCCACGGACTGCAGCCCGCCAGGCTCCTCTGACCGTGGGATTCTCCAGGCAAGAGTACTGGAATGGGTTGCCATTTCCTTCTCCAGGAGAGCTTCCCAGGGAGTTGAACTCGCATCTCTTATGTCTCCTGCATTGGCGGGTGGGTTCTTTCTCTAGTGCCACCTGGGAAGCCCAAAGGAACTATACTCCAATAAATTAAAAAAATTTTTTTTTTACTATTTGGACCCATCTAGATAATCCAGACTCCTCTCTCCATCTCAACATCAGCTGATTAGCAATTTTAATTCCCTTTGCCACAACCTGACATATTCACACACCCAAGAGTTTAAGCCATGAGACTCTGCAGGGCTATGAATCTTCCAAGCACAGTGACTTTAGCCAAAATGTCCAAATTTTCCACCCTCCTTGATTTTTTTTCCTCTTTGGTACTCCTCACTAACATATATCTTTTGCTTTTAAAATGTATCCATCTCCTTCACTAGAATGTAGTTCCTTAAGAGGAGTGGGCTCCAAAATCACCGCAGATGGTGAGTGCAGCCACGAAATTAAAAGACGCTTGCTCCTTGGAAGGAAAGTTATGACCAACCTAGGCAGCCTATTAAAAAGCAGAGACATTACTTTGCCAACAAAGGTCCATCTAGTCAAGGCTATGGTTTTCCTAGTAGTCATGTATGGATGTGAGAGTTGGACTGTGAAGAAAGCTGAACGCTGAAGAATCGATGCTTTTGAACTGTGGTGTTGGAGAAGACTCTGGAGAGTCCCTTGGACTGCAAGGAGATCCAACCAGTCCATTCTGAAGGAGATCAGCCCCGGGTGTTCATTGGAAGGACTGATGTTGAAGCTGAAACTCCAGTACTTTGGCCACCTCATGCGAAGAGTTGACTCTGGAAAAGACTCTGATGCTGGGAGGGATTAGGGGCAGGAGGAGAAGGGGACGACAGAGGATGAGATGGCTGGATGGCATCACTGACTCAATGGACATGAGTTTGAGTAAACCCCGGGAGTTGGTGGTGGACCAGGAGGCCTGGCATGCTGCAGTCCATGGGGTTGCAAAGAGTCAGACACGACCAAGCTGACTGACTGACTTAAGGGGAGTGATTTTCTTTATTCCTGTTTACTGCATTCCCAACACCTACTGCAACATGGGGTACATAGTATGCATTCAATACGTAAGTGCTGAGTGAGTTAACTCCAGCCTCTTCCAGCTCCATTTTCATAAACCATTGCCACTGTCAACATGAATGTTGGTTTCCACCCATCCCTCTTCATCATTGGGCAGGGAAATGGCTGCTGATTCAAGGTTCCACAGGTGTGATGATGGAGGTGCCTGAGGAGCAGTCAGGCAGCTAAGAAATCACTCCTCCCCTTTGCGTCAGGTTCTGTTGCCTGGCAGAAGCTCCCAGGCAGGCAGGCAGGCACTGCACAGACAGCTGTGCTCTGGGTGCCCAGGACCGAGAGAGACAAGTCCGCATGCCCAACCCTATCAGAGGGAGCCCAGCCGCCCTTCCAGACAGTGGCCGTGGGAGTGCTACCCCAAACCCCACGATGCAACACTGTCTTTAACAGCCTCCTGGGCATTTACAGCAGGGCAGGAGGGAAGGATACACACGCAGTTAATGCTCAAGTGGGGTTTTAACTGCACAAGCAGATAGCTGTGTTCCTTGCAACCTGTGACTGACAATTCCCAAGGACCAAATCTGAATTCCCCCACCCACAGTATTGAGATTATAAGGACTCATTCATAAATGCCAGTGCGTAAACATTGCTTCAGCACAACTACACAGTTTCTCAGTTCCCAGGAAAAAATAACCAACATGTGACAAAAACTACGTCCTTCCAATGAGGGACTGCGTCAGTCAGTTCAGTCTCTCAGTCGTGTCCGACTCTTTGTGATCCCGTGGACTGCAGCAGCCAGGCCTCCCTGTCCATCACCAACTCCCGGAGCTTGCTCAAACTCATGTCCATCGAGTTGGTGATGCCATCCAACCATCTCATCCTCTGTCGTCCCCTTCTTCTCCTGCCTTCAATCTTTCCCAGCATCGGGGACTTTTGCAATGGGTCAGTTCTTCCCATCAGGTGGTCAAAATATTGGAGCTTCAGCTTCAGCATCAGTCTTTCCAATGAGGAACCGCATGGACCGGTGCAAATGCTCCCAGTGTGGCAATCAACACGGACTGGCTCGGTTGGGGGTTTGGGGCGCGGGCAGTCTCTACTGCCTGGAGCCCGAGCAGCCAGTGATTCCCTCTGGGGACATTTTGTGCTTTTGTTTTACCAGTCACATCCCAACGTCGATGAGACCCTCCTCAGGCTCAGGAATCGCGGGTGAAAGAACAGCGTGATGTTTACCGTGTCGTGGTTCAGGGTTCAGCCAAGTGGCATTCGTCCCGGCTTGTCTGTCGGGCGGAACCTGGGGCCTTGACGAGTCTGGCCCCTGCCTGCCTCTGCACTGCAGCTCACACGTGTCAGCCCAGATGCCGTCGTTCCGCGGTTTCTGATTCTGTGTCCTCTCGTGCATTCCCATGTGCATTCCCTCAGCCTCAGGTGCTCACCTTGTCCTGGCTGCATTCTCTCTCACTTGGCTGGCTCCTGACTCTCCTCAACTTAAATATTAGTGCCTCCTGGCAACCCTTCCTGGTGTCACCTGTCCCTCTCCTCTATAATATGCAGCCCTTTTGGGATTCCTGTTTATCATCTGTCTCCCATCGAGACAGTAAGCTTCCAGGGAGGGAGGCTGTATCTGCTGTTTCACCACCACATCCCTGGTACCCCGGTTACTAAAACTACCAAGTGGATGAAGCAAGATCTGACCCATAGATACACTGCTGACACTATGTATAAAATAGATGACTGATGAGAACCTGCTGGATCGCTCAGGGAACTCAGCGCTCTGTGGAGACATAAATGGGAAGGAAATCCAAAAAAGAGGGGATATAAGTTTGCACGTAGCTGATTCGCTTTGCTGTACAGCAGAAACTAACACATTTTGGGGCTTCTGCACTCTGATAAAAAATAGACTAAAAAATTATCTGACTCATTTTCTCATATCTGATTGCCTTTTTGTTTTTCATTCAATGGTATTCATGGATTCAAGGAGTCATTCCATCCACAGACATTACACTCATTGCTTGGTACTGGGTATTATTTTTTAAAATAAAATGATTTATATTTTATCTTTTCCCAGGTCTCCACTTCTTGCAGGGTAGTGGGGAGGCTATGACAGTTCTCTGTGTCTTTCAGGCAGACCTAAGACCGTCACGCTGCCTTAACAAAATACCACAGACTACGTGGTTTAAACAATAGAAATCTATTTTCTTACAGTTCTAGAATCTGGGAAGCCCAAGATCAAGGTCTGGCAGGGTTCCCTTTCTGCTGAGAGCTCTCTTCCTGGTTTGCAGAGGACTTCTCTTACTTTATTGTCCATGGTGGACGTGGAGAGAGAAAGATATCCACGATGTCTCTTCCTCCTCTTACAAGGCCACCAATATGTCCGTTTTGAACCCCGCTCTTATGAGCTCATTGAACCTTATTGACCTCCTAAAGCCCTATCTCCAAATATAGTCACAGTGGGGGTTGAGATGTCAATGTAGGAATTTGAAGGGGTCACATTTCAGCTCAGGTTAGCTAGGGAACCAGTTTTTAATCAAAGGCTAATCTAGAGCTTGCTGTAAAGCTATTTGCGTCTGGTTGGCATTGCTGATCATCTAGCCCTCAGACTGAAGGCAGGAGGAGAAGGCGGCAAGAGGATGAGATGGTTGGATGGCATCACTGTCTCAATCGACATGAGTCTGAGCAGGCTCCAGGAGATAGCGAAGGACAGGGAAGCCTGACGTGCTGCAGTCCACGGGATCACAAAGGGTCTGACACAGCTTAGCGACTGAACGACAGCCGCCCTCAGGTGACTTTAAGTGAAATACGTTACTGTTGGGTGAGCTTCATCCAATCAGTCGAAGTTCTTAAAAACAAAACTGCGGTTTCCTGGAGAAGAGGGAATTCCATCTCGAGACTGAAGCTTTAACCACTGCCTAAGATTTCAGCTCTGGAAACTATGGATCTCAGACTTGCTAACCACCACAGTCACGTGAGCCAGTTCCTTAAAATACATGCACACACTCACCCTTATCTCCTATTAGTTCTGTGTCTTTTTCTGGGGAACCCTAATGTAGTGACAGACAATAACGAGGCTCTTAGAGGAATTCTGAGCCGCTGACCTTTATTTTCAGGGCTGTGTGTATGTGTACATGTTCAGTTACTCAGTCGTGTCCAACTCTTTGTGACCCTGTGGACAGTAGCCCACCAGGCTCCTCTGTGCATGGAATTCTCCTGACAAGAATATTGGAGTGGGTTGCCATTTCCTTCTCCAGGGCATCTTTCTGATGCAGGGAAAGTCTCCTGCATTGGCAGGTGATTCTACTGAGCCAGCTGGGAGGCCCCCTGGTTCATCTGAGGGCACAATAATTGCTCAGCAAGAATTTTTTAAAATGTACCTAAATTTTGCTCAGAGCCCTCTAGGTAACCGACACCACTCATTAGATATTTATTAATGATCACAGGGTAGTTCCAGGCTGGTGCCATCTTTTTCCTTTGGAGACATTCCAGCTCCTGAGCTCTCAGATTTAGAGCTGGAACACATGAATATGATACGTGTGGCAAAGGCTCAGTGGTCAAGCAGGTTATTTATAGGAGAGGCATGCAGACTGAGCGTTTTAAATATCCACATATCACCAAGATCTAATAATTAACCTGTGTGTATATATGTGTATACACTGAGCTGGCCAAAAAGTCTGTTCAAGTTTTTCTGTAAGATAGTACAGAGAAACCCAAACAAACTTTTCGGCCAGCCCAATATGCTGAGCAGGGAGCGCCCATTAAATTTTACTAGGTGTGTTCTGACAAGTTTCCAGATGTCTTTCATGAAGCCTCTGCCTCACAGATTGGTGATCAGCCCCATCATAATAAACATGTATAGAGAACACTTTCCATATGTTAGAACCTAGGGACACAATTTATGTGGATTTTCTTATTTCTCCTAACATGCTAATCAGATACCATTAGATACCACTGTTACACCTGACTTTGCCGATGGAGAAGTTCAAACACCAAGAGCTTAAGTAACCCACCCGAGGTCATCCAACTACTAAGTAGCTGCCATTTGAACCAGAGACACAGCTGTGTGCCTAGCCCCTAACCCAGGACGCTTCCACACACCTTTCTGTGCTCACTCAGCCGTGTTCCATTCAAGGGCCCCGCGGACTGCAGCCTGCCAGGCTCCTCTGTCCATGGAATTTTCCAGGCAAGAACACACCTTTTAGACATGGCCTAATGTCTGACAAACCATGAACGCCAATCGGAGTCTATCCAAAAAAACAAAACTCACAGCAGGCAATTTAATAGAGATATAATACGGCAAGCTATTGATAGAAGTGTTAGAGCTAGAAAAGCCACCAGGGGAAGACGAGACAGCCGTTGAGTCTATTTACTGCCCTCCTGGGAAGAAAGGCAAGAGGCTTCCTGGCAGGCCACCTGGTAGAAGTGGGGACCATCGTGGACCTTGGTGACAGCTGCTGGAGAGACCATCTGAACCACAGAAAGGACAAGAAACACCCTTACTTACCTTTACCCATGCCGTACCGTGAGTGCTGTTCCTCCAATATCCATGTTTATCTCCAACCTCAGGATGTGACTGTTTGGAAACCCAACGACTACTGCCTTTGTAAGGAGAAGAAAGAACACAGAGACATAAGGCGGGGGAAGGCGAGGCGAAGACAGAAGCAGAGGTTGCGGTGATGCAACCTGAAGCTGAAGAGCACCGAGGCTAGCCAGGGCCAGCGGAAGGTGGAAGATGCAAGGAGAGCTTCTTCCCTAGAAAGTTCAGAGGGAGCACAGCCCTGCTAGCACCTTGGTTTCAGACTTCCGCCCTCCAGAACCGAGAAGGAATAAGTTTCAGTTGTTTCAAGCCACCCGGTTTGCCTTCCCTGGTTATGGCAGCCCCACTCAAATAGCTCAACCCACTTCCCCCTAGTCTGCCCGGGTTCCTTCAACTGGCCCAACCTCACCCGAGGCCAGTTGATAAAAGCAGCTGGGAAATAATATGCAGGGGTCTGTCCTCTGCAGGAGAGCAGGGAGGAAGGGGTGGATCTAAGGACAAGAAGACAAATGACCAGAGCAACGTGGAAGGGGTGCCTGTGCCGAATGACGGGGCGGGGGCATTCAGTCCATGGGTCCGAAGGAAAGAGAATAAACATTCGAAATCTTGGCCCATCTCATCATGGGCCTGACTGGTACAGCAGAAACCAGCCCTGAGCGTGGCTCTGCAGCTCAGGAAAATAACCCAGCGCTTCTCCCCTGGTGGGTCAGAAAACCAGTGGCCTCCGTCGTCACGTAGAGGCAACCTTCCTCGTGGCCTCAAAATTGAGGTCAAGGCACAGATTCTGAAACGCGCATGCGTGAGTCCTTGCTGCGGCAGAGGACCGTCCCTCGCATCCCTCCACGACCGGACGGGGACCGCTGCACCCCCTTCGCTGACGGAGCAGAGCGTGCAGAGAGGTGCCCATCTCTGGCGGAAGGACGTGATAACTTCCCTGAGTAATCAATTTGCAAAACAATTGAGAAAAGGCAAAGGCTCCCCTGGTTGAATCTTCAGATAAAAAGAGAGAGGATGTTTTGAATTTGACAATCAATCTACCCTTAATCCTATCAGGAAATAAACCCGAATCATAATCTGATGTTCTGGAATTGCACAGCTTCTCAGAGAAAGCCTCTCCCCCCTCTCCCCTGGTTTTCATCCTTGAAGGCAGAGTGGGTTTTACCCCTGTGGGTACCTGTTATTCATTCTTATCTGTTTCTAGGGGAATTATCCGCTTGTTTTGTTTCCTTCTAGATTCTGTAAGTTATATTTTTTTCTATTGTTTATATGAGATCTCTTTTTGTGCTGTGTTTCTTAATTAGGAGAGGCTCCTTCACCCTTAGATAAGAACTTGTTCTTAACCAGCCCTCCCCCATCCGCTGATATTTTTCTAATTCAGAGTTACCCAGAAGAGTAAGTTACTGGCGGAAACAGAAAAAAAAAAAAAAAAAAAGGACTCTGGTCTGTGGATTTGAACATTTTGTACTTTTTGCTAAAAATGGGTTATTATCAGAGCCCTGGGTCTCCTGCACTGCAGGCAGATTCTTTACCATCTGAGTCACCAGGGATGCCCTAAGCGTCCTGGAGTGGGTAGCCATTCCCTTCTCCAGGGCATCTTCCAGACCCAGGAATTGAACCCGAGTCTCCTGCATTGCAGATGGATTCTTTACTGTCTAAGCCACCAGGGAAGCCCAATTATCAGAGACATTAGCTACTAAATTTCCATGTACCATTGGCCTGATTACCATCCCTTGGAGCATCTGGAGCCCCTAAGTCTCAGGGAAACAAGGTGATTTACTTCCCCAACTAGCTAACCAGTCACATCACACATTGATCTGTTGGCTCAGTGGGACTGCACCGTAGATGCAGCCAGTATTTATCATAATGTCAATTTCCATCTTTTGAGTACCGACCTCAGTCTAGGCGTTGCATTAAGGATTTACATGTATTCTTACAAATCTTCAGAGATAAGCATCAGTGTCCCCATTTTACAGATGAGGAAACTGCAGTTCAGAGAGGCTGAAATTCTTGGCCAAGAACACACAGCTAGTAGTAAATGGCAGACACGTGGGTTTGAATCCATATGAATCTGGCGCCAAAGCCTGCACGCCTCTGTATCACCCTTGTCTCCGTATAGACACACCTCTCTATGTGCATTATTCCTTGCACAATAACAAGGAGCAATATAAAAGACAGAGAAAGCCTTGGAACTTGGTATCTTGGCAGAGACTTAAGCCATTCGTAGTCAGAGAGGTGGACAGCAGAGCAGTAAGGGGTTAAGAGTGCAGGGCTGGAGTCAGGCAGACTTGACCATGAGCCTCTTTTCTACCCTTCAGATGGTTATATAAGCTTGGATACATTATAAGAATCACACTCTTTAATATCAAGAGTGACTTAATGGCTTTGAGCCTTTGAGTTTTCTCACCTGTTAAAATGGAGCAGGAAGTGGTGAGGGTTAATGATATAATATATGGCAGGTACATACTCCAGAGACAGACATAGGTTAGATACTCCACGGTGATTATTAAGGTGTGACTCAACAAATATTTGAGTATACCTCATACCGTGTTAAATAAAAGGGAGAGAAACGTAGAATAGGGCTTGCTAGAGATAAGGCAATGAAAAAAATCCACAAGACAGGAAAATTACCAATGCAAATATAAACGGCGGGATGTACACAGATTAGTAACAAGCACTGCAGATGTAAGAGTCCTTTGCGAGTGAGGATGGTCAGAGACAGATATTAGCTCTGGGCTGGACCTTGGAGAACCTTAACAGTCATACTGTGTGAATCAAATATGGTTTGCCCACCAGGGCCAGACTGCTAACTCTTAGTGATCCACACCAAAAGGAGGAGCTCACTCTAGAATGTGAATCGACCACCTCATTGAACACATTGTTTAGTTCATCCGACTTACTTTTTGACACAAGACTTTCCTAATGAAGGAAGCAATGCGCTGAATTATGCTCTGCCTCGAGCTCCTTATCCCTTCGAGGACACAGCACCTCCTTTGAGTGGCATTGGTTTAGGACAGAAGTTAGCAACCTTTCTGTGAATGGCCAGATAGTACATATTTTGGGAGTTTCTGGGTCACATAGACTCTGTTGTACTTATTCAGCTGTGATGTTGCAACATAGAAGCAGCTCAGGACAATACAAAGGCTTGGTCACAGTAAACCCACTGGCTGCAGCTTGCCAATATCCCATTAAGATGACTGAGAAGGAGGGAAGAAGGTCTTTAAGGCAAGAACAACATGAGCAATGGCCTGAGCTGCTGTGATCACCATGATCCTGGATGAACCTATATATGAAGAGTGGGTGGTTCAAGCTCAGAGCATGTCATCCATCATCCAGAAAGACTGAATTAAAATGTTGGTGGTCAGGACCCATCTTTGGGAGTTAGCCAAAGGCCAATCCCAAGGTATCAGCTTTTTAAGCCAGCGCCAACTCACCAGGGATTCCCTGGTGGCTCAGACGGTAAAGAATCTCCCTGCAATGCAGGAGACCCTGGTTCAGTCCCTGGGTCAGGAAGATCCCCCTGGAGCAGGGAATGGCAACCCACTCCAGTATTCTTGCCTAGAGAATCCCATGGATGGAGGAGCCTGGTGGGCTACAGTATTGGGGTTGCAAAGAGTCCAACATGACTGAGTGACTAATATTTCATTTCATTTTTTAACTCAATAAGCACCACCCATTCCCAGGTTCAGATCAGGAGATAAGCAAAAAGAAAGAGTATGGGTGTATAGTTATGTACGGATAAAGAGAATCAAATTTCTCTGGGAGAACTGTTTTATTTAAACAGAACAAAATGGCATGCTGTCAAGATTTGCTAGGCTCTTTGTTACTATGAAAAGGCAGGAGTCTGGGGCTGAGCTAAGGTCACCTGGCTCAGTCAGGACATGTAGTAATTGCATATATGCATGTATACATGTGCAAAGCATTCTGCACAGACAGGGCAATCAGTTTTCTATTAAATGGACAAATTCATCACCTCTAAGCCGAGAGGACAATGCCTAATTTGTCTGGCACTAGCAAATGACTCTTTGCTATAAATCGGGCCACGATATCTGTTCAACACTCTTTCATCCATCCACCCATTCATTCACCCCCTCAGCAAGTCATCGTTGTGGCCATAATCCCAGAAAATGAAATTGGAACCATCGAGGGCTCAAGCCCAGCCTAAAACTCTCACTAAGTCTGCCCAAGCCATCCTCAGAGCTTTGCCAGGCTGGCCAGTGGTTTTCTTTGGGATCTTAACTGGACCAAGCAATGAATACCAGTTTGAGGGCTTCCTGTTCAGAGAGATCTCAGGCCTTGCTGATTCCTGTTCCCTCACACAATGTCCTGGTTTCCCCTGATATCCTCGAGAAACCTTAAAAAAACAAAAAAGAGGTAAACTGAGGCAAGCTCAAAAGACCAGAAATTGAGTGCATTCAGGAATAGCAGAGAAACTGCAACTAGGGAGCGGTATGCTGTAGCCAGCTCCAGCAAATCGGTTAAGGGTTTGAGGCGGGCTGTGTTTGAGGACAAGGAGTGCGAAGGAGGCAGGGGTGTAGCCAGCATCCCAGGCACAAGTTCATTGGCTCCAGGATGGAGGTAGATTCTGGGTGGCCGTTCATTGGTCAGGAAGTCAGTTCATGTCATCTCTGTAGGGGAAACTAGTCTCTCTGCTCTTAAGTTGCCGTCTCCTGAGCGCTGGGGTCGAGTCTCAGTTTCCTAGCCTCTGCTTCTATTTTAGATCCTTTCACCCCTCCAGCAGCCGCGCAGGTGGAGACCAGACTCAGCCAGGCTAAGGCAGTGTTGTTGCAAATGTCATTGTCTGAATTTTTTCTTTCCAAGCAGAGGGGCCGGACTGGGAACTTTATAGCAGACACAACTTGGCAGATAACGTTGTTCTTTAAAATCAGAGAATTCTTTGCTATTCTGCTCAGTTCCATTAATATGCATTTGAGGTTGGAGTGGGGTGTGTGTGTGTGTGTGTGTGTGTGTGTGTGTGTGTGTGTGTGTGTGTGTGTGGAAGGTGGGGGCAAAGGCACCTTTGAAATCTGCCTCTTCTGTATCGTCTCTTATAGTATCTAAGTGTATATTACTAACAGGGGACTCTTTACCTACAGACAACGGATGGGAATATAAGAGAGTTTATAAACCTCCAAATATTTTGTGCAAAATTTGGAAGACGGGCTGCATAGCCTTCACCAGATCCTCAAGGGGGTCTGAGACCTCAAGGAGAATAGGAATCCTGGCTCCGGAAGGATTTAGCAAGTGACTGCCGCAACCTACTCAACGAACCATCTTCCCCATCTCATTCCATAAGGCCTCAGGCTTCTGCTGTTGCCAAGATGCACTGGCTTGCTGCCTGAGAGGGAGGCTTTTGTCTGAGTTAGTTCTGCCACCTACAGCACGCAGCCGGGCAGAGGCGCCGCTTGGCTCCCAGAGCGGGAGGCTCATTTGCATACATGAATAAGGGGCGGTGCGCGCTGCCTCTCCAGCCTGGTACTCCTCCGCTAGAAGAAAAATGGCTTTGGGAATTCCTGATTAGTATTCAGAGATGCAAATTCCTTTGGGGTGAGTTACAGCGATGGGAAGATATTTTTACATGAAAGGGGAAGGGATAAATCCTGAGGATTAGCACCTGAAAGAAGTGTTGCCCAAAAACCCAGGAGGAAAGGGGGGAAAAGAAAGAGAAAATGAGCTCTTGAGTTCTCACGATAAATGCAACTCTTCCATTTCTTAGCATGTTCAACGCTGACAACCCATTCTAGGCCCAGATAGGTAACTGGTCATATAATAAAAATATTTGCCATCTAATTTGTAATCATGAAACTCTGCTTCAGGAAGATGTGCTTTTCTAAGCAGCTTGAAGTGCAAACATAGGACAGTGTTCTTAATACACCAAAAATCATTTTCAAGGGACTGAATTTTGGGGACCGAGATTGTATTATTCTCATGCTGCTGCTGCTGCTAAGTCGCTTCAGTCATGTCCTATGCTTAACGACCCCATGGACTGCAGCCTACCAGGCTCCTCTGTCCATGGGATTTTCCAGGCAAGAGTATTGGAGTGAGGTGTCATTGCCTTCTCCAGTCATTCTCATAGCTATGTCCTAAGCAGAGTGCCTGAAATTTAGGAGGAAACTCAATAAACTGTTGATTTAACGTAATAGAAATGTGCTTTGTTTGCAATGTGTGCCGTGCTTGTTAATATATGATCATAATATCTACTGTTTGTTGAACTTACGTGTCAAGGCATATCATCTCAACTTTTTCAAATATCCGAGATACGTATGGTTTTACAGATGAAACCGAGTGCCAGCACTATTACATGTTTCAGCCAAGGATAAGATTATAGCTAAACCTCTCCGTTTTTAAGTCCATGTTTGTTCCACTCCATCCATGAAATTTTATAACCGTTGTAAATCAATTTCTCGAGAATGGGAACTGACCACAAGGAAATGGTTTTAAAATCTTTACAACATTTTTTAATTAAAAGAAAAAGTTTCCCCAGTCCTTAGAATTTCTCTGAAAGCTTTTCTTAACTGTTTTAACTTAATAATAGATTCAAATATCTTCTGACCCTGTCTGAAGCTAATAGTAGTTCTTTGATGGATAATGCAGTCTTATCTCTGTGTGGAGAGAGGATGTGGAACCTTCCACTGTGTTTGCTATGAGTGACAAGGGAAGACCTGAGAGTGTCTGTAATTTGCACACATATTTTGATTTCCAGTAAAGAATTCTTAATAGAGGAAAACACACTGGAATATGGACTTAAATGTATAGGAACCCTCCCTCTTTCACAGGTTTTTCTTTATTAACATTTTAGGTGTCAAGTTCAGTTCAGTTCAGTCACTCAGTCATGTCTGACTCTTTGTGACCCTATGGACTGCAGCACATCAGGCCTCCTTGTCCATCACCAACTCTTGGAGCTTGCTCAAATTCATGTCCATCGAGTCGGCGATGCCATCTAAACATCTCATCCTCTGTCGTCCCCTTCTCCTCCCTCCAATCTTTCCCAGCATCAGAGTTTTCTCCAATGAGTCAGTTCTTTCCATCAGGTGGTCAAAGTATTGGAGTTTCAGCCTCAGCGTCAGTCCCTCCAATGAATATTCAGGACTGATTTCCTTTAGGATGGACTGGTTTGACCTCTTTGTAGTCCAAGGGACTCTCAAGAGTCTTCAACACCACAGTTCAAAAGTATCAATTCTTCAGCGCTAAGCTTTCTTTACAGTCCACTCTCACATCTATACATGACTACTGGACAAACCATACCTTTGACTAGATGGACCTTTGTTGGCAAAGTAATGTCTCTGCTTTGTAATATGCTGTTTAGGTTGGTCATAACTTTTCTTCCAAGAAGCAAGCGTCTTTTAATTTCATGACTACAGTCACCATCTGCAGTGATTTTGGAGCCCAAGAAAATAAAGTTTCTTACTGTTTCCATTGTTTTCCCATATATTTGCCATGAAGTGATGGGACCAGATGCCATGATCTTGGTTTTTTGAATGTTGTGTTTTAAGTCAACATTTTCACTCTCCTCTTTGACTTTCATCAAGAGGCTCTTTAGTTCTTCTTCACTTTTTGCCGTAAGTGTGGTGTCATCTACATATCTGAGGTTATTGATATTTCTCCTGGCAATCTTGATTCCAGCTTGTGCTTCATCCAGCCTGGCATTTCTCATGATGTACTCTGCATATAAGTTAAATAAGCAGGGTGACAATATACAGCCTTGATGTACTCCTGTCCCAATTTGGAACCAGTCTGTTGTTTCAAAAAGTTTTCAAAAAGGACTCTCAAGTAAACGAGAAGAGAGGCAAATTGAAGATGGATCGGAACTAACCCAGATCTCATTACTTTGCAGCCTGATGCACTAGTGACTTTGACTCTTTGAATCACACTGTACCTGTGTCGCTCAAGCTTTGAAATCTTAGTCTCTTTTCCTGAAGAAACTGCAAATGCAAGGAGATTACGGTTGGCCCTTGAGTGGGGTTAATGGTTTTGGCTTAGATCATTGATAGCTAGGAAGGGCTAAGGTATTTTTCTAGATGACGACAATTTTTATTATCATGCTTAGACTTGAGAAGAGGGAAAGTGGGGTGGGGGCGGTGAAAAGAGAAGGAAATTTGAGCAGAAAACCCTTGGAGATCTGTGCACAGCTTGCTTCTGTGTTTATTTCTGCTAAAACCCAGCATTTGCAGGGCAGTGCTCTCAGCTTTGGGTGATACTTATCAGAATTAGATGAGGGAATGCTTTTTTTAAATGCAGATTCAGGGCCCCACCTCCAGAATCAATAAAACAGAAAGGGCAGAGCCCAGAAGTCTGCATTTTTAACAATCAGCTCATCTGATTTTGATAGAAGTGTGCCTTAGACTTTGAGGAACATTGGCATAGAAAGGTCCTCCAGTCTTTCTGAGAAACACTCTTTCAATACATCCATTCATTTGAGCCAAGTCTAGGAACACAGAGATAAAAGGCATAGTCTCATTTCAGCATTCAAAGAGTTCAAAGTCAAGTGGAGAAGAGACTTGGAAGCTGTGGTTACAAAATGTAAATAAGTTCATAGAGCAGAAAGAGCTGTGTGCTTATGGAGAGCTGGAGAGGTATTCAGCTCAGCCCACATGGGAAGAAGTGCACAGTCCTGGGGAGGAAGGCGTAACAGAAGAAGGGATTCTGCCTTCAAGGATGAGTGGGCATAAACCAGGAAGAGAGGAGGGAAGAATTCCAGGTTGAGGGAACCCAGTGAGCAATAAGAAGTGTGGCCTCTAGGGAAATACTCAGATGAGACAGGGCAGAAGGGAAAGGGGTAGTAAAAAAGATGGGCGGATGAAGGCAGAGATTGAATGTCTGTCTTTCATAATAAAATGATGTCTTTTCACACAGGTAGGTACATTGCCAGGGCTTTCTGGGTGGCACTAGTAGTAAAGAACCTGCCTGCCAGTGCAGGAGATGCAAGAGCTGCAGGTTCAATCCCTGGGCGGGAAAGATCCCCTGGAGGAGGGCGTGGCAACCCACTGCAGTATTCTTGCCTGGAGAATCCCATGGACAGAGGAGCCTGGAGGGCTGCAGTCCTTGGGGTCACGAAGAGTCGAACACGACCGAAGCGACTTAGCAGGCATGCACAGGTGCATTGCCAATGTTCTTATTGCTATTGTTGCAACAGCAGTGGATGCGTCGTTCCAGGTGGTGGTCTTTGCCTTCTTAGCAACAGCTTTCTCAGTGCAGCAGTGTTCTGATAAGCTTCCAGCTGAGAAGGAATTCAGAAAAGCCCAGGGCAATCCTAACTGGATTTACCTTCTTGTTTCATTCATTAATCTTTGTCATCAGATGTCTTGGACTGCAGTAGAGCTGAAAGGTCTAACTAAAGGAAGCAAGAAGGGTGACTACGTACAGAACCAGAGCAAAAACTCCACATTGAATATATGTGGGAGTATACATTACCAATTTTCACATCTTGTGTAAAATACAAATGAGTCCATGGATAAAAATGAAGTCATGTTCATCACAGTTTTTTATAAAAATTAGGATTAAAAAACGTACCTGAAGTTACCACTTTGTTCTCAAATGCTTGAATGATGCCTTCACTGCCACAAAATCTACATAAACTGACATTGTAACTCACAGTGTGTGGTTATGCAAACGGGAAAAACAACAGAAGCTAGAGTAGAAATCTGAGCATGCTGTGCTAATATGAAAGAGCTTTTTTCTTTAACCAGAGAAAATCATGTCATTTCAGAATAGTACTGCGTATATCCACCCAACCATCAGTATAGAATATGTGGGGAAATGTGTGTGTGTGTGTGTGTGTGTGTGTGTATAAATCACACTCAGCTGTAATATGATATTATAAATGATAGTAAAGAGAGTGAGCATTATCAAGTGTTGGTAATATTTCTTTTCCTCCACACTTATACAGAAAAAAAATTTTAAATGGTGTTGGAGGGGGCAGGAGGGAAGAAAAGTGTCTTTAAGCTTCGAAATGGATTCTGACTGTTAATATTATTTATTGCAAATAATATTATCAAGTATTGAAACACCTGTCTTTGAACTCCTTGCAGTTGTGTGTAATACTGGAGCCAATGCAAGAACTGATGTCCAGACATAAAACTTACAACCTCAGTCCGCGGGACTGCCTGAAGACCTGCTTGTTTCAGAAGTGGCAGCGGATGGTGGCACCGCCAGGTATGACTTCACTCTTCACTCTCCATCTACGTGCTTTTTCCGAGGCTTCTTCTGGGGATGAAGGGATAGGAAAAGGGAGTGATTATAAACGTATCAGGCAAAGTAGTTTATAAGGGATGTTCTGACCCTGGTGTTGGATCCAAAGACACTGAGTTGGTGAAGGGCAAGCATCCTTCCTCTATGTGATGGCCATGCTCCACAGTCTCCTCACTTGCTAGATTTAGGAGGACCTGAAACTCACAGAAGGAAATTGATTTCTTTAATGTTACTGAGAAGATGTTGCTAAAGCCAAGATGAGAATCAAGGTTCACTATCTCCCAGGCCAGTGGTCATTCCACTGGACAAGACTGGTGACCACTGATGGCTTACTTTAATTTTCTTTGTCCTTTGAGGAATGGTAGAAATTACTACTGAGAAGGCAACGGCACCCCACTCCAGTACTCTGGCCTGGAAAATCCCATGGACGGAGGAGCCTGGTAGGCTGCAGTCCATGGGGTCGCGAAGAGTCAGACACGACTGAGTGACTTCACTTTCACTTTTTCCTTTCATGCACTGCAGAAGGAAATGGCAACCCACTCCAGTGCTGTTGCCTGGAGAATCCCAGGCATGGGGGAGCCTGGTGGGCTGCCGTCTATGGAGTCACACAGAGTTGGACACGACTGAAGCGACTTAGCAGCAGCAGCAGCAGCAGAAATTACTAAAAGAAAGGGGGACAAGGAAGAAGAAAGGAAGAATGGGGGGGATAGGCAGAAGAGAAAAAAAAGGAAGGGAGGGAGGGGGGAAGGAATAGATGGAAGAAAAAAGGGAAGGAAGGAGGGAGAAAGTTTTGCCCTATTTTTAAAGATACATAATATCAAAGGGTACTCTGATCATGAAAAGAATACATAAAAGACCCCTTTTCTCTCACTTCCCTAGGATGCAGTTTAGATACTGTAGTCTCCTGCTGGGGTTCTGAAATTACTGCTTCAAGTCATCATTAATTGTCTTTCTATCTAATACATTTCACTCCCAGGCGTGTGCTGAGCCTCATTGATCATAAAAGCAAAATGTATCCATTCGCTAAAAATTGTTTTTATGAAGAGTAATTATTAACATGAGGCACATAGCTTTCTGAATCATGAAATATAATGGTCACCTTCCACTGGTAATTGGCCAGGGGTTTTAAATAAAGAGGATATAGTCAATATAATCAAGTACATGTTTAGAAAGCTGGGAAAATGAGCATTACTTTACATAGAATAGTTGCATCCCCATCTTAGGGGAATTTTCAACATTTAGAACATTATTTTTCAAAGATATCAAATGTGCTTAAATTGGCCTTATTTTCTCTTTCAATATCAATAGAGTTTTATGGGGGAAAAATTTCACTCACTGCAGATCTTGAAAACTTCTATTTCCTGATGTATGCACATATAATTCATATGACGCGTGTGTGTGTGTGTGTGTGTGTGTGTGTGTGTGTTAGTCATTCAGTCATCTCTAACTCTTTGAGACCCCTTGGACTGTCACCCGCCAGGCTCCCCCATCCATGGAATTCTCCAGGCAAGAATACTGGAGTGGGTTGCCTTTCCCTTCTCCAGGGGATCTTCCTGACCCAGGGATTGAACAGGGGTCTCCTGCATTGCAGGCAGATTCTTTACCATCTGAGCCACCAGGGAAGCCCCATAATTCATATATTATACATTAATTCAGTCATTAACTCAACAACTATTTACTGAGCCCCTACAAGATGCCAGGCACTGGTCAAGCCACTCTGCTTGCAGCACTGTATGAAAACAGTCACAAATCACAGTCTCTCAGACCTTTCTTTCTTTTTTTATTGAATCTTCACTGGGTTATTGTGAGGTGTGAGATATTTCTTGTTATTCCCATTTGATATAATAGGCCTGAGATTTAAAGTAGAGCTTGCCAGAGTTAGTGCAAGTCTAATCAATGGAGACCTATGTCACAATAAGTTTTTATGTCTTCAGTTCATGACTGCATTCCTATAGCTACGTCCAGGCAGTAGGAGCAACACAGAGCAAACATTTTAGGCATATTTTCCCAAAATTCCATTAAAAAATATAATTTATTTTTTTATATAAAAAGCAGCAGATTTCAAGTCAAAGGAAGAAGACGCTGGTCAGGGGAAACTGGGATATTCGCTTAACTTTAGACTGCACCACTCAACTCACCTCCAGCTGCCTAAGTTGGAACAATTCTGTTTCCCGTTTCCATAACCTTCAGAATAAGCACCATAACTCTCCATGGATAGGGATGTTAGGCCTCTGTCGATGAATATCTTCAGACATTAAGATGAAAATATTTATGAAAGAAAAAATAGTGTATAAATAGAAACCTTCTACTTCTTCATCAAAAGTCAGGAATAACATAATGGACCCAGTAGTCTTTGAAATGAGCCTTAAAACAAACTCACCCCACCGTCCAATAGAAGCAGCCAAAATGTTTCAAGAAAATGCCAGAAGTCCCCTCACTTAGTTCCAATACGGCCCCAGCTTACCTTCTTCCCATCAGGGTTAGGCCTAGAATAGGGTTAGCTCTTACATACCATTTCCAGTTTTTCCAATTCATTTAGTAAGTGCCTGGAACAGGCTTCTGAAAGTTTCTCAGTCTCAAAACAAAGATTATATAGCACCGAACTAATAGAGTTGCTATGAATATAAAATAATGACAGAAAATATTAGGAATATGAAAACATTGAGTCAGCCCATAATGCATAATAAATAAATGAAATTCTTCTTACTACACATTTCCATAAGTCTGTACACTTCCAATAAGTTCTTGCCTCATTCTTCAGGTTCAAAAAAAATTTTTTTTTCTATTTCTAAACCTTCTGGAAGAGGTCTAGTTTCCTTTCATTAATATATTGATTATAGCATATTAAGACATTTTCCCCCAGGAATTTTCAAGTTAGTTGCATCCTTTAAACACCAGGGTGCAAACCATGGGCATTTCTCCTGAGCTTGGGAATCCATAAGTTCCACATCGATGGCTGGTTGGATGGACACTTCTTTTTACTTCACCATTTCAAGGTGTAGTAGAGCTTGGCTGCAATATAACACTTGGCCAGTAGGTGCTGCTGTTACTCACTGGGTCCCTGCTGCTGCTGCTAAGTCACTTCAGTCGTGTCCTACTCTGTGTGACCCCACAGACGGCAGTCCACAAGGCTCCCCCGTCCCTGGGATCCTCCAGGCAAGAACACTGGAGTGGGTTGCCATTTCCTTCTCCAATGCATGAAAGTGAAAAGTGAAAGGGAAGTCGCTCAGTCGTGTCTGACTCTTCGCAACCCCATGGACTGCAGCCCACCAGGCTCCTCCGTCCATGGGATTTTCCAGGCAAGAGTACTGGAGTGGGGTGCCATTGCCTTCTCCCTAGTTAGTTAGTTCGGTCGCTCAGTCATGTCCAACTCTTTGCAACCCCATGGACTGCAGCACGCCAGGCCTCCTTGTCCATCACTAACTCCTGGAGTTCACTCAGACTCACGTCCATCAAGTCGGTGATGCCATCCAGCCATCTCATCCTCTGTCATCCCCTTCTCCTCCTGCCCCCAATCCCTCCCAGCATCAGAGTCTTTTCCAATGAGTCAACTCTTCGCATGAGGTGGCCAAAGTACTGCAGTTTCAGCTTTAGCATCAGTCCTTCCAAAGAACACCCAGGACTAATCTCCTTTAGGATGGACTGGTTGGATTTCCTTGCAGTCCAAGGGACTCTCAATAGTCTTCTCCAATACCACAGTTCAAAAGCATCAATTCTTCAGCGCTCAGCCTTCTTCACAGTCCAACTCTCACATCCATACATGACTACTGGAAAAACCATAGCCTTGACTAGACGGACCTTTGTTGGCAAAGTAATTTCTCTGCTTTTCAATATGCTGTCTAGGTTGGTCATAACTTTCCTTCCAAGGAGTAAGTGTCTTTTTAATTTCATGGCTGCAATCACCATCTGCAGTGATTTGGGAGCCCAAAAACTAGTCTGACACTGTTTCCACTGTTTCCCCATCTATTTCCCATGAAGTGATGGGACCAGATGCCATGATCTTCATTTTCTGAATGTTGAACTTTAAGCCAACTTTTTCACTCTCCTCTTTCACTTTCATCAAGAGGCTTTTGAGTTCCTCTTCACTTTCTGCCATAAGGGTGGTGTCATCTGCATATCTGAGGTTATTGATATTTCTCCCAGCAATCTTGATTCCAGCTTGTGCTTCTTCCAGCCCAGCGTTTCTCATGATGTACTCTGCATATAAGTTACGCTCAATCGTGTCTGACTGTTTGCGACCCCATGGATGGTAGCCCACCAGGCTCCTCCACCCATGGGGTTCTCCAGGCAAGAATACTGGAGTGGGTTACCATTTCCTTCTCCAGGGGATCTTCCCAACCCAAGGATCAAACCCAGGTCTCCTGCTTTGCAGGCAGACGCTTTAACTTCTGAGCCACCAGGGAAGCCCAGTTAAATAAGCAGGGTGACAATATACAGCCTTGATGTACTCCTTTTCCTATTTGGAACCAGTCTGCTGTTCCATGTCCAGTTCTAACTGTTGCTTCCTGACCTGCATACAGGTTTCTCAAGAGGCAGGTCAGGTGGTCTGGTATTCCCATCTCTTTCAGAATTTTCCACAGTTTATTGTGATCCACACAGTCAAAGGCTTTGGCATAGTCAATAAAGCAGAAGTAGATTTTTTCTGGAGCTCTTGCTTTTTCCATGATCCAGCGGATGTTGGCAATTTGATCTCTGGTTCCTCTGCCTTTTCTAAAACCAGCTTGAACATCTGGAAGTTCACCATTCACGTATTGCTGAAGCCTGGCTTGGAGAATTTTGAGCATTACTTCGCTAGCATGTGAGATGATTTAAATAACTCATTCAGGTGGCGCTAGTGATAAAGAATCCACCTGCCAATGAATTACAAGTTTCATCTTTGGGTTGGGAAGATCCCTGGAGTAGGAAATGGCGACCCACTCCAGTATTCTTGCCTGGAAAATTCCATGGACAGAGGAGCCTGGTGGGCTGCAGTCCATGGGGTCACAAAGACTCAGATACACACACACAAACACACTTTTCTCAGGCCTTGGAGGCTCCCTAGGAATCTCAGTGTGAATAGTGTGAGTGTCTCTCAGTCATGTCCAACTCTTTGCAACCCCATGGACTGTACATTCCGTGGAATTTTCCAGGCCAGAATACTGGAGTGGGTAGCCTTTCCCTTCTCCAGAGGATGTTCCCAACCCAAGGATTGAACCCAGGTCTCCTGCACTGCAGGCGGATTCTCAGAGCTCTCTTTTTATTATAAAAAGAAGGTAGACTATAAAATATTTTTCTCAAAATTCATAATGATAATAATATTTTAAGTTCAAATTCTGATAGTGGTATAACTCACCCCCAAGACTTATTGATAGAGTCCAGACATATAGAGGGGCTTCCAAGGTGCTGGTGGTAAAGAGTCCACCTGCCAACGCAGAAGAGGGAGACAGGTTCAATCCCTGGGTCAGAAAGACCCCCTGGGGTAGGAAATGGCAACTCACTTTAGTGTTCTTGCCTGGAGAATCCCAGGGACAGAGGAGCCCGGCGGGCTACAGTGCATGTGCAAAGAGTGGGACACGACTGAGCGCACGACATAGAGATGAAATCAGAAAGAACAATTAAATGCAAATCGCTTTATAGACACGTTGAAGAAGAGTTTCCATCATTTCGTGCTAAAACTCGACCATCAGTTTTCTCCTTTTGGGTTTTGTCAAGTTAAAAGAAACGGGGAAAAAATGTCAATAGTCTACTCTTTCCAGTTTACAAAAGCGGCGTCACTGGAGGGACCCTGGTGGGTCACCCGGGAACTGATCCTCCTTGCATTCTCCATATTGCAGCAGAACCCACAAGGCAACCGACAACCAAACGGAGGAAAAGGAAAAACTCCACGAGCAGCACCTCCAACAGCAGCGCGGGGAACGCCGCCAACAGCACCAGCAGCAAGAAGAAGACCACGGCCGCCAACCTGAGTCTGTCCAGTCAGGTACCTGTAAGTCTCGCTTTCCTTTTAGGCTGCAATTCCTGCCTTTACCGTCTCCCAATTCCAGGGGGGCCCACGGAAAAAGACTCTTAGCTGCAAAGACCTTCTGGGCCCGGCAGGGCGGGAGGTGGGGTGGGGGAAGGGGAAGGCAGGGACAGGAATTGGGAGGAAGGGGGAGGACTCTGTCCTGAAAACCAGCCCCTGCAAACTGGGAACTAGAAAGCAATACACAGAGTCTGTGCTGCAGCGGGACAGGAATGAAAATGCCATCAGAGTCGCAGACAGGAGATATGTCACCTAAGGTTTAATTAAAATATCACTGAGCGATGAGCCTGGTGGCAGATAAGGGGCTCTGGGCACCATCGCTGGGACCCTGTGTTCCACTGGAAAGCTAGCTCTGGGCACTCAGACTCCAGATTGTCATTTGATTGTCCCCAAACCGCCCCCCCCCACCCACCCCGAGACGTGGGCATCTCCTCTTATTTTAAGACTCAGGTAATTAACTCAAGGCCAGTGCAGCTCACTGGATTTCTCTTTCCTTGTTTCATTAGCTTAGAGGGAGGTTCAGCCCCAGGTTTGGTCTGAACTCTCTTGACGTCTTGACCCTTTTCTCTCAGTTCTGGGTCTTGACAAAGGAAATGGGCCGCTCAGAAGGGGGCTTCTTTGAACTCTGAGACTGAAAGCCGAAGGTGTCCCCAGAAGGGCAAACCTGGCAGATGGGACCTTTCTTCCTCTCCTCTTGATTTCTTCCCCAGTCCTCTCCCTTTTTCCTGATTCCTTCTGGACACTGAATTCCTCATCCCAGAATTAGACCACTTATTGCTTTTACTGATAAGTTCTCACGTTCCTTGAAGCACATCTTGCCTCTTCAGTGGCCTGTGGGTTTTCCTTCTCTGCGGCCCTTGGTACATCACCCCAGCAGGCTCTCTACTGTCGTTCCTTCCAACCCGGGGATTCTCGTGGTGCCTCAGAGGCGCCCTCTGGATCCTGTGTCTTTGAGAGTGTGTCCTTTCTCGTAGGCTCCCTCCACCTCCAATGCAGTTTTTTTTTTTTTTTTTTTTACCTTTCCCCTCTTTCTCACTCGTCTCCCCTCTTGGGCTGTGGTCCTTCTCCTTCAGGTTCTGATCCTGCTGTGTCTCCTGTCCATGTGAGAGTGGACCATCCTTTCCAGAAGGTTCTCTGCTTACTTCTAAGTGTAGCTTTCAAATCTGTACCCCCACCCACTTGCCCCCACGTCCCATTGGTCAGTTCTCTTCGGCTAAACCCAACCCCATCAGTGTATCGGAGAATTACCTGGCCTCTCCTCCTGTCCTCCATAGACAGAGGGTACGGTTGCCATTCCCCAGTACATTGAAAAGAAAGGGTCATGAGAGAGTGGCCAGCCTGTGGGATAGGTGTCATTTTAATTTTAAGAGCATTAGGAATTTCAGTCTTTAGATAATACCAGAGCCACCTCTGTTTTTAACTGGGCTATCATCCCTGAAGAGTGAGGGGGGTGGAAATCAAAGGAGAAAAGCAGTCTTCTTATTAAGGTGCCAATAAGTTATACCCACTGCTGCTTAGTTAAATGGAAAATGCATAGAAAAAAAAAATGGCCAGGTGTAAATAAACCAGCCCCCAAAGCATACACAAGTAGCCTATTCATTCATTTAATCCAAGAGTTTTAGAAACTAAAGGTTGTTAATTTCCACAAACAATTGAAAGTACATTCCAGAGATTTCTGGAACTCTGACGTAGCTACTTAAAGGCACAGGGACTGCAAGAATTCAGAGCGGTTCATCAAGCATTTTCTGAGCTCCTATTGTGTGCCCTATACTATACCAGGCGGGGATAATCCCAAGATACAAATTAAAAAAAAAAAAAAAAACAAGACCAAAAGACGCCCAAACTCCGTCATTGACGAGCTCACTGTCGAAAGGAGGGATGATGAAGAGGTTGCTTCTCTCCTGCCAACTCAGTCTCCTGGGGTCAACTCACAGGGTAGAGTGTCCAGAAAGATTCCAAGCCTGAACTGGGCGTGGTAGGCCATCTATTAGTGATGTCTGCCATGGGTACAGAATAGCAGTTACCTGTCCGTGTATTTTCACATACCTGGCCTAGTCAGAAGCATTGCAATTTTTTTTAAAGAGCACCTAACTTTTTCTACTCCATTACATTCTTGTCCTCCCAACCAACCATTGCATTTTGCTGGAAGATGCCTGTGTTGAGTGGGTCTTTAATGAGTTAAGACCCTTTGGACAAGAGCAAGGCACCATTAGAAAGTGCAAGAAGAATGTTAGCAGTATCCTCATCGTGCAATGAAGGATGTTTTCATTAAGTGAAACTTACAAATGGCTGAGAGAAACAGGGAAGTCATCCAGGTTAGGCAAACGTGTCCATTTCTGCAGGTCCCCTGGCTGGTTGGATGTCAGATGATAAGCACTGACTGGCTTGTAAGGATCACATCTTTTGTGTGTCCTGAATCACCCACACCCCATTCCTGTTCAACTAGAAATGCCGCTTGTTGGCCTTAGCTGCCCTGTCTGAAGGCACGGACAGGGGGGCGTGTTACCACGGCCACGGCTGTGGTCCACCCAGCGCCGGACGGCAGCGTGTATGTCCAGCAAGGGCTCAGGTTTAATGCTCGGCTTCTGCTTCTCACTCCATGAGCAGGGGCTAGGAGCGACCCTGAACCGCAGCCTCAACCCTGGGAGGGATGGAGACCTGTGTCAGTCCACAGCAGTGACCCCTGCTGGCCAGTTTAAGGAGAAGCATTGAGGGGCCCTGAAAGGAGTCCCTCCCCGTCCTCAGAGGTTGGTGGTCCTTGCTTGGGGGCTTAGGGAGAAGAGGTAACACGGGCACCAGCTGGTGGCATCCCAGGGTCTCCAGCAAGGAGCAGAGGGGTCTGCCTCGTGGGGAGTTGAGACCACACGGGTTACTCTCAGGTGAACCCATATCGCCTTGGGGGGTCCCACAAGACAAGGCAGGAAGTTCAGCTCTCACTGTGGATGTTGAATGATGTGGGGTCGGGGGGATTTTTAAAGATGTGGGGGTGTGGGGAAAACGATGCCACACCCCCCATTAGAAGAAGCCCCAAATGTGCACTGGGCTTCCCAGGTGGTGCTAGTGGTAAAGAACTCAGCTGACAATGGGGGAGACAAGAGAGATGAAGCTTTGATCCCCGGGTTGGGAAGATCCCCTGGAGGTGGGCATGGCAACCCACTCCAGTATTCTTGCCTGGAGAATCCCATGGACAGAGGAGCCTGGTGGGCTCTAGTCCATGGGGTTGCAAAGAGTCAGACACAAGTGAAGTGACTGAGCATGCACGCAAAACGTGCCTTATGTCTCCATTCATTTTGTGAAGATAGCAAGTCAAGCCCACCTGAGTGGAGAACCCATGTGCTAGCCTGGAGGTTTAGCAGAGCCAGCTAGAGTCCTGTGCATAACTGTGTAACTGTCCTCAAGCCTCTAGGTGCATACAAAGTCCTTAGCACACATCTGTTTAATTATAACTTACCATCTAGTCATCACTCACACGTGCACACGTGTGCACACACACTTACATATGTACACCCACAATTATGCATCTGGCTAAAGATATGTTTTATAATCAGTAAGGCAAACGTGGCATCTCTCTGAAATTTCAGATACTCAAAATATCTATGCCTGGGCATCTTTTCCAGTTGTTCCTGGAACAAAGATACCCCAAACATACTATGAGCCTGTATGAGCCCCATTTGAAGAGATTCAAATCACTATTTTCAGAGGACTTTTCTGGAATGGCTGTTGTTTGCTGATACAGTGAAGGCATCTGGAGTGTTGGGAAATTCTTGGCTAATATCACGTTTAAATCGGCTTCTTCTGTTTCCAAATTATGCTTACTTCCTCCCATTCCCCCAGCCTCTCTCGCTGACCTTGGACTCACAGTACTAATGCAGACCCATGCGTTGGTTCTAACATTCTTCTCCTGCCCTGTGACACCAAATGCATGTGTTTTCCCAGCCCTTCAAAGGGCACTGCACACAGGTCACGAGCTGGGATTCACCCTCGTGTGGCGCTCTGCCACATCTTAACCTGGCCTTGCCTCCTGCCTTTGCTCCTGACTGTAAGCACAGTCTCCTGAGGGCCTGCAATGAAGGGGCCCTTTTGGTATCCCCAACACCCAAAGGGGTCGGGTGGAAGCCCCATTCCATTTAACATCCCATAGGCTTTCTTGACACTCGAAGTCTGTGTCTATTTTACATCTCATTTCAAGAGTCCTTGTGAGGCTCTTAGAAATCAGTGTAACATCTAGCTCCTGGTGGCATCATAAGGACGTTCTTAGGGACTCACAGTTGAATACCCTGACGGCACCTCGATGGCTGAGTCTACTCAGGTCACCTTTGAGCCATTTACTTCATCTGGGACATTTCTCTTTAACATCCTTGTTATCAATTCACAAGAGTGATTAGTCTGAAAACACATGGTGAAACTTATTGATTATCTTCCCTCTAATTTGAGGGGAATTGATCTATCAGACAAACAAGGTTTTCCATTCCAAAACAAACCAGATGGTCATGGAGGGATTAGTTCAGTGGGCACCTTCAAAATTTGAGAAGGGACCTGGAGGGACAGCTGGACCTTTCTCCTGACCACAGGCAGTGTTCCACTCATAGACTGCCCCAGGCAGCCTCTCTTGCCCCAGTGGAAAGAGCGTTTGCCCAGTTGTCAAGGCAAATTCGTGCCTGTATCAGCAAATGCTTACTTACATCTCCAAAAGCATCTGGCTGGCCCTGATGTTTCAGCTTCAGCCGAGGTCGAGGGCAGTCAGGCACTCTTAAGTAGATTGTTGCTCAGAGTTAGCAGAGCAGGATCCACCTGACAGATGCCCTGTGCCGTGCCCAGGTCAGCCACTGGGCCCATAGGGCCCCCTTGGAATACGGAGGCCAGAGCCATGCCTTGGGTAGGCTTTTTCTCCCCTGTCCTCAAGCCTCTGCAGTAATGGTCTCTGCCAAGCTCCCAGCTCTAGGAGGTGCCTGCCTTGTTTGCATGGAAGGACAGTTTGTACTTAAAGGAGTGATTAGATGGATTCTTCTTGCACGCTTCCATCTCTGATGATGACCAGCTTCATCGATATAATCATCATTAGTTCTCTTCATCTTCCTTTAATGGCACCAGCTGGACAGACTAGTTCTCTTTACTGCCCAGATTGGTGGTGGGGTTGCCTGTGTGGGGATAGGTGACAGGCACCATGGAATAACAGATGGTAAATTCAGGGCTTGTTGGCAATCAGCAGGTTTTTGCTAATGACTTAATTAGCTATGCAAATTGTCAAATCAGTGTGAACATTGTTTTTATCGAAAACTTTACCTAAATTAATTACCATAATTAAGTAGCAGAATGTCAAGGATGTTGGCTGCATAAAAGGGCCTGGCTGAGTAGGAAAAAAGAGAGATCTGTCTTCAATTAAAACGTATACCGTCCTTGGGACAGAGAAGATGCCGTTTGGAATGAGTTGCGTGAAGGCGGCAGAACCGCCTCCTCCCCGGCGTTGGCCGCTATTCTCAGTAGTTGGCAAAGCCATCCCGAGACCCTCAGTAAAAGTGGTGGCATTTCCGAGGCCTCGCACAGCGCCCCCTGCCCTCTCAAGAGTCCCCAGTGTCGGCAGGTTGCAAAGCGTGGATTTTTTTAATTTTGAAAAATCCATTTTTTTATTTCTGCAGATTGCTAGCATTGCTCGTTCTCCGGTGTCAGGCTGCACACTAAGGACATAAACTCGCGTGGTTGTTTCCCGTCAGGAGGCGATGTTTATTTCCTGTAGAAATCCAATATGCGTCTTGGCCCCCCCGACACTGAGACTTGACCCCGGTGTACAGGACACGGTGTGTCTGACCCAGGTCCCCCAGCGCCTCCTCCCGCTAGTGTTTTAAGGGGCTTCTCTCTCCCAAGGTTCCCTGTAATAATGTCAGCTGCTGTTCACAGGATGTGATGGTGGTAGGAGAGCCAACTCTGATGGGAGGTGAGTTTGGGGACGAGGACGAAAGGCTAATCACTAGATTAGAAAACACGCAGTATGATGCGGCCAACGGCATGGACGACGAGGAAGACTTCACCAATTCACCCGCCCTGGGGAACAGCAGCCCATGGAACAGTAAACCTCCGGCCACTCAAGAGACCAAATCAGAGAACCCCCCGCCCCAGGCTTCCCAGTAAGAGTGACCGGCTCCAGAATCCACTGTCCATAGCCCCCGTGGGTCACGCTCACTATTTCAGATCCTTACTTGCAGGAGAGGAAGGAGCAAGACGTTAAAACTTTGCCACGCAAATACCGATTTCTTAACCACAATGATCTGAGTTTCTTTCTTCCTTTTTTTTTTATTTTAAATTGAGAGGACCGTTCCAAATAAAATTCCATGACCCCTCCCTGGAGGCCTTCGCAGGTAACACAGATACTGGCACTGATCATAACTAAAACAAGAGCAAATGCTAGCGCTTCTCCTGGCTCAGTTTGAGCCATGTTTGTTAATTTCCTTTCGCCAACCCCGCATCCAACCATCCAACGAAGGCCATATTGTCAGTAAACCCTCAGTGCTCAGGATCTCATTCTATGCCGAATCCAACTACAGATGACTTTTTAATATTGTAAAATATTTTCTGCTTTTTGACTTGCATCTGAGAGTTTCTTGTTTCAGTAAAAAAAGAAAAGGAAAAAAAATCCGCTTTTGAAAAGTAATTTAAACGTACCTTTTTTTTTCTCTCTCTCCTTCACCTTTTCTTTCTTTGGGTAACAGCGAAGAGGGCCCAGCAGGGTAATTTATGGCCAAGCTAATGTCAATTGGTCCTCGAGCCCGAGTTGGTTCAATCGAGCCCGAGTGCAGAAACAAGAAATGTCTTTTTGTCATCAGAGACACCAAGGCAGATTTTTACGTAAAGAAAGGCACCTGGCCCCTTGAGAATGTATTCGTTTGTAAAATTGCTGTTGATCCAAATATTTTCAAGCCATGTAATCCATTAATTTTGTGGGCAGTTTAATAAATCTGAAACTTCTGGGTTTCTTTTTTTTTAGTGTATCTGAGTTGACTGTTGTTTCTCTTCATAGTATATTTCCTGTATAATATTTTGTAAAGCCCTCACCTGGTTCTTTTATGGGGACTTTTCTTTGGGGGCAATCCCAGTGTATTTATGTGAAACTTTATAAAAGAACTAATTTTTCCATTCGCATATTAATATGTTCCTCTATACATGTAAAGACACAGTGGCTCGTGTGTTATAAAACAGCTGTATTTTATGTATGCTTTACTGATAAGTGTGCCAATAATAAAACTGTGTTAACGACCAAAGCAAATGAGTCTGTGTATCTGTGATCCTGGCAGAGAAATCTGCCCACAATGATGATAAGTACTGAGCATGGATTTATGACCCAAATCCCACATGGAGAGGGACTGTGAAACGGCTCATCTTTACAAAGTACAGTTCCTTCCACACTCACTGCAGTTGACTTGGGCAAACACAGGGATGCCTTCTCTGTGCAGGGCACTCTGCTGGCCACAGACACAGGGATTGGAAAGCAAGGGTTGGCCTGGCTCCCGATGGCTGGTCAAATACAAGGGCAGCGGCTTCCACTCACTGAGTGCTTACTCTGTACCAAACATCTCAATTTAAGGTCCACAGACATTACTTCGGGCTTCCCTGAGAGCTCAGACAGTGAAGAATCTGTCTGTAATGCAGGATACCCAGATTCTATCCCTGGGTCAAGAAAATCCCCTGGAGAAGGGAATGGCAACCCACTCCAGTATTCTTGCCTGGAGAATTCCATGGACAGAGGAGCCTTTTGTTCAGCTAATTCTCACAGCTCCACCAAGTAGGCTTTCATCTCCCCATTTTTTATAAATCAGTGCTCCCACTTGCCTATTTTTCTAAAAAGCTTATTATACAAAGATTATGGAAAACTCATTTGAGGACTTTGGGTTTCAAGAACTTTCGTCGCATCTGTCTACTCTGTTCGAATGAGGAAGATGAGAGGAGAAATCTGTTAGCATTCATTGGGTGTGTATAAAGTGCCAGGCCATAGTAATAGATCATCTCAGCCAGTTCTGGAAAAGAGGGGCTTGAAAAAGAGAAGAGAAGGGAGAGTGTGTCTCTTAGGTTGAGATTCCCAGAAGCAGAACCTGGCACTAGAATTCAGAGCACAGAGTTACTGAGGGGGTCTTCTTCAGTTAAAAAAAAAAAATCTTTAAGGGAGTGGAGAGGGGAAGATGGAGAAGAGGAAAGAGCTAGAAAAGCTGTGAACTCAGGAAGCTTACTTCCTGAGCCTGGTCCGTGGTGCAGGGGAAGGCTTGGGGCACAGAGCTATCTAACCCTCGCAACTCAGCTGCAAGATTTCTGTACACCTGTACCGGTCAGTCATTGGCTGGGGCCACCCCGAGGGGGTGTGGGAGGCAGTAACTTCAGAATAAGATGAGCCCCCATCAGCCAAGGGCTGTCCTTCAGAGGAGAGATCAACTGGAAGGCAACAGTCTTAGCATCTCGGCATGGGTAGGTTAGTCCCAGAAAGGGCGTCTGGGCAGGGGACCAACCGTCTGCTTCAGTAAGCGACTTGCTCCATCTCTCAGCTCACGGGTGACGTCGGTGGAATTTGTTTCTGCAGCTCCCTTGACTACAAAGCCTGGCTTCTCTCTAGAGCATCACTCTGTTTCCTTAGAACATTAGCATGGGGAGGGAAATGTGTGGTACAGTAGCAACAGAACCAAAGGAAATTGAGGGAAACAGCTACTGTAATTGAAACTTCCCCACTAGAGCAAGAGGACTGCCAACTTATCCTCCGCCCACCTCATCATTTCAGGTTTTCTTTTATCCCTTTTTTAAAGTCACCAACCTGCAGTCATCACTGATGATTTCTGGGACAATTTGTTTGACGTCTGTTCCACTTATCTATTGCTGCACAGCTGATCGACCCCAAATTCAGAGACGCAAGAGGCAATTTATTATTATCAGTTAACATTCTGAGAGCTCAGTGGTCAGGCGGTCTGCACTTAGGGGCACAGACGTTGGTTGGGGATGGTGTCATCAGAGGTTTGGCTGGGCTGGACATTCAAGATGACGCAATCACATAGCTGGCGATTAGGATGGAATTTAGGGCTGTTGAATACAGCCTGTCCACGAGGCTTTCGGAGAATGATGGTTGGGTTCCCAGGGGAGAAGAAGCAAACTGCCAGTGCCTAGAACTGAAACACCATCACTTCTCTGTGCTGTCCATCAAGGCAGCCCAGAATCAAGGTGCAGAGACCCATACTTCCCTCTGTGATGGGTAAGTAGCACGTGCCTCCAACAAGAGGAGAGACTGCAGGTGGCCATGTTCGGAAACAAACCTCCACGGCATCCAGCACAGTTCACAGGCTGGTCCTTGCTTCCCTGACATTGTGTCCTTAGCCTCTTCCCACTGGTGCCCTACCACCATCTACCTACACTCCTTTTCGTTGTCTGAATACACTAAGTGCTCACGTCAGACACGTCTTTGCATATGTTTCTCTCTCTTAGAATGCCACCCCCACCTTTTTACATAACCAGAGCTACTCAATCCTTTTTTTTAATCAAATTATTTTTGGCTGCACTGGGCCTTTGTCATGGTGTGTGGGCTTTTCCCTGTAGTGATTTCTTTTGTTGCAGAGTGTGGGCTCCAGGCGTGCAGGCTCAGTAGTTAAGGTGCTTGGGCTTAGTTGCTCCCTGGCATGTGAGATCTTCCCAGATCAGGGATTGAACCCATGTTCCCTGCCTTGGCAGGTGGATTCTTAACCACTGGACCACCAGGAATGTCCCCAAAGCTGTTCACTCTTAAAGGCCCAGTTTGATTCTCCTGGCCCCTGAGATGACTCCCCAACTCTGGTCAGCGTCCGTAGTCCCCTCTGGGATCCAAGAGCACGTGGTTCTTGCTTCTGCCTTGGCTCTGTCCTGACAAGTTTTTGTTTCTGTTGTTAAATACCTTTCATGGTCCTGCTAGACTTTTCTAGGACTGAGTGGTTTAATCATTTCCATCTGAATCCTTAATATCTAAACTCTATCATATGTATCGAAATAGACAGAGTTAAAAACTCCCAAGCAAGAAATCATGAAACCACTGCCTACCATGCATTTTCCCTTTATCTTGCCATCTGTCATTCTATGGCAGAACACAAAGTGACATTTACCCCTGTGGGCACATAAGAGATGAGAGGTAGCAGAGAGGGGCGTGTTCAAGATTCTCAGGGGGCAAGTCGGCACAAAACAAACATTCCACAAAACACTGGCTTAAACCTAACTTAAATGATTTGTCAGGCCCAGAATAATTCCAAGGGCAACCATCTCTCAAGTACACACTACGTGTCAGCCACTTGCTAGGTCCTTTGCCTGAGTGGTCTCACGATGATGGGAACCCAATGGCGGTGCACAGTTGGGTTTTGCTCTGTAATAACCTCCAAATCTCAGCAGCCAGTGACCAGAAAGACTTTATTTTTCTCCCGGATGGGACTGTGGATCCCCTGGAACAAATGTATCTCAGGTCTGCCCCTCGGGTCCCTCTCTAGAACAGGCAGTCTTCGGAGCACACACTTTCTTGGCAGATTCTGAAAGAAGTAAAAGAAGTCAAGCCAAATCACACAGACACACACTTGCTCACCCTGCCTCCACTGGCCAACACAAGTCTCCAGGACAAACCAGCATCAGTGGAGTGAGGAAATAAACTCTACATCTTGCAGACTCAAGGGTGTGAGCAAACAACTGGGAACCCAACCTACCCCTGGCAGCCTGCACAAAGATGTCTGGAAAACTTCAAGTTATTTGTTAGCATTTAAAAACTGATGAGTTTTCAAAATATCATATTAATACTTATATATGCAATCTAGAAAGCTGGTACTGATGAGTCTACTCACAGGGCAGTTTTGAGGACACAGACATAGAGGACACACTTATGGATAGTGTGGAGGAAGGAGAGGGATAGTGTGGCTAGTGAGGAGATAGGAAGGAAAGGGTGGACAAATGGGAAGAATAGCGTGGAAGCATATACACTGCCATTTGTAAACAGTCAATGGGAAATAGTTAACTAAAGAATATAAATAGTTAAAATTAAAAAAAAAAAAGAAAACATCAGTTCAGTTCAGTTCAGTCGCTCAGTCGTGTCCGACTCTTTGCCACCCCATGAATCGCAGCACGCCAGGCCTCCCTGTCCATCAGCAACTCCCGGAGTTCACTCAGACTCACGTCCATCGAGTCAGTGATGCCATCCAGCCATCTCATCCTCTGTCGTCCCCTTCTCCTCCTGCCCCCAATCTCTTCCAGCATCAGAGTCTTTTCCAATGAGTCAACTCTTCGCATGAGGTGGCCAAAGTACTGAAGTTTCATCTTTAGCATCATTCCTTCCAAAGAAATCCCAGGGTTGATCTCCTTCAGAATGGACTGGTTGGATCTCCTTGCAGTCCAAGGGACTCTCAAGAGTCTTCTCCAACCCCACAGTTCAAAAGCATCAATAGTCCAAATTAAGATCACACCTCTGTGTGACACCATGAAGTCCCCTCTGGAGGAAACCTTCAAATTGCAAGTGCTATCAATGAGCCACTTCAGAGACCCTTGTCCTCAGAGACATCAGCTATTCCTTAATTCTCATCCTGAAGTTTGCTTTTAGATAAGGGTATTTTTTGGTTGTTTATTTTTAAATTGGGCACAGATTGATCAATAAAAGCGTGATAAAACTGAAGAAAAAATAGCCAATGGGAATTTGCTGTATGACCTGGGGAACTCAAACTGGGGCTCTGTGACAACCTAGAGGGGTTGGGGTGGGAAGTGAGAGGGAGGTTCAAGAGGGAGGGGACATATGTATGGATATGGCTGATTCATGTTGATGTGTGGCGGAAACCAACACAATATTGCAATTATCCTTCAGTTAAAAATAAAGGGGAAAAAATGGATGAATTTTCAATAAAAATTAAAATGTTTTGGCTTTTAATCTTTTTATTATTATTATTATTTAATATAAATTTATTTATTATAATTGGAGGCTAATTACTTTACAATATTGTATTGGTTTTCCATACATCAACCTGAATCCTCCACGGGTATACACATGTTCCCCATCCTGAACCTCCCTCCCTGTACCATCCCTCTGGGTCATCCCAGTGCACCAGCCCTGAGCATCCTGTATCATGCATGTAACCTGGACTGCCGATTCGTTTCACATATGATATTATATATGTTTCAATGCCATTCTCCCAAATCATCCCACCCTCGCCCTTGCCCACAGAGTCCAAAAGACTATTCTATACATCTGTCTATTTTGCTGTCTCGCATATGGGGTTATCGTTATCATCTTTCTAAATCCCATATATATGCATTAGTATACTGTATTGGTGTTTTTCTTTCTGGCTTACTTCACTCTGTATAATAGGCTCCAGTTTCATCCACCTCACTAGAACTGATTCAAATGTATTCTTTTTAATGGCTGAGTAATACTCCATTGTGTATATGTACCACAGCTTTCTCATCCATTCATCTGCCGATGGACATCTAGGTTGCTTCCATGTCCTGGCTATTATAAATAGTGCTGCGATGAACACTGGGGTACATGTGTCTCTTTCAATTCTGGTTTCCTTGGTGTGTATGCCCAGCAGTGGGATTGCTGGGTCATATGGCAGTTCTATTTCCAGTTTTTTAAGGATTAATATTTTTTTAAACTGGAGGATAATTGTTTTATAATATTGTTTCTGCTGTACAACAGTGTGACTCAGCTAAATGTGTAGGTGTCTCCCCTGCCTTTTGGACCTCCCACCTCCTACCCTCCTCTTCCCATCCCTCACAGTCATCCCAGAGCACCAGGCTCAGCTCCCTGTTTTGTACAGCAGTTTCCCACTAGCTGTCTATCTTATATATAGTGTTAGTCCCTCAGTCCAGAGAAGGCAATGGCATCCCACTCCAGGACTCTTGCCTGGAAAATCCCATGGACGGAGGAGCCTGGTAGGCTGCAGTCCATGAGGTCACAAAGAGTTGGACACTTACTCAGCGACTTCACTTTCACTTTTCACTTTCACGCATTAGAGAAGGAAATGGCAACCCACTCCAGTGTTCTTGCCTGGAGAATCCCAGGGATGGCGGAGCCTGGTGGGCTGCCGTCTGTGAGGTCGCACAGAGTCGGACGTGACTGAAGCGACTTAGCAGCAGCAGCAGCAGTCCCTCAGTCATGTCTGACTCTTTGCAACCCCATGGACTGTAGCCTGTCAGGCTCCTCTGTCCATGGGATTTCTCAGGCAAGAATACGGGAGTGGGTAGCCATTCCCTTCTCCAGGGGATCTTCCCTACCCAGGGACTGAACCCAGGTCTCCTGCATTGTAGGCAGATTCTTTTCCTGTCTGAGCCACCAGGGAAGCCCCACTTTACATATGGTAGTGTACACATGTGGAGTAGGAAATAGCAACCCACTCCAATATTCTTGCCTTGAAAATTCCGTGAACAGAGGAGACTGGCAGGCTACAGTCTGTGGGGTCACAGAAGAGTTGGCATGAGCGAGTGGCTAGCTGAGCATGCACGCGTACACAGTGCGCATATGTCAACGCCGCTCCCTCAACTCATCCCACCCTCTCCCCTGCTTACATCCAAAAATCCATTCTCTAGGTCTGCATCTTTTCCTGCCCTGTACATCAGCTCATCAGTACCATTTTTCTAGATTCCATGTATATCCGCTAGAATTTCTTGCTTCTCTTAACCAACAGGATCTAACAACCATAGACTCACACTTCTGAATTCCTGGATGGTGACACTTGGCTGGTGTCTGGTCATGGATGCCCTTCTTAGATGCTCCACCCTGACACCATTTTTCTGACTCACTCGACCTGCCCAGCTTTAGTCATTAGCTGCTCTACCTGTTTTCCTCATTCTCTCCACTCCTTAAATTCTCATTTGGAGGCATGAGGGGCCCATTTTGCAGATGTGAAGATTGATGCGTGAGCAGTTTAGTTAACACTGTTGATTGCACAGCTCATAAATGGTAAGATGGGCTTTGAACCTGGGTCCTCAGGGTAAAAGCCTGGGCTCCACCAAACCAGGCTGGTTTGACCTTGACCACAGTGGTAGTTTGACCTTTGGTGGATTAGGTTAGAAATGAGATAAGCATGATCTCATTGAGTCTTTGCAATGTCTTTGGCGGTGAGATGAGGTTATTTCCCCCCTATTTTGCAGATGGAGTATAGAGCACTTAAACAGTTTGTCCAAGGTCACAGAGCTCACGAAGGACACCATCATGTCACCTTGACCCTGACCCACTCTGTTAGACTCATTGTCAAGTGTACAGTCCATAGATGGGGGGTTTGGAGAGAGAAGAGTCCAGCCTGGGAGAAGGCTGGCATCCACCTTCTGCCACTGACTGTTTCAGGGGGTGTCAGAGAGTTTGACCAGAAGCCACAAATTGTCACTCACCTGATAATTAAGCAAAGCAGATCCTTTGAGGGCCATGAAATCACAGGGACATCTAACAAGGGATTTATAAATAAGTGGCCCAGTCCCTTAGGGAAATCCTCTCTCTTTCTCCCTCTCCCTTTTACTTTGAGGTGAACATTTAGTACAACAGGAAAACACAACTCACACTGATACAACTTGGGGATGGGCACCGTGAGAGCCAGGCCAACAAGGTCAATTTCTCTTAAGCAGGATTGGCAGCCTCCTTGGGAAATTCACTGTGTAGTGGGATATCCCCTCCATCTGCCATAAAAAATTACTAGGATTTTTTTCTGATGGTTAAACAACACATGCTCATGTAGACCATTTGAGAAAATGGGGACAAGAAGAAAATAGAGTAATCCCCCTATGCTGATATAACCGATGCTAATATTCTGATGCAAATCCATCTGTTTTTTTTTTCTAGGTTCATCTACACTACAATGTTGGTAATATACAGAATGGATAATTACCTATCCCACCCTTTTCATATATTATATCATGAGCTACCTCATTAACTATTCTTTAAAAACATGATTTTAATTTCAATATAATGGTCCACTAATGGAATATTACCATAATGCATTAAGCCAATTATTTATGACTGGCCAACTCCCTTTTTACACCCCATTAGAATTCCATAATCATGAAGAATAAGCGGGTTGAAGGTTGATGAGCGTGTATTAAGTTGAAGTTCACTTACTGGCTATTTGCCTAGCATGATGCTGGGCATTATAAGGGATTCCTTCACCTGGTCCTGCCTTCAAGGCGCTCACAGTTGGGATAGAAGACAAGTGCATAAAATGCTACCCAACCAAGTCAGTCTGAGTATACACAAAGTGTCCACAAAGCATCAGGAATAAAACTCCAAGAAGTTAGGAGAATGGCACTCACGTTCATTCCCCCTTCCTATGTTGTGCCCTGCATCTCATAAGCAGGGATGCAGGCATTTTGTACAAGATCAGAGAGGTTGCATCACTTGCCCAAGGTCAAATCCAGCAAGGTCAGATTTGCATCAGCGCCTGCCCCCAAGGTCTGTTCTTTGGTGAGCCACAGGAAATCCCTGGGGAGATGCAAGTGCCATGACTGTGTGTTGGTGGCAAAGACTCCACCCAGAGGGGTGATGCCTTGATGCACACGTGCGCATCTGAGTGTCTGGTGGCTGCTCTGAAGCTGCTCTCTGGCTTCGCCTCCTTTGATCCATCACTGCTGTCAGCTCAGTGCCTCTGATCATCGGGAATGCCAGGGACTTTGCGTTGAAACAAAACCTACTGTATCAGCACTGTTAGTGTGTATACAAAGGTGTTTTGTTTGCACTGGAAGCCATTGAGCTAGGAGAATCAGGGAAAGATAATTAAAACTATAAATTAAGGAAACTAGTGAAGCAATGGCTATGGCCTTGTCTGTTCCTGTTTTATTTTCAGTTCCTATTCATTCCAGAACTTTACCATCCTTGGAGAAAGAAATATTTTCTTGTTTTCCAATGGCCTTCAATGAATCTCCATAAAATACAGTCACCCCTCATCATCTGTAGGTGACTGGTTCCAGAACTGCCCCCCTACTTTCCTTTAACCTCCCACCCCCACCCCCTCAACCTTCCCTTACCAAAATCCTGGATGCTCAAGCCCCTTACATTAAACAGCGTGGAATTTTCAGGAATTTTCATACAATCTTCGCACATCCTCCTGCATACTTTAAAGCATTTCTAGATTACTTACAATACCTAATACAATGTAAATGCTACGTTAAATTGTTGCCAGTGGGCAAATTCAAATTTTGCTTTATGGAAATTTCTGGAACTTTTTCCCAAATATTTTTGATCTGAAGTTCATTGAATTTGCAGAAAAGGAAATCCTGGCTATTCCGGGCTGACTGTTTCTTCCTGAGTTAGGGAAACCTGTTTGGGAGGAAGTTATTGGGAGGAATCTCTTTCAGAGCTGACAGGCTGTATCTTGAGCCCTTTTCCAAAGATAAGTCATTCTCTCCTTTTTCATTCTTGTTGGGAGAGTTAAGTTCACTTTTGGGGGGTTGCAAATTCTTCTGTTATGTTCTAATGAAGGTGTTAATGCTTTAAGTGTAAACTGTAAAAATTCACAAATGAATGTGAAATTAATAGAACTCCTGAGACCTAACTGAAGTCGATTGTCACAAAAATGCAACTTTAAAAACTTACATTTGGTTAGTATTGTTTTTCAGTCGCTAAGTCACATCTGACCACCTCTTTGTGACCCACTGGACAGGCTCTGCTGTCCTCCACTATCTCCCGGAGTTTGCTCAAATTCATGTCCACTGAGTCTGTGATGCAGTCCAACCATCTTATCCTCTGCTGCCCCCTTCTTCTCCTGCCTTAAATCTTTCCCAGCATCAGGGTCTTTTCCAACGAGCCGCCTCTTTGCATCAGGTGGCCAGAATATTGGAGCTTCAGCTTCAGCATCAGTCCTTCCAATTGATATTTAGGACAGATTTCCTTTAGAATTAACGGGTTTGATCTCCTTGGAGTCCAAGGTAGAGAGAGGGAGTTTTGGAAAACTGAGGCACTGTCTAAGGGATCGAACCCTATTTGTTGATCATGGCAACTTGGACCTTGTGTTGGGAAAGCTTCTGAGGAGCCCTCACTTAGGGAAAGATTGACATGAACCGGATTAGCATGCTTGACACAAAATTCATCATGATTGTCTGCCGGGGGCCAGCGTGAGGAACTCCACCCATGGCAAAGGCCATGAGGAAGGGGGCTTGGCATACGCAAAGGCGTGATCAAGCCTCAGGAAACCCCCTGTTCCTGAGCATCTACCCCAAAACCAGAGTCTGTTTTATGTTCTCCCCCATAACCGTTTCTCTTGGAGAAGGAGTAAACGTGCAGCTCCAAGGCAATAAAAATTCCTGGGCGTGACAAGGTTGTTTCAGCTTACGGACTTCTCTGAAGGTTATCTAGCCTGCCTGTATAGGTTCGTCCGGCCACATGTGATTGTTTACAGCCTCCCAATCTGAGAGGCACGAGATGTTTTAGACTAACTAAAGGCAAATTCTTTTGGGGAGTTAGAAATTATTAGTATAGTGGGTTGGTTAGGAATTATATTGGTGAAAAGTTTTTCATTTTTTGTGTCAAAAATTGCTGCTAATTCCTTGCTCTGGGTGGGACAAGGATGTCTCAGGTCAAACCTCTCTGCTGACAGACTAGCTTGTGTGACAGGATTATCCATACTTCTGCCACTACCCACATGATTGTTTACTAGCTCTTAACCATAAACAGCACAGAGAGTTTTGGAGTATTTTGAAAGTCTTAATTAGCATAGGGCTTTTCTCATTGTTGAGTCAATGATTACCACCAGGCCTCCATATCCTTAGGCACCTGGGAATATATTAATCAATGTATTTGGAATATAGAAAAGGAAATATAGTAGTTTTTAAGGTTAGCAATACTAGACTTTTTGAGTTAGTGAATTTTCTCTTTTGTAATAGATCACTGTACTTTGTTATAAATTACTGTGTCCTTGCTATGTAAAAATGTAACTTTATCACTATCTTAAGACTAAACAGATATTAAGGGGAACATTGGTAAAAGGATTTTCATTTGTTGGGCTGATGTTTGCTGCTAAATCTCCATATTCCCTGCCCTTATAATGAATATAACTAACATATAGGAGAAATAAGTATTAACCTTTAAGACTAATCATGTTAACCTTGGGTTAAATAAATTCCTTTCTTGATTGTAACTCACTACACCCTCATCCTATAGAAATGTAACTTCATTTGGAGGGTGGTGCCTGGTTTAAGAAAAAACACCCTTGGAAAAAATAAGCTTTTTGGTTATCAGAAAGAAAGGATCATAAAATCCCTAAGACCTTTTTATGTGAAGCACCTGATTTTGATAAAGGTCAGGACTGCTGACCCCCGCGTGACTCTGTATTCATCCCTATATGTAACAAAAGGTATATAAGCAAACCCAAAAATAAAGAAATCGGATCAGTTTCTGGAAAGACTGATTCCCCCAGGTCGCTTCTTTCTTGCTCCCATTTCTCTGGCTGAATTCCCATCTAGATTCAGCCTCCTTTTCTCCACTAATTCTCCTACTACACTATCCATTTCTAATCTCTCTATATATCTGTAATTAAATATGCATTTTTCCAAGGATGCCAACACCGTCCCCAACTTCGAATTCCCTGGATTCACTGGGGCTGGACCCCGGCAATTATCTCCCACAAGAGAGTGACTAAATCTACTTTCCTGGATCCGCCCCAGTTGTAACACTGAACATCTCTCTTCCTGGGAAACTCCTCCATCCCAGGCAAACCTGCCCACACCTGTAACTACACAGTTCAGTTCAGTTCACTCGCTCAGTCGTGTCCGACTTTTTGCGGCCCCATGAGTCGCAGCACGCCAGGCCTCCCTGTCCATCACCATCTCCCGGAGTTCACTCAGACTCACGTCCATTGAGTCCGTGATGCCATCCAGCCATCTCATCCTCAGTCGTCCCCTTCTCCTCCTGCCCCCAATCTCTTCCAGCATCAGAGTCTTTTCCAATGAGTCAACTCTTCACATGAGGTGGCCAAAGTACTGCAGTTTCAGCTTTAGCATCATTCCTTCCAAAGAAATCCCAGGGTTGATCTCCTTCAGAATGGACTGGTTGGATCTCCTTGCAGTCCAAGGGACTCTCAAGAGTCTTCTCCAACACCACAGTTCAAAAGCATCAATTCTTCAGCGCTCAGCCTTCTTCACAGTCCAACTCTCACATCCATACATGACCACTGGAAAAACCATAGCCTTGACTAGACAGACCTTAGTCGGCAAAGTAATGTCTCTGCTTTTGAATATACTATCTAGGTTGGTCATAACTTTTCTTCCAAGGAGTAAGTGTCTTTTAATTTCATGGCCGCAGTCACCATCTGCAGTGATTTTGGAGCCCAAAAAAATAAAGTCTGACACTGTTTCTACTGTTTCCCCATCTATTTCCCATGAAGTGATGGGACCAGATGCCATGATCTTCGTTTTCTGAATGTTGAGCTTTAAGCCAATTTTTTCACTCTCCTCTTTCACTTTCATCAAGAGGCTTTTGCATTCCTCTTCACTTTCTGCCATAAGGGTGGTGTCATCTGCATATCTGAGGTTCTTGATATTTCTCCTGGCAATCTTGATTCTAGCTTGTGCTTCTTCCAGTCCAGCATTTCTCATGATGTACTCTGCATAGAAGTTAAATAAGCAGGGTGACAATATACAGCCTTGACGCACTCCTTTTCCTATTTGGAACCAGTCTGTTGTTCCATGTCCAGTTCTAACTGTTGCTTCCTGGCCTGCATACAGATTTCTCAAGAGGCAGGTCAGGTGGTCTGGTATTCCCATCTTTTTTCAGAATTTTCCACAGTTTATTGTGATCCACACAGTCAACACCTTTGGCATAGTCAATAAGGCAGAAATAGATGTTTTTCTGGAACTCTCTTGCTTTTTCCATGATCCAGCAGATGTTGGCAATTTGATCTCTGGTTCCTCTGCCTTTTCTAAAACCAGCTTGAACATCAGGGATTTCACGGTTCACGTACTGCTGAAGCCTGGCTTGGAGAATTTTGAGCATTAGCTTTACTAGCATGTGAGATGAGTGCAATTATGTGGTAGTTTGAACATTCTTTGGCATTGCCTTTCTTTGGGATTGAAATGAAAACTGACCTTTTCCAGTCCTGTGGCCACTGCTGAGTTTTCCAAATGTGCTGGCATATTGACTGCAGCACTTTCACAGCATCATCTTTCAGGATTTGAAAGAGCTCAACTGGAATGCCATCACCTCCACTAGCTTTGTTCGTAGTGATGCTTTCTAAGGCCCACTTGACTTCACATTCCAGGATGTCTGGCTCTAGGTGAGTGATCACACCATCATGATTATGTGGGTCGTGAAGATCTTTTTTGTACAGTTCTTCTGTGTATTCTTGCCACCTCTTCTTAATATCTTCTGCTTCTGTTAGGTCCAGACCATTTCTGTCCTTTATCGAGCCCATCTTTGCATGAAATGTTCCCTTGGTATCTCTAATTTCCTTGAAGAGATCTCTAGTCTTTCCCATTCTGTTGTTCTCCTCTATTTGTTTGCATTGATCACTGAAGAAGGCTTTCTTATCTCTTCTTGCTATTCTTTGGAACTCTGCATTCAGATGCTTATATCTTTCTTTTTCTCCTTTGCTTTGTAACTATACAGACATATGCAAAATCACAACTGTTGCTACTTATTGAGCGTCTTTTTCATTCCAGACACTTGGCATGTACTGATTCTAATACACCCACCCCTGGGTGGGGAGCCCTTAATGTTATCATTTTACAGGTAAGAAAGCTGAAGTGAAGAAACATGAAGGAAGATGCCCAAGATATTCCAGCTAAAAAAGCCAAGATCCAGCCCTCAAGGTGACTGGCTTCCAGCCTGTGCTTTCTCTTCTATGTCCTTGGCTTTGAACTTTCTCTCTTTTTTTGGCCAGGCCTGCTTGCAGGATCTCAGTTTTCTGACCAGGAATTGAACCAGGGCCATGGCAGGGAAAGCCCAGAATCTCAACCACTGGGCCACCAGGGAACTCCTGGAACTTCTATTCTAAATAAGACCAAGATGAGTGCAATATGTAAGCTGACTAAGAGGAACAATCAAACATCAGAGACTGTGAGATGCAGAAAAATTCCCCAGGAACCAAAGTCCTGGCCGGGCAAGCCAGGAACACAGCTGCCTCTCACACCATCCCCTCCTCCTTCAGTTACAGAAGAACCCCCCTGGTTCAGAAAAAAATCCACCATGCACTATTATTTTTACTGGAGTATAATTGCTTTGCAACGTTGTGTTGGTCTCTGCTGTAGAGCAGAGTGAATCCGCTGCATGTTTACGTATGCCGTCTTGAGCCTTTTGAGCCTCCCTCCTACCCCTCTGGGTTATCACAGAGCACTGAGCTGAGCTCCCTTTGGTATAGAGCAGCCTCCCACTGGCATCTAATTCAACAGGATACTGTATCTATGTCATTGCTCCCCTCTCAATCCGCCCCACCCTCTCCTTCCACAGCCCATTCTCTAGGTCTGTGTCTCTATTGCTGCCCTGAAAATAGGTTCATCACCACCATTTTTCTAGATTCCATATGTATGCATTAATATTCAATACTTCACTCTATGGCAGACTCTAGGTTGAATCTGGCCAATTAGAAAGCATTCAGACAAATTACATCAGGAACATGCAACAGGCAGGCAAAGAATTATCCCATCTGGCCCACTGAAAACCTCCCTTTCTGCATAAACGAGGCCAACCTAGCCTGTCTTAAGGACTCATCCGTGGTTTTGCTCAAGGCAAGAGAACAGCTAGAAACATCTGTAGCTACATTGCACATCCTTTCAGTTACCTCTGCAGCTGGGTCTGGGGAGTTTGCCTTTGCTAGAGGCACCCGGGGAGATTCTTGGCAAAAATTCAAAAGTGGAAGCTGTTGTCTGGAGTGAGGGGAGAAATCTCCCGGGTGGACACTTGTGTAAGTCAGCCACAGAGTCTGCCCTTCTGTCGCCACCCAGGAGGGTCAGTGCGGCTTACCTGTCACTGCTGAACTCAGGTAATGAGGGTACAGAGTCCCCAGGCGGTATGTTTTTATACAATTTTGTTTTTTTATTTTTGGCGGCGCAGAGTCTTCATTGCTGCTCGTGGGCTTTCCCCTAGTTGCAGTGAGCGAAGGCTGCTCTCTAGTTGTAGCACCCGCGACCCTCATTCCAGCGGCTTCCCTTGTTGGAGAGCACATGCTCTGCGGAGCTTGGGCTGCAGCGCTTGTGGTTCCCGGGCTCTAGAGCACAGGCTTCGTAGTTGCGGCACGTGGGCCCAGGGGCTCAGTTGCTCCATGGCACGTCGGATCTTCCTGGACCAGGGATCGAACCCCTGACTCCTGCACTGGCAGCAGGACTCTTTACCACTGAGCCATCGGGGAAGTCCCTCAGTCTGCAATTTTGAATGGAAAGACACAGTACCTTTTAAAAGACAGAAGATTGTCTCTGTTAGCAAATTTAATCTCAACAGTGGCAAAGCCCAGGCATCCTTTATTCTCTCCTTTCTTTCAAATAGGTGCACAAAGTTGACATCACTTTTAAAGATCCAGATGAATTATTTTTTCTCTCCAGCAAGATTGCTTATTTGTTTATTTTGTTTCAAGGAAGGTTTTAAATATTAATACTCAATATTAATATTTTAAATATATTTCTATTATTTTATTAGCTTGGTCCTTGTAGAAAAATTTTAAAAGTACTGATAAGCAGTAATAATAATTATTATTGTAACAATAATAATAAAATAAAGTTGAAACCACCTATATTACCGCCACCAAGAAATAGCTGTGTCTCACACTTTGGTTTGTTGCTTTGCTTTTAATTTTTTTATTGAAGTGTAGTCAATTTACAATGTTGTGATAATTTCTACTGCACAGCAAAGTGATTAGACAACATGTGTATATTATTTTCCACTGTGGTTTATCCCAGGATCTTGAATAGAGTTCCCTGTGCTTTACACAAGGACCTTGTTGCTTATCCATTCTGAATATAAGAGTCTGCGTCTACTAAGCCGAAACTTTCAGTCCATCCTTCTCACTTCTCCGCCCCCTTGGCAGCCACCAGTCCGTTCCATATGTCTGTGAGGCTGTTTCTGTTCTGTCGATAGGTTCATTATTGTTTTCTATTCCTAGGAAAGAGGTTTGTGGATAACTTCTGATTTAAAACGAGACCCAGTTAAAAATTGCCCCTAGCAGTTGCCCTTAAAACAGAGGACAACTGATGTTACTTCCATCAAAAACAAATACTGGAAGGTACAGCCTGAAACATTTTTGAAAATGAACAATGGGGGGAACCTGACCCCCAGAGATGTCAGAGCAGAGTGTAAGATGGTGAAGCATCGGCCCCGTAGCAGGCACACCAGGCAAGGGTTCAGATACACACCGACGCCTGAATCTCCATTTATGGCATTTTATATCTATGAGCAAATCATGAAATAAACTAATATTTAAACTATTGGCTATACATTTTCAAATCATTATTTTACATCCTTACCTTAGCCTGCAAATAAAATTTTCAGATGGATTAGAGACTCAAGCTAAAACCACAAAACACTAGAAGAAAACAAGAAATCGTACTAATATTGGGAGCTGAAAAACAATCTCTCTTCTCTAAATACCAAGACTAGATATCTTTTTTTTTTTAATGCATGTATTTAGAAGGACATATATATAATCGTGGTGAAACGTCTGAACTCTGGAGGGTCAAACCTGGGTGCAAACCCTGACTTTGACATACTCTGGCTGGATGACCTTACAAATGCCTAAACTCCTCTGATTTCTGTAGTCTTATTTCTAAAACAGACATGTCAGTAGTTTCTACTCAAAAAGTTGTGTCGCAAATTAAATAAAATATCATACATAAAACATCTGGCACAATTAACATTATAAATTATTTGTATTAGTATTTTACATATAAGAACATATAAAACTTAGAAAATGCAATAGGAATAAGGTCAAACTAAGGGCTATGATAATAAGCCTAACTGGCTTAAACTCCCTTGTTAAAAGGCAAAATACAAAACAGAGACAGCAAAAAAAAATCAGTATTCAGCCATTAAGAAAACACATATAGGAAGAAAATGACATAGAATGATTAAATTAAGCAGATGGTAAATTATCAACTATACATAAACAAAAAGAAATCAAGATACATGTTAATTTTAGACAAGTTAAAATTTATGATAAAAAATATTAAATTTTATATTAACTAAAAGTGCCATTATGTTCCAAGCAATAAAGCATCAAAATATAAAGCAAAAGACTATTAGAACTCAAGAATTTGATTAAAGCACAATGGCAACATATCACTTTAGTTTTTCAGAGATTAAACAAGAAAAACTGGAAACAGAAAATTAATGTCATTAGATTGGAATGATACATACATTTTTATCTTTAGACAGATTAATTACATTTTCTTGGGCCCCAGGAGATAGAAAAGGACAGGAATCCTGGAGCGCTGCATTCCGTGGGGTTGAAAAGAATTGGGCAGGGCTTAGGGACTAAAGAACAACAACATACACAAAATTGTTTCAAATAACAGATCCAAAAAAAAAAAAACATTACTAATGCAGTAATTTGTATGAGTTGCTTGCTTTAATTGCAATATAATAATAAAAAATGTTTAACAGAAACCTAGACAAATATTCTTAACCACTTAAAAATTTTTAAAGTTTTCCGAAATAAATACTGGGTCAAAGAGAAAATGTAGTAAATATGCCCACACTATTTTGAACTAAAGAAATTAAACCATTGTTTCTAAAACCAGTTGTGGAATTCTTGGGCTCCAAAACTACTGAGGATGGTGACTGCAGCCATGAAGTTAAAAGACGCTTGCTCCTTGGAAGAAAAGCTATTGACAAACCTAGACAGCGTATTAAAAACCAGAGACGTTACTTTGCCTACAAAGGTCCAATAATCATGTACGGATGGAGAGCTGGACAATAAAAAAGGCTGAGTGCCGAAGAATTGATGCTTTTGAACTGTGGTGTTGGAGAAGACTCTTGAGAGGCCCTTGGACTGCAAGGAGATCCAACCAGTCCATCTTAAAGGAAATCAGTCCTGAATATTCATTGGAAGGACTGATGCTGAAGCTGAAACTCCAATACTTTGGCCATCTGATGTGAAGAACTGACTCATTAGAAAAGACCCTGATGTTGGAAAAGACTGAAGGCAGGAGGAGAAGGGGACAACAGAGGATGAGATGGTTGGATGGCATCACCGACTCAATAGACATGAGTTTGAGCAAAGTCTCAGAGATGGTGAAGGACCGGGAAGCCTGGTGCACTGCAGTCCGTGGGGTCACAAAGAGTCAGACACGACTGAGCAAGTGAACAACAATAGTTGCTTTACAATGTTGTGTTAGTTTCTGCTGAGCAGCAAAGTGGGTCAGCTATTTCTATACATGTATCCCTTCTTTTGGAGATTCCTTTCCCACATAGGTCACCACGGAGAATTTGATTGAGTTTCCTGTGCTACACAGTAGGTTCTCATTACTTGTCCATTTTATACATATATATATATGTCAATCTCAATCTCCTAATTTATCCCACCTTCTCTTTCTCCCCCTTGGTATCCATACATTTTTTTCTCTACTTCTGTGTCTCTATCTCTGCTTTGCAGATAATATCATCTACACAGTTTTTTCTAGACTCCACATACATGCATTAATGTATGACATTTGTTCTTCTCTTTCGATTCACTTCACTCTGTATGGACCTTTACTTCTTCTTAACTAGGTGAAATATTGGTAGGACTGCAAATCAAGCTGTTCTGCTCTTCTCTAGCCAAGGATGTGGATTCCAGATAGACCATTCAGAGTATTGCTCCCAGGGAATCAAGTTGAGAGAGAAAGAAAATGACTAAATAATCTTAGATGGCCGTGGGGGGCATGAAAAACACAAAATGAAGGAGTGGGCTAGGCCCTACCTTCAGCTTCCTCAGCTAGGGAGTGAGGTCACACGCAGTAGGAGAGGCTCGGCCTGAGTCACTATCGTAAAAATATGAAAGGCACCTCCGTTCCAATGAAGTCCAGCAGGACCCAGTTCTAGGAGAAATTCACCAGTGCTCAGGAAGAGTTGATGCTCCCTTGTATGATAAATGCATTACCTCAGTCATTCCATGAGTTTTACATTTAAATGCTCAAGAAAATGTTTACGGGGGTGGCTTCTTCCCTTCCAATTCTATTCTGCGACTGGCCCTCGTAATTTGTTATAAGAATTCAGATGGTACATAACACAACCTTTTTTCCTGTTGTATTGTTCAGAGAGAAATGAATGATTGTCTATTTTGAGTATTAATCTTCCATTGTCTCCATGGATACCTGATTCCCTTAGAAATGAGAGGATCAAAAAAAAAAAAAAAAAAGAAAGAAAGAAATGAGAGGATCAGAAGCCAGAGGACCTATATTTGGTTCCTCAAGGATGGAGAGTCTAAGGCTCAAGGAGGGGAAAATGTAAACCCCATCATGGTGGGCTCAGATTGGCTAAGCAATAAAACACCATCTACAGCGTTTGAGAAAGAGAGAAACATATTCAATCATTTTTACAGCTGATGTAATAGCCTCTGAGTTTCTGCTCAAAGAAGGAATCCATTTTCAGATCACACCCCAATCAAAAGGATTCTCTCGCTGCTGAGAAGAGGGGACTATAAACCCACTGCCATCAGACTCAGAAGGAAGAAAGGCAACTATAGATGCTCTCAGAGACTGAGATGGGCAGGGCCATGTGGAAGCACGGGCAGCCCTTCCTGGGATGAAGCTTTTTCAGAAATGTTTTCCATTAAGTGCACGTGTTTAAAATCTTAATTTTTAATCACAGTATGCAGAAGCCAAGAGTTTGGTCTGCAGTCTTACGGTATGTAAGTACTCAAGGGAAAGTATGCACCCTGGCAACTGACCTAAGTCAAAAGGTGCAGAGGGCAAACTGGTGAGAACTAAGAGAATCTGAGTAAAGAGAAAGTGGGACCAGAACAAATGCAGATGATTCTTTGATTCACAACTCGTCCAGTGACTTCACCAGTTCTTTATACAAGAAAAGAAAACATACCAAAATCCCTCTGTATTTTTTTTTGCATTTTAATGTGTATTGTTACACTTAAGTTAACCACTTTATTTTTTTTATATATACAAGAATTTTTATTTTTTATATATATTTATTTTAATTGGAGGCTAATTACTTTACAACATTGTATTGGTTTTGCCATACATCAACATGAATCCGCCACAGGTATACACGTGTTCCCCATCCGGAACCCCCCTCCCTCCTCCCTCCCCGTACCATCCCTCTGGGTCATCTCAGTACACCAGCCCCAAGCATCCAGTATCACGCATTGAGCCTGGACTGGCAATTCGTTTCATATATGATATTATACATGTTTCAATGCCATTCTCGCAAATCATCCCACCCTCTCCCTCTCCCACAGAGTCCAAAAGACTGTTCTATGCATCTGTCTCTTTTGCTGTCTCTCATACAGGGTTATTGTTACCATCTTTCTAAATGCCATATATATGCATTAGTATACTGTATGGGTGTTTTTCTTTCTGGCTTACTTCACTCTGTATAAGTTGACCACTTTAGCACTTAAGGGTCTGAATATCCTGATGGTTAAGACAAAGAGAGAATTATGAATGATGACTCTTCTATGCTGGAGCAGGAGGGTCTTAATCCATAAAAGAGTCTCATTTCTGACCAGGTTTGGAATCAATTCAGAGTTGGAAGTAGATTATAGCATATGCATATCAGACTATCACATCATTACGGACTACACCGATGTGGAGAATGTGGCTTACATCTGCATGCACACAGGCTTCCAAGAATAATTAGAGAGACATAGCTGGCTAATCACAGGTAGCCCTGTGGTCCTGCAGGCCTCCTGGCAAGACCTGCTTTGCCATGCCACAGTGTACTGAGTCAGCAAAATATGTGTTCCCTTCATGAGAGCAAGGAGAGGGTTTCCTTGCCCCTGGTTTCACTTCTCAAAACCATCCAACCAGTCCACTGCCCAGGCAGGAGGGTTGAGAGGGGTCAACAGCATTAAGCTGGTAGATTTCCTTCCACAAGGGGCGGGAGAGACAAATCCGCTACCCCCACTCAAACATTAGGGTCCAAAGATTAAAACACCATCTTAGAAAAGCCAATTTCCCTGGCACTAAGACTTGAATTCCCAATACTATGATCTGAACCTCCTTTTCAAAGCACTGTACCCCTTCTATGTCCTGGAAGACCAACCTCCTCCTAGCGATAATAACAACCAAAATGATCTCTGAGATCCATTCACAGAAATTCGAAAGGTTACTCCCCACAGTCGAGGGAATATATCTTTGAATACAGGACTGTTGGTTACAAAGAAATGGACTATTATGGTGCAGTGTGAAAGGTCACAGAACTGGGGAAGGATGGAGAAGAAGGAGGAAACTCAAAGCCATGTTGTGTACTGCCATTTGAGTTCACTTGGGAGAATCCAGTTTTTCAGATTTGATAAGAACTTAACTACCATTTATTGAGGGCATCAGTCTCTCCAGTCTCCATTATGATAGCCTTTGCTTTCATCTTACAAAAGTCATCTAAGACACTGACCCAGGAAAGTAGCCCTTGGGACAGCATCATGGAGGGAGAGCGTGCTCAGTCGCTTCAGTCGTGTCCGACTCTTTGCGACCCCAGTTACCTCAGCCCGCCAGACTCCTCTGTCCATGGGATTCTCCAGGCAAGATATAGGAGTGGGTTGATGTGCCCTCCTTGTAGCCGGAAACACCGGTCACAGAGCAGACAGATTTCAATTCTCCGAAGTCTAGTTCTTTGCAATGTCACATATTTCTTCAGAAGAGTTTAAGGGCTCAAGTGTCTTGAACCCTTCAAATATCAAATTCCCTCCAACATTTTCTGCATCTGTGGACACTTCCCTAAACAAACACCAGTAACTATGAAAACTATTCCTAAACCAGATCATCTGTCAAGAAGATAGTGGCTGTGTTTTAAGTCAAATTCAGCTCAACAATTGATTTCAGAAATTATTTTGGAAACTCCTATTATGTACTTTTGTTGTTTCATCTCTAAGTCATGTCTGACTCTTTGCAACCCCATGGACTGTAGCCCACCAGGCTCCTCTGTCCATGGGATTTCCCAGGCCAGGAGACAAGGGTGGGTGGGCTGTGGAAACACATAGGGACAGGAGCATTTTTCTACCTGGAGAAGAGATGAGTTCCAAACGAAGCCTTGCTGTAAGGACAGGAATTGAATCGAGTCGAGGCTATGGTTCATCTTGTACATACGCATGTGGCTAGTGCAGACAGGGTTAATTTAGAGAATGTTGAGCTTCTGAGGCCGTGTCACTTTGTCTCCTATCCTCTATGATCTGATCCTGCCTGGAACTTCTGGGCCTTTCAAGGGTCAGTAACCAACCTGTGACCTTCCAAGGGCCAGTAAGGAGGAGCCCAAGCTATCCACCATCTTCCTCTGACTTCTCTACGGTGAATGCCTGTGGATACTCCCAACACATCTCCCAGTCACATCCAGCATATGAGCTAGGGGCAGGATGGAAAGCCTGGATCAGGGTTTCTCAAGGTCAAGGATTTATCTCCTAAGGCAGGGGTCCCCAGTCTCTAGGATCTAGTGTCTGATGATCAGAGGCATAATAATAATAATAGAAAGAATATGCACAACAAATATGTGTGCATGTGAGGTCGCTTCAGCTGTGTCCAACTCTTTGCAATCTTATAGAGCTCCCGTCAGGCTCCTGGGGCTCTCCAGGCAAGAATACTAGAGTGGGTTGCTATGCTCTCCTCCAGGAAGATCTTCCCAACCCAGAGATCGAACCTGCATATCTCATGTCTCTTGCATTGCCAGGCGAGTTATTTACAACTACTGCCACCTGGGAAGCCCTGATAGGTCAATTTCACCCTAAATCCTCCTGGAGGTGGCCGGCCATCCCAAGGTCACTCTTTATGGGCAGTCACCTTTCACTTGTGCGTTCAGGCAGTGTCCACAGCTGGGGTCCAGGGAATAGATTTCATCCACAAGTCAAAAGTCTTAGCAGTTTATTCAAAAGAGAAAAGTTCAGAAGCATTTTCCTGAGCAAGGTCCCATGAATGCAGAGGCTTTACAGACTCTACCGTCAACTCATCCCAACCAGATTCAAAAGCTCCCTCCAATCGATTACACGGACACAAGACATAAACTGAAACACATACACACAGAAGCTTGACAAGTTCCAATGCTTTTGGGGATGCAGGGATTCCTAAAGTTGGAGCCTTCTGCCGGCTCCAAAGGAAAAGGCTGAAGTGACCATCCAGGGCAGTAGGGCTCCTGCAAGCCTTGAGGAGAGCCTCAACCGGACAGTGTCTCTCTGCAAGAATATTTTTTTTCTGCAGATAATAGAATGCACATTGTTTCCCCTTAGAGAAAAGCATGGCCTGGACAGTATTGTGATCCAGGCTGTAATTTTCAGAATTTTAGAATGCTAATCATCACTCTGCATTAGATTTGCATAAGTATACTTAAAGGGTCTTCCTTATTAAACTTTTAAGATGAGCATTAGCATTTTAATTTCTGAAAGATTTATTACATGATATTATGCCTCCCTTATCAGTAAACAAACACAAACAGTTGAAAATGGAAACACTCGTATGTTTGAGATTCACCCCTTTTGATATGAACAACAAAGAAGCTCAACAGAGAAGAGACTCTGTTTCTACGGGGTTTCAAGATGTCCCACTTTCCCACCTGAAAGTTGTTACTTGGCTCTGAGGGATTCTGGGAGGGTTTGTCATGGACCTTACCTTGTCTGGGCCTGGATCAGAAGCTCACTGCATGGCCCAGGTAAGTCTCACCCTCAGATATAAACAATACTAGGACCAGTATTTGCAGTCCCGAGAGAACAAGCAGATGAAAAGCTGCAAATAATTTACCAGGAACATTGTATGAGGGTCTTTGTACAAGAAAGACTAACCACGGCCGCAGCCCAGGTCTCCGCTCCCCCAGGAAGACTTCCTGGAACACAGTCCCTCAGGTTCTCTCTCCAGGGAACTTTGATCACCCTTGCTGTTGTTGTTGAGTTGCACAGTCTTGTCTGACTCTTTGTGACCCCATGGACTGCAACACGCCAGACTCCTCTGTCCTCCGCTATCTCCCAGAGTTTGCTCAAATTCACACCCATCAAGTCAGTGATATGATATAACCATCTCATCCTCTGCCACTCCCTTCTCCTTTTGCCTGCAATCTTTTCCATCATCAAGGTCTTTTCCACTGAGTCAGTTCTTCACATCAGGTGGCCAAAGTATTGGAGCTTCAGCTTCAGCAGCAGTTCTTCCAGCGGCTATTCAGGGCTGATTTCCTCTAGGACTGACTGGGGTGATTGGTTTGGTTGTCTTTATGACACACAACCAAATGCTCGCTGAACCACAGATGGAGCTGGAGAGGAGCTCAGGGCATCTATCCAGACCGTGGTCCCCCAGTCACTGCCCACAGGCAAAGTGACCTGCAGATGTCCTTGGTTTGGGTATGTAACATTTTGGGAAATATGTTAATCACTCAACAGCATTTAGAACTAGGAAAATTTTTAGTTTGTTTGTTTTTTTTTTTTTTTTTTTAGAACTAGACTTCTTGCTTCTCTTGAAAAATAAGGTCTTACAAGGCATTTTTCATTTTCTTTTGTTGACTTTTGGTTGCGCTGAGTCTTCGTTGCAGTGTGTGCGCTTTCTCTAGTTGCAGCGAGTGGGGTCTACTCTTTGCTCGGCTGCACAGGCTCCTCATAGCGGTGGCTTCTCTTATTGTAGAACATGGGCTCTAGAGCGCAGGCTCAGTAGTGGTGGGTACATGGGCTTTATTGCCCCGCGGCATGTGAGATCTTCCCAGACCAGAGATCAAACATGTGTGCCCTGCAGTGGTGGGCAGATTCTTAACTGCTGGACCACCAGGGAAGTCCCAATGCCAGGCATTTTTGGTTATTTTTTAAATTAACTTATTTATTTTAATTGAAGGCTAATTACAACATTGTAATGGTTTTTGCCATACATTGACATGAATCAGCCATGGGTGTACATGTGTCCCCCATCCTGAACCCCCTCCCACCTCCCTCCCCATCCCATCCTTCAGGGTCATCCCAGTGCACCGGCTTTGAGTGCCCTGTTTCATGCATAGAACTTGGAAAGTGAAAAGTGAAACTGAAGTCGCTCAGTCATGTCGGACTCTTTTCGACCTCATGGACTGTAGCCTGCTAGTCTCCTCTGTCCACGGGATTCTCCAGGCAAGAATCCTAGAGTGGGTTGCCATTTCCTTCTCCAGGGGAATTTCCCAACACAGGGATCGAACCCAGGTCTCTGGCATTGCAGGCAGAGTCTTTACCGTCTGAGCCACCAGGGGTTCCTGCATTGAACCTGGACTGGTGATCTATTTCACATACGGTAATATACATGTTTCAATGCTATTCTTGCAAATCATCCCAACCTCGCCTTCTCCCACAGAGTCCAAAAGTCTGTTCTTTACATCTGTATTTCTTCTGCTGTCTCACATATAGGGTCGTCGTTACCATCTTTCTAAATCCCATATATATGTGTTAATATATTGTATTGATGTTTTTCCTTCTGACTTACTATTATACTCTGTATAGTAGGCTCCAGTTTCATCTACCTCATTAAAGCTGATTCAAACGCGTTCTTTTCAATAGCTGAGTGGCATTTTGGTTATTAAACTACAGGCTCTCCCGTGCTCTAGAGCCCACACTCTGGAGGTCATGCTCCTCACCAGGAGTAGTCACCACAATGAGAAACCCAAGCTCAGTAATCAAAAATACTCCCACTCAAGTAACTAGAGAAAGCCCGCGTGCAGCAGCAGCAAAGACCCAGCGCAACCAAAACAGAAATAAATAATTAAAACCAAATAAATAAATTATAGGCTCTCCGCTCCAAGCCCATTCTATCCTAATCTGGTCTGTGATGCTGGCACTGGGGCTCTGCAAACAATTCTCTTTTGCCAGCTGCTTCCCCGTTAGACTCGGCCAGTAACAGCTGTTAAAAAAGAGAGGGTCTGGACGGCAGGACACACACCTTTCTGGGTGCTTCCTCTTCCTGTCTTTGTCACATCAACAATAGGGTTTCTTGCTCTAGCAGAGCAGGTGGTCACAGCCATGGTTTCTCCTACACCCTCCAAAGCAGTGCAGCCAGACCCCTCACTGAGATGCAAGCTCCAGCCAGCCCACACCCCCTCCTTGCACATCTGGGTCCCCATGCTGTGGGGCTCCTGCTCTTCACTTCTAGGTTAGCACAGTAACAGAAGGATAATGAGAGCCACAAATGTGAGTCACACGCATAATTAAAACTTTTCTAGTCACTACTGTAAAAATGATAAAAAGAAACAGGAGAAATTTAACTTTTACTAATCACTTTTACTCATCTCAATTTATCCAAAATGCTATCACAGTATACCATCAATATTAAAAGCATCATTAATGACATAATTTACATCCTTTTTAATGTAATGGAGACTTTGAATCCAGGATGCATTTTATATGTAGAGGAATTCATCATTCAGATTGGCTACATTTCAAGCCCTCGAAAGACACTCGGAACTGGTGGCCACCATGTTGGATACTGCGGCCCTAGGCTGTAAGAACCCAGTCCTCTCTGCCCAGCCTCCAGTGTAGCAGCTTCCTGCAGTTATTAAGTCAGCACTGTCTCAATGTGCTCCTTAGGACTTTACAGTCCCCTAGACTTGCCTGGTGTCTCAGACAGTAAATAATCTGCTTGCAGTGCAGGAGACCTGGATTTGATCCCTGGGTTGGGAAGATACCCAGGAGAAGAGCATGGCAACCCACTCCAGTATTCTTGCCTGCAGAATCCCATGGACAGAGGAGCCTTGTGGACTACAGTCTATGGGGTCACAAAGAGTTGGGATACGACTGAGTGACTAAGCAGAGTATCTGTTTCAGTTCAGTTCAGTTCAGTCTTTCAGTCGTGTCCATCTTTGTGACTCCATGGACTGCAGCACGCCAGGTTTCCCTGTCCATCACCAACTCCCAGAGCTTGCTCAAATTCATGTCCATCGAATTGGTGATGTCATCCAACCGTCATCCTCTGTCGTCCCCTTCTCCTCCTGCCCTCAATCTTTCCCAGCATCAGAGTCTTTTCCAACGAGTCAGTTCTTCCCATCAGGTGGCCAAAGTATTGGAGTTTCAGCTTCAGCATCGGACCTGATTTCCTTTAGGATGGACTGGTTGGATCTCCTTGTAGTCCAAGGGCCTCTCAAGAGTCTTCTCCAGCACTACAGTTCAAAAGCATCAATTCTTCAGCACTCAGCTTTCTTCATGGCCCAAGACTCACATCCATACATGACTACTGGAAAAACCATAGTTTTGACTAGACAAACCTTTGTAGGCAAACTGATGTCTCTGATTTTTCATATGCTGTCTTGGGTGGTCAGAGCTTTTCTTCCAAGGAGCAAATGTCTTTTAATTTCATGGCTGCAATCACCATCTGCTGTGATTTTGGAGCCCCAAAAAATAAAGTCTGACACTGTTTCCACTCTTTCCCCATCTATTTCACATGAAGTGATGGGACCGGATGCCATGATCTTCGTTTTCTGAATGTTGAGCTTTAAGCCAACTTTTTCATTCTCCTCTTTCACTTTCATCAAGAGGCTCTTTAGTTCTTCACTTTTTGCCACAAAGGTGGTGTCATCTGCATATCTGAGGTTATTGATATTTCTCCCGGAAATCTTGATTCCAGCTTGTGCTTCTTCCAGCCCGGCATTTCACATGATGTACTCTGCATAGAAATTAAATAAGCAGGGTGACAATATACAGCCTTAACATATTCCTTTTCCTATTTGGAACCAGTCTGTTGTTCCATGTCTGGTTCTAACTGCTGCTTCTTGACCAGCATACAGATTTCTCAACAGGTAGGTTAGGTGGTCTGGTATTCCCATCTCTTTCAGAATTTTCCACAGTTTATTGTGATCCACACAGTCAAAGGCTTTAGTTTAGTCAATGAAACAGAAATAAATGTTTTTCTGGAATTCTCTTGCTTTTTCAATGATCCAACAGATGTTGACAATTTGATCTCTGGTTCCTCTGCCTTTTTCTAAAACCAGCTTTTGCATGCTGGGAGGGATTGGGGGCAGGAGGAGAATGGGACGACAGAGGATGAGATGATTGGATGGCATCCCTGACTTGATGGATGTGAATCTGAGTGAACTCCGGGAGGTGGTCATGGACAGGGAGGCCTGGCGTGCTGCGATTCATGGGGTCACAAAGAGTCGGACATGACTGAGCGACTGAACTGAACTGAACTTGCATGAAATGTTCCCTTGGTGTCTCTAGTTTTCTTCAAGAGATCTGTAGTCTTTCCCATTCTATCATTTTCCTCTGTTTCTTTGCATTGATCACTGAGGAAGGCTTTCTTATCTCTCTTTGCTATTCTTTGGAACTCTGCATTCAAATGGGTATATCTTTCCTTTTCTCCTTTGCCTTTTGCTTCTCTTCCACTTTAAAATGAGGGAAGTGTTTGAAGTTTCCTGAGAGATCCTGACCCATATGGTACTTGAAACAACTGCTGAGCAACATCTGCCCTTCTGCTGAGTCCAGGACTCCGTCTTTTAACCCAGAGTCCATGCACACCAAGTCGCTGCAGCCGTGTCCAACTCTTCGAGACCCTATGGACTGTAGCCAGCCAGCCTCCTCTGTCTGTGGGATTCTCCAGGCAAGAATACTGGAATGGATAGCCATGCCCTACTCCAGGGGATCTTCCCAACCCAGAGACAAAACCCATGTCTCTTAGGTCCCCTGAATTGGCAGTTGGGTTTTTTTTTTTTTTTTTTGCCACTAGCACCACCTCGGAAGCCCCCAAGCCCACCTCTCCTGAACTCTGAGGCTGCCCAGCAAATGGGTTGTGATTTATCACTCCATTGTTAGTAAAATTATGATGAAAAAGATGTTTCCAATAAACAGGTTCTCTTCCAAATTTGGAAAAGAAGTGAAGAAACTGATTTGTGTGCCTAGTAAAATGTGAATGGCTTTGCCCCCCACCCCCGAAAGTGTAGACTCTTCTTATAGTTTTAATCTGTAAACAGTGGCCGTGTTCCTTACCCAGCTCTTTCACTTAATCACACCATTCCCCAGGGCCCTCTGGGCATGTGGGACTGCAGTCCCAGTTCTGGATTGTTCTGGGTATGAGCTCTCAGAGAATGGGTTATACATCCTGGGGGAAGCCGAGGACCTTCTGACGGATGAACAACTTGGCAGTAGATCATGTCACAGGCCAGGCTGAGAATGAGTAATGGTAACTATGATGATGCTTTAACACTCACAAATTATTGGGTTCACCAAAAAATTTGTTCAAGTTTTTCCATAAGATGTAACAGAAAAACTCTAATGAACTTTACAGCCAAACCAATACCTTCACTTGTATTATCTCATTAGCCAGATACATATCCATTGCCCTCCTACAGCCTTGCTTCTCTGTCCACTGCCAAGCCTACAAGACTCCTGGCCTTTGCAAAATAGGCTGCGGTTGTTGGGATTGAAGACTGAAACCAGAATTCCTGGGCTGGGATTCTGGTCTAACTTTCCAGGGACAAGTTCCTTAACTTCTCTCTTTGTGCCTTGACAGCCACATCTAAATATCAAGGATAATAATGGTGTTGACCTCACTGGGTTGGTGTGAGGACTAAATGTGTTAGAGCGTGCTCACAAGAATACCCCGTGCTTGGCATCTAGTAAATGCTCAATAAGCGTTTGGAGGAAGCAGCAGCAACAGCACCACTTTCTGGCCTGATGAGATCAGCAGGAGGAGATTAAAAATATGAATTTGAATTCAGACAAATCCATGTTCAAATCTTGTCTACTACACTTGCCAGCTGTGTTGCTTTCAGCAAATTACTTAACCTCTCGAAGCCTCAGTGTTCTCATCTATAAAACTGTAATATATGCCTCAAAGGGTTTTTCTGGGATGTTCAAGCTGGATTTAGAAAAGGCAGAGGAACCAGAGATCACTTCGCCAACATCCACTGGGTCATCAAAACAGCAGTCCCTTGGACTGCAAGGAGATACAACCAGTCCATCCTAAAGGAAATTAGTCCTGAATATTCATTGGAAAGACTGATGCTGAAGCTGAAACTCCAATACTTTGGCCACCTGATGTGAAGAACTGACTCAGTGGAAAAGACCCTGATGCTGGGAAAGACTGAAGGTGGGAGGAGAAGGGTGAATGAGTCTTAGGGCCTAGAAAAGAAAAGAACAGCCTCAAAGGCCCTTGCTGAATCATCTATCTTCAGAGAAAACAAAATGGAACTTTAGGTCCCTCCCTGATGCTCCAGGCCAGTTGCATCTATCTGGAACTTATCACCCCCTGTCCAGAAACCTTCCATCCCCTACACCTGCCTAGAAGACTAATCACCCCCTGCCCAACTGCAAATGCCATTTCAACTAAAGAATACCCAAAACATCCCACCTGATTAATGTTTCCCTTATCACTTCCACAAACCTCCTTATAAATATGGAGCCTCCCTGATTCCTCTCGGCACTCAGCCTGGTCATTAGGCCGACTGTCGCCCCTCCTTGCCTGAAAAAAGGTAACCTACTTCCATTGAGGTCGTCTCTCCTTTTCTGTCTTGGCCCGAACTATACCTTACAAAGGGGACAACAGAGGATGGGATGGTTGGATGACATCACCAGCTTGATGGACTTGAGTCTGAGTAAGCTCTGGGAGTTGGTGATGGACAGGGAAGCCTGGAGTGCTGCAGTCTACGGGGTCACAAAGAGTCGGACGCGACTGAGCGACTGGACTGACTGACCGACTGAAAGGAAAGCAACTCGTGGCCCACAGCATTAAGTATAAGACAAGGACTAAAAGAAATCACGACTGAGCGACTGGACTGAAAAAGCACATTATCGTCATCATCTTTACCACTTATAGCATTATCTTTCTTCCCAGTAAAAAACAAATACGGAAAAACACTCAGTCTGTTTAGATTCCCTGTGTTCAAGGTCAAGGGAACCTTACAAATTAGTGAAGTGTTTCCACTAGACCATGAAGCATCTCCCACTTCTCTCAACCTCTCTTCATAAGTAAATTAAGAGATATGGGCTAAAACCCCAAAGATCTCTCAGGCTTTGAAATGTTTTATTGTCTAAGTTCTATAAACATTCCCATGAATAGGATTTTACAATAAATTCCAGGTGCCCAGAGAGCCTCAGGGACAGAATACAGAAAGAATAATATGGGATCGTAGAAAAAAGGAAAGATGAAGTGATGAAAATATGGATGGATGGAGAGAGAGAGATAGATTGATAGATAGATTGATAGATTGATTAATGCAGCAGGTTCAAAGTTTCATCTGGTGCAGCAGAATCTTAGAAGGAAGATTCAGTAAATGGAAAGAACGGGGAACCAAAAATTTACTGGACAACTACTGCACAGGTCAACTTGAACTTGCTATTTTATTTCATTGCCCACATCTTACAGCTGCATCTCAGAGATGAAGTGTCAAAAGTCACAGTACTTATAAGTGGTAGAGCATGAACTTGAACCAAGGACTATTGAACTCCAAAGCTCAAGTTCTGTTTCCAAAGAGTTGAGTCTTCCAGTTCAGAGTGAAGCTGGCTGGAAGGGCAACCACAAACTTGAATCCTTAATTAGAAAGGCAAAGGCAGAATAAGAAATGGTGTGTGGTTAATTTCATACGAAATTCCTTCCCCTTCCAAGTGTGGGGGAAATGGACTAAAATGAAACTGTCATCATGGAAATAAAATCTGTGCAGCCAGCTGAGTCTAAGTGTTATATGCTTTGCAATTGGCTCTTTGGAAATTTAAGCTGGATTGCTCTGTGCTGACCTCCTTAACCAATTTTAAATCTAGGCAATATTTAAAACATTTTACTCTGGGGGGAAAAAAATCTTTCTCATAAAGCAATTAAAGAAGCTGAACAAGAAATAGGATGCCTTTTCTAGGAATAAAGGATGAAATTGCTTGTCCTGCATTTTCATAACTTGTTTACTCAAAATTTTTCCACCAAGGAGTTCACACAGCACAGAATTCCCCAGCATCCAACTTAATCAACTACTGGGCCCCGCAGAAACCAGCTCAGCTCAAGCTAATCCTCTCATCAGTTAGATACATAATATCTTAGACCTTTCTCAGAGTGATCCAATTGGCTTTATTATTGTCATAAGCTTGTTACTTTCATTTCCACCATTGTACAATTTAATACTCAGATCTGATACTCAGAGTCCACCAGGCAAAGGTCATGGCTTAAAGGTCAGAAAGCTTGGGGATGGAAAATTTTCAATGAAAGTACAAAGGGTGGGGGATTTCCCAGAACATCCAACAATTTCCAAAATCTAGGCAGAGAGGGACCAGTTGAGATTGTTTGTTTTATTTTATGGTTGTGGAAACTGAGCTGAAATCAAGGAAGTGACTTGCCCAGACACAACCTAGTGAGTGATAGCATCTTGACTCGTGGCTTAATGTTCCATCACTTTTTGCTGCTTTAGTCTGTGTGTCTTATTTCATCACTGAACCTGCAGACGTACCTTACAATTCCCCTCTCAGCCTCTGACTTTCCCATCTGTACCAATGCATGACATGTGACAGAACAACTCGAAGAGATGAACACTGTGACGGATTGAATCGTGTCCTCCAAAAGGATGCTGAAGTCCTGAACCCCAGTACCTGTTTCCTTCAGCACTTGGTATACACCTGTATCCTCCTTTGCCTCCTTGTATCAGTCAGCTCTGTCTGCAATAAAGCTGCATAACAAACAACCTCCAAACTCAAAGGTTTACAAGCACAAGTACTTCTTCCTTTCTCATGTTGCATTTTAGCAGCAGCAGGTCAAATGTGGTGGTTCTGCCAGCTTGCAATCAAGTTTGGGTCTGGTCCTCATTTTTTTCTCATTTAAGTACCCAGGCTGAGAAGCAATCCCCCATTCAGAACCATAAAGTCCTCAGGGTTGAGGGTGGGAACACAAAAGAAAGCTAGAGAGAAAATGTTCAATAACTCTTAAAACCTCTGTTGGGATATGGCGAATGACCACCCCCACCCCCCACACACAATTCCATAGACAAAAGCAAGTTCACACAGCCAAGTCTAACATCAAGCACACTGTCCTTCTGAAGGAGTGAGAGTGAGTCTTTAGGGATAATAATACAGCCTTCCATGCTCCTGATGTTGTAATAATGTATTTATCTTTCTGACATTGGCACTAGATTGAGTTCTTATATAATGGATGCTCACGGTGGCTTTTAGAAACTCACATTACCAGATTTCCTCGCAGCTAAGACAGCTAAGCGTGTGACTAAGGCTTCTCCCATCAGAAGGACTCACTGGAGACTTCACTTAAGGCACAGTATCCTGAAGAAGGCAAGACCATGAGGAAGCCATTTCAGCAAGAAGGACATTTGACCCCCAGCACTGGCTCCAGGCTGAGAACCTCTCTTCCAGTGACAAGACCGGAGGATCCGCTGGTTCAGTCCCGTGGAAGAACTTGGCATTGTGACTGCCAATGTTGGCCAGTAGCTAGGCCTCCCAGAGACACTGTGTGTGCTGTGCCAAGTTGCCTCAGTCATGTCCGACTCTGTAACCCCATGGACTATGTCCCACCAGGCTCCTCTGTCCATGGGATTTCCCAGGCAAGAATACTGGACTGGGTTTCCATGCCCTCTGCCAGGGAATCTTCCTGATCCAGGGATCGAACCTGAGTTTCTTATGGGATACATTGGCAGGCATTGGCAGGTGGGTTCTTTACTATTAACACCACCTGGGAAGCCCCCCAGGGAATCTATGAGCTACCAAATATCCTTTGATAAGCAGGATCCTCTTCTGTCTAGAATAGCTAAAATTGATTCTGCTGTTTTGCAGCTCTAAGCCTAATACCCTGTGTCTTAACATTGTGCCCATTATGTGGTAGATGCTTCAGGTTTGATGCAGAAAGAACAATTAACAAAATTAGGAAGAGCCAGTTTATTGAGCAGTTATTGTATACTGGGCACCATTCTAAGACATCTTAGTCAATTTTCTCATTGAATTTTTATAATTTCCCTTTAAAGTGAACCCATTGTAAAGAGCAAAGCACTGAGGTTAAGAATGAATAATGATCACATTATCAAATAACTAGCAAACACTTATCTGGAGACATGATTTCTCTTGCACTGCTTTAATTAAAAAACACAGTCTCCTAAACTCTGCATGTATCTTATTCAGTCAGGAACCTCTCTCCTTAAAAAAAAAAAAAAAAAAAAAATTATTGGAGTATAGTTGCTTAACAACGTTGTGTTAGTTTCTGCTGTATAGCAAAGTGAATCAGCTATGTGTTCACACATATCTCGTCTTTTTTGGATTTCCTTCCCATGTAGGTCCCCCAGGAGCACTGAGTAGAGTTTGCGTTATACAGTAAGTTCTCACTAGTTACCTGTTTTATACACAGTAGTGTATTTATGTCAACGCCGATTTCCCAAGCCATCCCACCCCAACTTCCGCCCTTGGTATCCATGCGCTTGTTCTCTGTGTCTGTGTCTCTCTCTCCGCTTTGCAAATAGGTTCATCTGTACCACTGTTCTGGACTCCACACATATGTGTTCACATATGATCTTTGTTTTTCTCTTTCTGACTTAGTTCACTCTCTGTGTGACAGTCCCTAGGTCCAGGGAACCCCTGTCTTGAATGCCCCTGTGGAGTTTCCTGGCGTCTCTTTCGTCAGTGCATTTAGATAACGTTGAGTGAACACTCGATTCGGAGCAGTTGTTTAGTTCTTACCGTATCCTCCTTCAATGCTCATTTCCTCACATGAAGTTTTATTCTTCTCCTTAAATGATCTCTGGGGGGTTGAAGGACCGAAAAAGCTTTTAACAATGATTGTTTGAGTAACTCCACTAGCCTCTTTAGGAAAATGGCTCTGAAGTAATTCAGGTGTTATTTTTAAATCTCTGCTTAGTGAATTTAACCCTTCAGCTGCTTTCAAAGATGAGAGGCATTATCAGTTCTGTTTTGCTAACTTTACGCTTCAAGATTAGACACCCAAAGTTAGACTGAATTCTTCAACATCCTGGAAGATTATCATTTAGGGCAGGCTTTGCTGCATCATCTTAAACATTTTATCTCAGCTGATTCTATTGATGTGGGTAGCTTTGGGCAGGAAAAAGAAAAGGAAAGACAAAGCAGTTTATAATGTGTAGGAATTGTGCTGAGAGATCTCAGTGCAGAGTTCTTCCTCCCAAAACCATCCAGATGCAGAGATTTTACTCTCTCACATTAACTGCCAGCCCCTTCTCTCTGCTGTCTGTTCTGGTTTGGGTCTCCTCCTATTTTTGTTCATTAGGAAGGAAGGAAGGAAGATAGCAATGCTAAGAGCCAGATGAGTAGGTGCTGAGCAGACAACACGCAATCTCACTCCATTTTTACAGCCACCATTGTGGATCCTGGTGAAAACAGACAGAGCTGAAGTCTGGAGGAGCAGAGAGGCCAGCTAACGAGCAGCAGAGTTGAACTTCTAGTGCCGTTTGCATTGTATTAGATCATGTAATGTAATCATGTCATCCTGAGAGATATTTGCATTTTAAAATTCAAGGATGAAAATTCCCGAAAGCACAAAGAAGGGAAAGAAACAGCTGGACCAGAAACATGCTTCTGTCAAGCATGTTGACCTGCAGACAAGGCGGAGGAAACCTGCTTCCTAAGGAAACCCTAAGCTAGACAGGCACTGTCGGGCACTTTTATTCTCACAGTTTCACTTAAGGCAATAATTTATCCAGAGACTGACCACTCCTAGGGAACGCCACCTGGCGTGCCTGCGGCTGGGGTTCTTTCTTGGGCTGGCTGGAGCAATGACCTTTTGTCCTTGCTGTTGTGGTTCAGTCGCCAAGTCATGTCTGACTCTTTGCCACCCCATGAACTAGGAGCACACCAGGATCCTCGGTCCTTCACTCTCTCCCGGAGTTTGCTCAGATTCATGTCTGTTGAGTCAGTGATGCTATCTAACCATCTTATTCTTTCCCACCCCATTCTCCTTTTGCCTTCAATCTTTCCCAGCATGAGGGTCTTTTCCAATGAGTCTTCTCTTCTCATCAGGTAGCCAAAGTATTGGAGCTTCATCTTCAGCATCAGTCCTTCCAATGAATACTCAGGGTTGATTTCCTTTCGGATTGACTGGTTTGATCTCCTTGCAGTTCAAGGGACTTTCAAGAGTCTTCTCCAAACCACAGTTCAAAAGTATCAATTCTTTAGCACTCAGCCTCCTTTATGGTTCAACTTTCACATCCTTACATGACTATTCGAAAAACCACAGCTTTGACTATATGGAACTTTGGCAGCAAAGTGATGTCTCTGCTTTTTTTAAAAAATATGCTGTCTAGGTTTGTCATAGCTTTTCTTCCAGGGAGCAAGTGTCTTTAAATTTCATGACTGCAGTCACCATCCACAGTGATTTTGGAACCCAAGAAGTATAATAAAATGCAAGATCTGAAATCTCACCTGGTCTTCTAGCTCCAGCATAAATGGCCTCCCCCTCAAGCCTTCTCTTCAAGAAAGAAAGATCTTTTTGAACATCAGGGAAGACAGGGACTTGGTGCTCAGTGAACCCATGTATCTATTCTGGGTGGGTCCACAGCACCAGCCCACCCAGTGACATGGCGACACAGTCTGATGACCACCACATATGGACCAGCATGGTACAGACCAAGAAGGGCTCGAGAACTGGATCCTGCCTCTCCATCTCGGTTTGGTTGTCGAAACAACATCCTCATTGATTTTCTGTCTTACCTCTTCTATCAGTCATTGAAAGAGAGGTACTAAAAGCTCCAACTCTTTTAGGTCAGGTCTGTCACTTGTTTCTCCATGTATTTTAATGCTCTGTTATTAGTGACACAGAAGTCTAAAATCGTCATGTTCTCCTGTTGAATTTACCCTTTCAGTTGAGTTCAGTTCAGTCGCTCAGTCGTGTCCAACTCTTTGCGACCCCATGAACCGCAGCATGCCAGGCCTCCCTGTCCATCACCAACTCCAGATTCCACCCAAACCTGGGTCCATTGAGTCAGTGATGCCATCCAGTCATCTCATCCTCTGTCGTCCCCTTCTCCTCCTGCCCTCAATCTTTCCCAGAATCAGGGTCTTTTCAAGTGAGTCAGGTCTTCGCATCAGGTGGCCAAAGTATTCGAGTTTCAGCTTCAACATCAGTCCTTCTAATGAACACCCAGGGCTGATCTCCTTTAGAATGGACTGGTTGGATCTCCTTTCAGTCCAAGGGACCCTCAAGAGTCTTCTCCAACACCACAGTTCAAAAGCATCAATTCTTCTGCACTCAGCTTTCTTTATAGTTCAACTCTCACATCCATACATGACCACTGGAAAAACCATAGCCTTGACTAGATGGACCTTTGCTTGCAAAGTAATGTCTCTGCTTTTTAATATGCTGTCTAGGTTGGTCATAACTTTCCTTCCAAGGATTAACCATCTTTTAATTTCATGGCTGCAATCACCATCTGCAGTGATTTGGGAGCCCAGAAAAATAAAGTCAGCCACTGTTTCCACTGTTTCCCCATCTATTTGCCATGAAGTGATGGGACTGGATGCCATGGTCTTCGTTTTCTGAATAATGAGCTTTAAGCCAACTTTTTCACTCTCTTCTTTCACTTTCATCAAGAGGCTCTTTAGTTCTTCTTCACTCTCTGCCATAAGGGTGATGTCATCTGCATATCTGAGGTTATTGATATTTCTCCTGGCAATCTTGATTCCAGCTTGTGCTTCTTCCAGCCCACCGTTTCTCATGATGGACTCTGAATTTACCCTTTAACCATTATGAAATGGCCTTCTTCAAATGTGGGGTTCTTTGTTCTGAAATCTAATTTGTCCAATGTTGGTACAGACACTGCAGCTTTCTCTTGCTTGGTGTTAGTTTCTATGTCTTTTTCTGTTGTTTTTCTTTAAAACTATTTGTTCCTTTTATTTAAACGTGCTTATTGTACTAAGAATATTGATGAATCTTATCTTTTTTTTCAATTTGACAATCTCTGTTAAAATGATTCTTAACATGACTAGGTTTTTTTGTTTTTAAATTCAAAGCAATGTTTTAATAAACCAAATACAACTATACATAAAAGGCTAACACACAGTGATCAAGAGAGTTTATCCCAAGAATGGAAGATGGGCTTAACATTCAAAAGTCAGTGTAAGTCATCATATCAACAAATTTTCTAAAACTGATACAATTCTTTTTTCTTTATTTTATTAATATGACTAGGTTTAAATCTATCACCTTTATATTTGCTTTCTACTTGCCCCTCCTTCTGTCTACTCTATTTTTCTTCTTTTCATCCATTTTAAGAGTAAATATTTTTATTATTCCATATCTCCTCTTTGGCTTAACTATTGCTTTCACTGTGTTGATATAGTGGTTGCTTTAGGTTTATAATATACAGCTTCAGCTTATAGCAGTCTGATGCTGCTGCTGCTAAGTCACTTGAATCATGTCCAACTCTCTGTTACCCCATGGATGGCAGCCCACCAGGCTCCTCTGTCCCTGAGATTCTCCAGGCAAGAACACTGGAGTGGGTTGCCATTTCCTTCTCCAGGGCATGTATGCCTGCTAAGTCGCTAAGTAGCAATCTACCTTCTAGTGATAGTTCACAATTGTATATATTGTATAAGAGATTTTCGATAATTCTGTGCTTCCTCTTTCACATGGGTGTCATCACTTTGAAACACCTTATTTTTAAATAGCCATAAGTCACACAGTACTTTGTTACTACTTTTGTTTAAATAGTAAATTGTCTTTTACTAATTAAACTTTTTTTCTTTGAGATAACTATAGACTGCAGGAAATGACACAGAGATTCCATGTACTGCTTACCTAATTTCCTTCCATAGTGGTATCCTGCTGAACTGCAGTTGAATATCACAGTCAGGATACAGACATTCATGTTGTTGTTCAGTCACTAAGTCATGTCTGAGTCTTTGCAACCCCGTGGACTGCAGAATGCCAGTTTTCCATGCCCTTCACTCTCTCCTGGAGTTTGCTCAAATTCACGTCCATTGAGTCAGTGATGCTATCTAACCATCTCATCGTCTGCCACCCTCTTCTCCTTTTGCCTTCAGTCTTTCCCAGTATCAATGTCTTTTCCAGTGAGTCAGCTCTTTGCATCAGGTGGCAAGCATATTGGAGCTTCAGCATCAGTCCAGAGAATATTCAGGGTTGATTTCCTTTAGGACTGACTGGTTTAATCTCCTTGTTGTTCAAGGGATTCTTCAGCACCACAATTTAAAAGCACCAATCCTTTGGCACTCAGCCCTCTTTATGGTCTATTTCTCACCTACATACATGACTACTAGAAAAACCATACCTTTGACTAAACAGAACTTTGTTGGCCAAGTGATGTATTATATACACAACCAATCTTACTCTACCTTCCGCAGTTTTCTTTGTACTGATATGTGCGTGTATTTATTTAGATCAGTACAGTTGTATTACACATGTAGGTTCATGTATCTGCCACCACAATCAATTATCTTTAAACAAATTGCTATGGACTGAATTGCTGGAGGCTTAATCCCAGTGTGATGGTATTTTGGAGATAATTAGATTTAGATGTTGTAAGGGCTGGGCCCAAATGATGGGATGGTTGTCCTTGCAAGAGACACCAGAGAGCTGTCTTGGCTCTCTCTCTCTCTGACTCCCTCTCCCTGCATCCTTTCTCCCTCTGCCATGTGAGGTCACAGTTAGAAGGCAGCCATCCACAAGATGTGCTGCAGATTGAACTGTATCCCTTCCTCCTCCTCTCATTCCCAATCCATATGTTGAAAGGCTAACCTCTAATTCCTCACAATGTAACTGTGTTTGGAGATGGGGTCTTTAAAGAGATTGTTGTTGTTCAGTCTCTCTGTTGTGTCCGACTCTTTGCGATCCCATGGACTGCAGCACGCCAGGCTTCCCTGTCCTTCATCATCTCCCAGAGCTTGCTCAAACTCATGTCCATTGAGTTGGTGTTGCCATCCAACCATCTCATCCTCTGTTGCCCCTTCTCCTGCCTTCAATCTTTCCCAGCATCAGGGTCTTTTCTTAATGAATCAGTTCTTTGCATCAGGTGGCCAAAGTATTGGAGTATTAAAGAAAGAATTGAGTTAAAATGAAATCCTCTGGGTGGGCCTTAAACCCGTGGCCTTAGAAGAAGAGGAGATTAGGACATAGACACAGAAGGAAGACCATAGAGAAAATACAAGAAGAGAGGCCTCAAAAGACTCCGATCTACAGAGATCTTGTTCTTGTACTTCTAACCTCCAGACTTGCCAGAAAATAAATTTGTGATATGGAAACCATCTACTGTACGGTGTTTTGTTATGGTTAAGTCGTTCAGTCGTGTCCGACTCTTTGCGACCCCATGGAGTGTAGCCCACCAGGCTCCTCTGTCCATGGGATTCTCCAGGCAAGAACACTGGAGTGGGTTGCCATTTCATGGTAGCCCTGACCAATTTACAGTCATCACGAGGCTAAGATTGGATCCTGCGCACTTCATTGTACAGTTTTTATTAGGTATTTAATATCTAACAAACAGATAGCAGGGGCTTCCCACTTGGCACTAGTGGTAAAGAACCCTCCAGCCAATGAAGCAAAAGCCAGTTCAATCCCTGGGTTGGGAAGATCCCCTGGAAGGGGAAATGGCAACCCACTCCAGTATTCTTGCCTGAAGAATTCCATGGACAGAGAGCCTGGTGGGCAACAGTCCATGGGGTCATAAAGAGTCAGACATGATTGAAGTGACTTAGCACGCACACATGCAGGCAGGCAGGCAAACAGATAGCAATATATTAGATATCTCTTTGGCACTAGCAAACGTCTAGTTCTTCATCAAGCTTTCATCTAATGATTTTACTGCCAATAGAAAATATTTCCTTCATCAACATTTCCAAGAGAGTTTGAGGATTTGAAAAATGAGATATTTTATTTCTATTATTCCATTCCTATTTATTAGCTGGTGTTCTCTTATAAAACAGAGATTTCTGTCATCAACTAAGGCTATTTGTTAACACAAAAGCATGAATTCTATTGGATAGACAGAATAAATGGTTAAATCTGTTCATATAATTACCAATTTTCTGAGTAATCAGTTGTTATTTTTTAAATTGCCTCAAATAACAAATGAGATATTTCTTTATGTTAACTTTATTACAGACTCATGGATTTTTATTGATTAAATGCTTTGTTAGTGTCAGTTGCTCAGTAGTGCCTGACTCTTTATAATCCCATGGACTGTGGCCTGCCAGGTTCCTCTGCCCATGGGATTCCCCAGGCAAGAATACTGGAGTGGGTAGCTATTTCCTTTTCCAGGGTATCTTATTGACTCAGGGATGGAACCTGGGTCTCCTGTATTGCAGGCATATTCTTTACCATCTGAGCCACAAGTAGTGAAAGTCGCTCATTCTTTTCTGACTCTTTGTGACCCCATGGACTATACAGTCCATGAAATTCTCCAGGCCAGAATACTGGAGTATGCAGCCTTTCCCTTCTCTAGGGGATCTTCCCAACCCAGGGATCAAACCCAGGTCTCCTGCATTGCAGGCAGATTCTTCACCAGATGAACCACCAGGGAGGCCCTCTGAGCCATGATGGAAGCCCCAAGTGTTTTAGCCTATTGTAATAATTACAGCTTTAATGTTCAAATTCTCATAACATTTTATAACCATTTTTAAGCTGACTCCTGGGTCTTTTTTACATTACACTATTAAACTTTGAAAGTTTCTTTGCTTTTTGGCATAAGATGTTTCTAGTTCATCTTGGCCTCAGTCCTAGAATTTCCCATTTTTCTAAGAATCTCCAGTTCCCTTTAGTGGATAATTGAACGAGAGGTCATAATCTGGATGTAGGGAAAACAGCGTGAGCGTGAGTGTGAGTGTGTGTGTGTGTGTGTATGAATGCATATGTGTACATAAGTATATATGAAGTGAAGTGAAAGTCATTCAGTCGTGTCTGACTCGGTGACCCTGTGGACTATACAATCCATGGAATTCTCCAGGTCAGAATACTGGAGATGGTAGCCATTCCCTTCTCCAGGGGATCTTCCCAACTCAGGAATCGAAACAGGGTCTTCTGCATTGCAGGCAGATTCTTTACCAGCTGAGCCACCAGGGAATCCCAAATATATATATCATTTTGTGTCCTGATTGACACTTCAATTCAATAACATTTCCTTTAACCATATAATTGTGTCTTACCTGAAAATGATGACTTCTGAGAGCATTAACATGATTATTCATTGTTCTAACCAACATTATAAAAAATTAGTTTCAGAGTATCAGAGCTGAAGTTACTATAACCAACAAAATTGTTTGCGGAAGTTGAAAATGTCTTTATACCTCTTCTCTTCCTTAGAATATGTTCCACCGAGGATCGCAGTATTCCAAAGCACATGCAATAAATGTGTGCTTTGTGCCTGTGATGCCAATTTGACATATGGTTAGAGTCTTTTGCATATTACTTTCAATTTAAGAAAAAAATTTTTTTTAAATAGCAGCATATTTGAATGATCTAAAGGCCAAAACTATACAGAAAGTCCCATCCAGAGAAAAACATGTTTCTACTCTTTACCCCTCCCTCCTCTCCCTTCCATCATAGCTAATCTATTTGCATTAGCTTTTATCTTTCCAGGGTGTTTGCCAGTTTCCATGGTGTAAATATTCTAACCATGCTGATTTCAAGCTTCCATGGGGATGTCCGTTGGCTGGCAAAGTGCCTGAAAATTCAACAGTCAGCCTCGGAAGCTGGTGCAAGCTGCCTCTAGCACACCTCGCCGCTTTCCCCGCATCCCACCGCACAGGCAGGAAGCTGCTCTGAGCCTTGGCTTTTTTGTTTTGTTTTGTATTCCCCACTTAATAACACCTGGTTAGATGCTATGACATGATGGCCATATAAGTCACTAGAACCTCTTCCTTCCTGTTTCATTTCATGTGACCTGATTTTTCACTTTTTCCCTAAGTATGGACTTATGGGAGAGTATAATTTGAAATTTAAAAAGATTTAATATGTGTGAACTTTGGCTGGTTTCCTCACCTCTCTGAACCTCAATTTCCTAATTTATTAAATGGAAATCATAACAAAAGTTTATGGTTTCATAACTGATAAAATGTTCAAATATAATATTAATGATTATTTCAATAGCCAGCACTTACTGAGTGTTGAATTTTTTCCAGACATGATTCTTAACACTTAACCTAGATTCACTCACTTCATCAAACATGGGGTGTATACTCTTCACAGCGTCAAAATGATGTGTGTACAATTATTGTCACCACTTTACACACGGAGAAAGTGAGTCACACAGAGGCTAGGAAATTTTCCCACACTCATACAGCAAGTAGGTGATGAAGCTAAGATTATACTAGGGCCATCTACCTCCAGAGACTGCCCTGGGTTTAACTACTGCCTTCTAGCAAGTGCCGGCATAGAGCAGCCACTCAAAGGAGTTCGTTTCCCACCTCATTATCTTGTTCTTTGATTCAACGGAAACGCTCTCTTAGTTATTCGTGGAAGGTTCTTCTCAATCACTGGATATCCTGAGGTTCTCTTACCAACCACCCATCTTCCTTATCTTCTCCCACCCTCCCGATTACTACCTACCCACTCAGGTTCATGCCCACAGTCCCTCTGTGGGGAAACTGAGAAACGGATAGGAAGGTCTCAGCAGTCAGCACTGCCCCGACCTCTCCCTAGTTCAGAGATCCCTGGAACTGCCTCCTGCAGCTACCCACCAAATAGCATGTCCATATGGATAGATCGGTATCTTTGCTGGGCTAATTGTAAATATTTAAAATATTTAGCAAGTCTCCATTGTATAGATTCTCATTGTTCAAATGGGGAGACTGATTCAAAGAGATTAAATAATTTACCTGAATCCCAGGGAAACCAATCCTAAGATTCAAGCCCAGGTCAATGAAACTACCAAGCTCTTTTTCTTAAGCTATAGAAAGAAAAAAAAGAAAGTGAAGTCGCTTAGTCATGTTCGACTTTTTGCGACCCCATGGACTGTACTCTACCAGGCTCCTGCATCCATGGGATTTTCCATGCAAGAATACTAGAGTGGGTTGCCATTTCCTTCTCCAGGAGATCTTCCCAATAGTTTATTACAGCTAATATATATAATTACATAATTGTGATAACTATTTATAGCTTAAAAATTCTTTTCATTTTTCACTTGTTCATTTTTAACATGAGTATTGTTGTGTTAATGTCTGCTATATGACAAAGTGATTCAGTTATGCACATATAATATACTCATTTTTTGTATTGTTTTCCATATGGTTTATCACAAGATGCTGCATATAGTCCCCTGGGCTATACAGTGGGACCTTATTGTTTATCCACCCTATATACACCAGTTCACATCTGCTAACCCCAAACTCTCACAGCATCCCCCACCAGCTTCCCTCGGCCACCACAAGTCTATGCTCTCTGTCTGTGAGCCTGTCTCTGCTTCTTCCTTAAGTTCATTTGTGAGTGCCAAACTCTTAACCTTTGAACTTGGCATGGCCATTTTGGAAGGAGATGCAAGTCATCATTTCCAAGACTATTTGGTGGAGACGTTGGTTTCTCTCAGTGAGGGCTTAACTATCCAATTAATAAATGAGTAGGATCTCAATAACCAGTGTTTGACTGGGGCTCAGAATCCCAGAACTTCCCTGGTGGCTCAGATGGGAAAGCATCTGCTTACAATGTGGGAGACCCAGGTTCAATCCCTGGGTTGGGAAGATCTCCTGGAGAAGGAAATGGCAACCCACTCCAGCATTCTTGCCTGGAAAATCCCATGGATGGAGGAGCCTATTAGGCTGCAGTCCATGGGGTTGCAAAGAGTCAGAGACATTACTTTGCCAACAAAGGTCCACCTAGTCAGGCTATGGTTTTTCCAGTAGTCATGTATGGATGTGAGAGTTGGACTATAAAGAAAGCTGAGTACCGAAGAATTGATGCTTTTGAACTGTGGTGTTGGAGAAGACTCTTGAGGGTCCCTTGGACTGCAAGGAGATCCAACCAGTCCATCCTAAAGGAGATCAGTCCTGGGTGTTCATTGGAAAGACTGGTGTTGAAGCTGAAACTCTTATACTTTGTCCACCTGATGCGAAGAGCTGACTCATTTGAAAAGACCCTGATGCTGGGAAAGATAGAGGGCGGGAGGAGAAGGCGAAGACAGAGGATGAGGTGGTTGGATGGCATCACTGACTCAATGGACAAGCGTTTGGGTGGACTCCGGGAGTTGGTGATGGACAGGGAGGCCTGGTATGCTGCAATTCATGGGGTCACAAAGAGTCGGACACAACTGAGAGACTGAACTGAACTGAACCGATAGGATATGAGATGAAAATTCAAAGACAGAGACATTCATGGGGCGAACTACTTTTGACAAGTTAGTGAAACTGTTAGTGGATCAGTCGTGTTACAGCCATGGACTGTAGCCCACCAGGCTCCTCTGTCCAGGAATTTTCCAGGCAAGAAAACTGGATTGGGTTGCCAGTTCCTTCTCCAGGGGATCTTCCCAACCCAGGAGTTGAACCCGGATCTCCTGCATTGCACATTCTTTACCATCTGAGCCAACAAGGACAAGTTAATTGAACCTCAAATGTTAATAATTATTGTTATAACAGGTGGCAGAATTATAAAAATTATTCCATTTCTTTACTTATGAGCCATGTTTAACATCACATTTATTTTATTTTTATGTTAATCATGAAAGTGAAAGTTGCTCAGCTGTGTCTGACTCTTTGCAACCTCATGGACTATAAGTCCACGGAATACTCTAGGCCAGAACACTGGAGCAGGTAGTCATTCCCTTCTCCAGAGGATCTTCCGAACCCAGGGGTCAAACCCAGGTCTCCCGAATTGCATAGAAGAAGATATAGATTTATTGCTGCCAACATACATTTTGAACAATGATTTTTGTTGTTCAGTTGCTGTCATGTTTGACTCTCTGTGACCCCATGGACTGCAGCTTCCCACCCCAAGGAAGCCAGGCTTCCTTGTCTTCCACTGTCTCCAGGAGTTTGCTAGGATTCATGTCCATTGAGTCGGTGATGCTGTCTAACTATTTCATCCTCTGCCTCCCTCTTCTCCTTTTGCCATCCGTCTTTCCCAGCATCAAGGTCTTTAACATCACGTGACCAAAGTATTAGAACTTCAGCTTCAGCATAAGTCCTTCCAAATCAATATTCAGGACAATAGTAATGCTCTATAATGTGAAACTATTTATTAGAATTTATTTTTTCAATTAAAGAATCATAGACTTTCAAGATCAAAGAATTTTTAGAGCTTGTTTTGTCCATCCATCCTTGACCTCTTAAATCCCTCTATCTACAACCGCTTCTTTGGTCCTTCTCCCTGTTGACAGGGAGTGGGTAGGGAGGGTTGTTCCTCTTTGGTGAAACTGAGAGGCTCACGGAGAAAGCCAATGGCCAGCTGGCATGATGCATAGTGCCCCCAGAAAAGGCGCTGCTGCTGCTAAGTCGCTTCAGTCGTGTCCAACTCTGTGCGACCCCATAGACAGCAGCCCACCAGGCTCCCTCGTCCCTGGGATTCTCCAAGCAAGAACACTGGAGTGGGTTGCTATTTCCTTCTCCAATGCATGAAAGTGAAAAGTGAAAGGGAAGTCGCTCAGTCGTGTCCAACTCTTAGCAACCCCATGGACTGCAGCCCACCAGGCTCCTCCATCCATGGGATGTTCCAGGCGATAGTACTCGAGTGGGGTGCCATTGCCTTCACTCTCCCAGTATCAGGCACTTTCTCAGCATCCCTTTCCATTAAATCAACTCTTCGCATCAAGTGCCAAAGTGCCAGGATCCAGCCCTGGTGGATCCAGTGTGATTCGAAGGTGGGGACGGAGTCGGCATCCTGGAAAAAACTTATTTAATTACAGATATAGAGGGAGATTAGAAACAGATAGTGTAGTAGGAGAATTAGTGGAGAAAAGAGGCTGAATAACTGGTTTACATGGAATCCCAATCACCACCTATGTAGGCCACAGGCGTCTTTCCATTCTCCCAGAGGAGAGGAGGCACTGAGGCCTCCCCGGTCCGATCTCAGAAGCCCAGGCAGAATTAGCAGGCTTGGTGAGTACCCACATCTCAGATGGGAATTCAGCCAGGAAAACGGGGAACAAGAAAGAAACGACACGGGGGAATCAGTCTTTCCAGAAACTGATCCGATTTCTTTATTTTTCAGGTTTGTTTATATACCTTTTTGTTATACATAGGGATGAATACAGAGTCACGCGGGGGTCAGCAGACCTGACCCTTGTCACAATCAGGTGCTTCATATAAAATTATACAAAGGTCTTATGAGTTTCATCATCTTTTAGCCATGAGGTCTGCTGACATTTTATGGCCCTTTCTGATACTGGTCAGTTAACCAGAAAACTTATTTTTCCAGGGGTGATTTTTTCTTAAATCAGGCGCCACCCTCCAAATAAAGTTGCATTCCTATAGGGTGAGGGTGTAGTGAGTTACAATCAAGAAAGGAATTTACTTAACCTAAGGTTTAACATGATTAATCTTAAAGGTTAATACTTATTTCTCCTATATGCTAGTTATATTCATTATAAGGGCAGGAATATGAAGTTTTAGCAGCAAATATTGGCTCAACAAATGTAAATCCTTCACCAATGTTCCCCTTAAGATCTATAGTGATAAAGTTACATTTTTGCATAGCAAGGAAACAGTGATTTATAGTGATTTATAACAAAGTACAGTGATCTATAACAAAAGAGAAGATTCATTAACTCAAAAAGTCTAGTATTGCTAACATCAAAAAACTACTATATTTCCTTTTCTATATTCCAAATACATTGATTAATATATTCCCAGGTGCCTAAGGATATGGAGGCCTGATGGCAATCATTGACTCATCAATGAGGAAAGCTCTATGCTAATACTCCAAACTCTCTGTGCTGTTTATGGCTGAGAGGCTGTCACACAAGCTAGTCTGTCAGCAGAGAGGTTTGACCTGAGACATCCTTGTCACACCCAGGGCAGGGAATCAGCAGTAATTATTGGCAGGATAAATGAAAAAACCCTTCACCAATATAATTCCTAATCATCCTACTAATACTATACTAATGATCTTCTAACTTCTCAGAAGAGTCTGTTTTTAGAAAGTTTTAAAACATCCCGTGCCTCTCACAGTTGGGAGGCTGTAAACAATCACATGCAGCCGGACAAGCCTAATCAGGCAGGCCAGAGAACCTCCAGAGTTCGTAAGTTGAAACACTCTTGTCATGCCCAGGAAATTTTATTAACTGGAGCTGCAAGTTAACTCCTTCTCTGAGAGAAATGGTTATGGGGGAGAGCTCCTCGTAAAGTACTCTGGTTTTGGGGGTAGATGCTCGGGAACAGGGGGTTTCCTGAGGCTTGATCACGCCTTTGCGTATGCCAAGCTTCCTTCCTCATGGCCTTTGCCATGGGCAGAGTTCCTCACGCTGGCTCCCAACACCAAAGTATCAGAACTTCAGCTTCAGCATCAGTCTTTCCAATAAATATTTGGCTTTGACTTCCCTTAGGATTGACTAGTTTGATTTCCTTGCTGTTCAAAGCACTCTCAAGAGTCTTCAACAACACAATTGAAAGCATCAATTCAGCAGTCAGCCTTCTTTATGGTCCAACTCTCACAACTGTACATGACTACTGGAAAAACCATAGCCTTGACTCTATAGACCTGGTTTCACATTAATTCACAAAACTATCTCAACCACGTTACCAATTTTAATCTATATATTTTCTAATGTTTTCTAACATTTTTACTAGTTTCTCTCTATATATATTTTCCAGTTCAGTGAAATTCTTGATACACGTGGAAGTGGAACTCTGGTCTTCCTGCCCTTGCACTTTCAGCAGGCTCTTGTAGGGGAACGGAGGGAAGGAAACTCACATTTATCTTGTGCTTGTTACACACCATTTGGTTTCCATGTCTTATTACTTCGCTTTGACTATGAACCACAGAAAGTTATAATTATCTGTATTTAATAGATAAAAAGGGCTTCCCTGTGGCTCAGTCGGTGGTAAAGAATCTGCCTGTTCTTGCCTGGGAAATCCCACGGACAGAGGAGCCTGATGGTCTTCCTTCCATGGGGTCTCGAAAGAGTCAAACACAATGGAGGGAGTAAACAGCAACAATAGATAAAGAAACAGAAGGTCAGAAAAGTTAAGAAACTTAACTAGAACCTCATAGAGACAAGCAGCGTTGTCCTCACGTCTGTGAAGTTCACTTGCTTCCCTCCAGCCCCATGTCTGTCATTTGCAGTCACATCCCTGACTATGGAGTGAAGCTGGGGGGACCTGATAGTTAGAAAGATGGGGATCCCCAGTCACATGTGATCTGTCTGTGGCTACACACCCCTCCCTGCAGTGAACCAGCCTAGTGAACAAGAGATAACCTCACAAAGAGCAGACAGCCCCTTCTGAAGCTCTGCACATTATGCTTTCCAAATTGAAATGTGAAATATCCCACAGGCACAAGTGACCCTCAAACTCTTGCATGTGGAGGAAGATCGCTGTGAGTCCCTGGCAGATGTGACTCAACCCAAGGAAAGGTGCTTTGGAGTGCAAACAGCCTTCCCCAAGAAAGCAGGGGCTTCATCTATCTTCAAGAGAAAACTTCTCCCGAGATGTCTGGGTGTCTGCCTGCATGTCCAGGGCAGACCACCAACATGATGGAAAGGGACGAGATACATCCAGGCCCCTGGCCATCCCCCTTCTGCTTCAATGCTACAGGCACGTGCCCATGGCCTCTTGTTCCTCCATCATCCCCTCTCTGAAGCTCTGAGCCATTTCTGCAGACACCCCACCCACCACCCAAACTTGCTTCCAGATGCTTCCTCGAGTTTTCACTTTCAGCTGTCAGGAGGTCTCAGTGATGCTTTTCCATTCTTTCCAGGTGGTCTCATTTCATAGTCCTTCCTGTTCATTTCAATTTTAGGGTTAAATATAGCACCGTGTTCTACTTACCCATGAAATGTAACTTACAAGACTGCATTTCCAGAACAAGCAATGTCATTTTACACTTATAAGCAGAACACACAGAACTATGCCTTGTCCTGTAGACAAGCCATAGAGCCTCTAGACCCAGCTTCAGCATATAGAAACTACGGGGGAATCAATCACCTGAGCGAAATCCTACTGGTACCATTTATAGGAGCCCCACCTGGTGCTGGCACCCCTCCTCCCTTCTCCATCCTTCTTTTCCTTTGGGGCACTTAGCACATGGTTTTGGTGCTGATGGATGCTCACCTGTATACCCAACGGCATCCTGGTGGCTCAGGGGTGAAGAATCCGCCTGCCAATGCAGGAGACGTGGGTTTGATCCCTGGGTCGGGAAGATCCCCAGGAGGAGGAAATGGCAACCTACTCCAGTAGTCTTGCTTGGAGAATCCCATGGACAGAGGAGCCTGAGGGCTACAGTCCCCGGGCTCACAGAGTCAGACACGACTGAAGCGGCTGAGCAGGCCTGGCAACACGGCTTTTTGAAGGCTGAAACCACTGTGTCCCCAGCATTGATTACCTAATAAACCTTCATTTAAAAAAAAAATGTCTGTGGGAAGAATGAATAGGTTTAGAAGCTGCCCTTGAGTTAAATGTTTATAAATTGTAATCTCGTTCAAGTGATACTCATTGGGCACTTTTGAACTAACTTGGGGCAAACTGATTTTTAAAGCAGTTCCTTCATGTCGTGTTAATAGATGAGACAGTGAGTAGGGTCAAGAGAAGAAAGATCAGCCCCGAGGAAGGAGGGCCAGGCATGGACCAGGTAGGAGCTGATTCACTGAGGGCTCCTGGTGTCACAGGGTGCGTGTGTGCCAAGTGACTTCAGTCGTGTCTGACCCTTTGTTGTCCCTATGGACCTGTAGCCCACCCGGCTCCTCTGTCCATGGGATACTCCAGGCAGGAATACTGGAGTGGGTTGCCGTGTCTTCTTCTAGGGGATCTTCCCGACCCCGAGATTGAACCCGCGTCCCTTATGTCTCCTGCATTGGCAGGTGGGTTCTTTATCACTGGGAAGCGCAGACAGAGACCAAAGGCCAAAACAGAAATCTGCCCTGTGGTCTGCACCAGCCCAGAAGGTGGTCCTGCTGTGACTCAGTGTTAGGATCAAAGGGTCCCCAAAACGTGGGCGAAGGAGACCCATGAAGAGCACCTGGGAACCCAGGGATGGTTTTCAAAGTGGGACGCCCTCGGGTCACTGCATCCGTTGGCCCAACAAAGGGAGACGAGAAGAGGAGCTGCTTGTTTGCTGTGGGGCGTGTGAAACTCCACAGCTGGAGCTAGCTCTTAAAGAACAGAGATGTAAAGAAGGCGATGCAGACAGGAAGAGAGCCAGCGAGAGACTGGGATGTCACCCCCAAGGGCGCAGGCTGGGGCATCGCAGGGTTCAGGCGGGGCGGCAGGGAGTGTCTCAACGTCACCATGGAGAGCCCATCTTTAATATGCACCATGCAGGTTAGCAGATCAATTTCACTAGTGAAAAACCGTTTCAGACATTCTCTGAGTTACTCAGCAAAGCCTAAGCTATTGATCCAGTATGGTTAGCAGACATTTGGGTCTCTGCCCGTCAGTGTGGGCACTTCTGATTAGAAAGTGAACAATGTGTAGATGATAGATTAACGCCACACACACACACACACACACACACACACACACGCACGCATAAAATCACACTTTGTATACTGAAGTATGTTCAGGTGCCTTCCAGACGCCATAAATGAACAGTGGCAAAACTTCAGGTTGGCTTGGGGTCTTCCCTGGTGGTCCAGTGGTTAAGACTCTGTGCTGTCAGTGCAGGGGGCGCAGGTTTGATCCCTGGTCAGTGAACTAGATCCCACATGCAGTGCAGTCAAAAAAAAAGAGTATATATATATATATAATGGACTTCCCTGGCAGTCCAGCGGTTAGGACTCTGCTCTTCCACTGTGGGGCACAGGTTCAATCTCTGGTCAGGGAACTAAGATTCCACAGGCCATGCAGCACAGCCCCCCCGCCAAAAAAAATCCCAAAACTTCAGGTTGGCTTGAGTGCTTGAGATCTTGCCCTCATTTCCACATCTTCAGGAGCTGAGGCTCTGAGGCTCAATGTGTCCATGAGTAGGCGCGGTCGGCCACTCAGCAGAGCTCTGCACAGTGCGGTCCTCGGCAAGACCAAGACCCAGGAAGGTGTCCTCAGCCCGAGAAACTCCTGTAGCTCTTCCTCCAACTCCTGGAACAACCTAGGAAGGAGTCACTAAAAGTTGGGTATTTTTTTCCTTCAACTGTGGGTTTGTTGGTTGAGCCATATTTGGTTTGATAAATTCTTAGAAACAAAGAAATCAAGCAGCATCCCTGACACGTGACTCTGAAGGAGCACAAGCATATTCGTGACACATCCATTATCTAATTTAATTCCCAAGCCAAACTGCGGGCTTGGGAGTAAGTTTCCCCACTCTAAAGAGGGGAAAACTGAGGCCCTGAGCAGTTAAGAAATCTGCTTATCGCCACATAGCTAATAAACCAGGACTTGCCTCTGCCTGATTCTAGTGGGAGTGTGTTCTCTCCTTCCCAAGCTGACTTTTCTATCAAGCGGCAAAAAGCTGTTTAAACGTGAGAACAGACATATGCTTAGGCCATGAAGAGTTACTGAGATACAGAAAAGAGTCAAGGGAGCATATTTCCATTTTATTGCCACTTCTGTCCATTTAAAATCTCTTTTCTTTTACATTCTAGGGTTTTGACCCCTAGTCCTACTGAAGTAATAACTGGTGAGTCTTCATTGTTTAATTAGAAATATGGCACCATTATTCAAAGAGTTGTCATTACCTAAGCTGTATCAGTCGGAGAACAGTCTAAATACACTGAGAAAAAAATTCATGACCCATCTCTTTAATTTAATTGTATTTATTTTCACATTTCTAAAAATACGCACTCTGCAAACAGCTTCTGGGCACAAATTCAAAGCCATAAATCCACCAAGCCGATGGCACACTCCTCTGCTTCCTCATTTAGGTAATACCCCAAAGTCACTGTAGCTTCTCTTGTTTTCTAAATACTGTGCTCAAAGCCAGTCGTGGATGGCTCCGGCTCTGACTCTGGTAGCCACCTGGCTAGGCTTTCAGAAAACCTGGTCTAGACAAAGGGGAAAGAGAATTTCCAGACCACCCATCAGGAAGTTGAAATGTTTGCAAAAATAACACTTAACACTTATTCAACATTTTGTGTCCGTGAACTTAACTTATTTATTCTCTATAACACTTCTAATAAACCCATTTCACAGATGAGGACACAGGCCCAGAGTTACTAAGGAAACAAGAAAGGATTCCTGGGGTGACTATGCAGGTCAGGAAAGGGTTCTGGAGAAGATTTCCTGAGCTGAGTCCTAAGGAAGGAGTGAGCGTTGCCAGGCAACCAGAGGGAGGGAGACTTTACAAGTAGAAACAAAGGAATCATAAGGAGAAAAAGCTGTCTGCCAGTAAATCTTCTGGAAGTTGCTTTTATTGACCTGGCGGGTAGGGGGTGAAAACCCAGAGTGGCCAAGTGCACTGAAAAAAAGAGGAGAAACAGAGAGACAGGGAATATTTTGAAAGAAAAAAGTCAGCCGTACTTGCTGGATTCGATTCAGAAGCAGAAGACTAAGAGGAGCTGAAAGGCTGGCAGGGGTCTGGATGGACAAGGGAGATGGGATGAGGAGTTAGATGGGGCACAGTAAGCGGCCATGCCCATGCACATCTTGGAGATGCTCGGGGGGCAGCTACCCACAGGAGTGGAAGTTGGTAGAAGGTTGGACTCTGGAGGTAAAAGAGATTGACAAGTGGGCAGCAGCAGTGGGAGCCGACATCCACAGACCACACTTCCTGCACTTTCAGGGGCCTGCAGAGCACCCGAGGATCTCGTGAGAAATCAAGACAGCAATTCAGTGGCTCTGGGGTGGGACCCGAGATACAGCGTCTCTTACAAGCTCCCAGGTACTGCTTATGCTGCCGGTCCACAGACCACATTGTAAGCAGCAAGGTCCTAGACCGTCCCAGCCCCCGAGGAAGACTATTCAGAGGAAAAAGTAGCCGATTGCTAGTATATACCTACAGGAACATTAATATTGAAAGGGGGCGTTTGTCTCAGAAGTCAACCATGCAAGAGTTTTCACAAAAGCTGTGGCCCGCATCGCTGAAAGCAGCCAAAGGGCAAAGTCGGCCCCTCGGGTTTGGCGGATGACACAGCACAGAGATCCCTCTCTGACTTTCGGCAGGTGGTCTTACCAGTCGGCTGAGACCGAGGTCCCAGGATGATAACCGGGTCTGATCTGTATCACACGCCAAGTGCTAACCCAGGGCCTGACACATAACAGGCAGAACAGGCTATGTCGTGCCCCAATCTCACAGACTGAAGTCCTAAGCCTCAGCACCCCAGGATTGGACTCTGTGTGGAGACAGATTCTTTCAAGAAATCTTCAAGATAAAACGAACTGGGCCTCATCCTGTAAGACCCATGTCCTTATAAGAAGGGGGAACTTAAACACACGAACGCAACACACAGGCTTCCCGGGGGGCACAGTGGTTACGAATCCGCCTGCCAGTGCAGGGGATGAGGGTTGATCCCTGGGTCAAGAAGCTCCCCTGCAGAAGGAAAGGGTAACCCACTGCACTCCAATATTCTTGCCTGGAAAATCCCACAGGCAGAGGAGCCCAGTGTGCTGCAGTCCATGGGATCACAAAGAATCGGATGCAAACGAAAAGCAACAATGCAACACACAGGGAAAGACTGCGTGAGGACCCGGCAAGAAGGTGGCCATCTGCAAGCCAAGCAGAGAAGCCTCAGAAGAAGCCAACCCCCCCCCACCCCCCGACACACACACACACCACCACCACCTCCATCTCAGGCTTCTAGCTTCCAGAAAAGGGAACAAATGCATTTCCATTGTTGAAGCGCCCCGTCTGTGGTATTTTGTGATGGCAGCCCAGCTAACACAGTTGGTACTGAGTAATGACTCAGTGAGATGACCTGAAGTAGTGTGCCCTGGTGTCCTTAAACACTTGGAAATCCCGCAGCTCACTTCACCAGCCTCCGCTGGTTCCGGCATAGCAGGGAGTTTTCAGTATCTCCTCCACCAGGACCACCTGCCCCAGGCTTCCATGACCCCTCCGTGTGCCTGTGCCCAGCACAGACCATGGCACAGAAATACAAGCGGCCAGAAGTGGAGCCGCAGACCCCTGAAAGGAGAGGAACAAGGGAAGGCAGCTGACAGGGCTGCCCTTCAGACGGCGTTTCCTCCCGAGGCGCCAAGGGTCTGACAAGTCTCAAGGCAGAGGGGACGCTGGGCCTTTGCCTTGTTGCCCAAGGCGACTGGCTTGCTTATTCAAGACCGAGGTCCCTTTTGCAGTGACTATCAGATCCCAGTGACTTTTCCCTATGTTTCAGTCAGATGGTAATTGACTAGTATTGGGAGGTTATGCCCAGTAAACTGACCAAATCACACACCCCAGATTCACAACCAACAGGATCTGAACACCTGAAACACTGCATACTCCTGACTCAGACAATATCTCGAAAGCTGACTACCAGTAGTTAAGCAGTTCCCCCACGTGGCAGAACCCCCTGGAGCCCCCCCAAAAGCACAAACACTTTAAACAAATAGAATTCTTGTGTTTAAATGTTCAAACAAGCCCCATCAGAATACAATTCAAAAATATCGCTTTGAAATAATTTACTTGGGAAAACCAAGTATTCTACGAAGGCATGCTGAGAAGGCATTCCAAAGCATCCTCGGGTAAATAAGGACCGACTTAGGACACCGAGGCACTTTCTTCTTTTCCCAAATGCCTGGCATCTAGCAGGGCTCCTTTCTCAAAAGGCACATCACTAAACCATGAAAATGACCACTGAAGCATTTATGTTCAATTTGTAGAGATAAAGATACTTAGTACAGAACAGCTTAAGCAATGAACCCCCGTAACCACACATAATAAATGGAGAGGGAAGAATTTTTCTAAAGCAAAATTACCCATTTTATTCCATTCCATCAGCTGAGAATCATCGCTCTATTGCCAAGCTTCCCTGGTGGCTCAGACGGTAGAGTCTGCCTGCAGTGCAGGAGGCCGGGGTTCGATCCCTGGGCTGGGAAGATCCCTGGAGAAGGAAATGGCTACCCACTCCATGTTCTTGCCTGGAGAATCCCATGAACTGAAGAGCCTGGCAGGCTACAGCCCATGGGGTCACAAAAGAGTCAGACACAACTTAGTGACTAAACAGCAAGAAGGACAACAAATTCAGTATTTTACTTTAAAAAAATCACAAAATGTTACAAAATAAAAGAACAAACGGTATCACTTAATGTGCTGTGTGGCGTGCAATCGTGTCCAACTCTGCGACCCCATGGACTGTAGCCCACCAGGCTCCTCTGTCCATGGGATTCTCCAGGCAGGAACACTGGAGACGGTTGCCATGCCTTCCTCCGGGGGACCTTCCCCACCTGGGTCTCCCGCATTGCAGGCAGATTCTTTACTGTCTGAGTCACCAAGGAAGTCCATATTACTTAATAAATATGATTAAAATTAAAGTGAAAATGAGATAGATTTTAGGTTAGAAACACTGTTTGACTCAGGAAGCTATACAAGCTCTGTATACAGACATTTTATCCATACGTGTGTGTGTGTGTATGTGTGTGTTAGTCACTCAGTCGTGTCCAACTCTTTGTGACCCCATGGACTGCAGCTCTCCAGGCTCCTCTATCCATGGAATTCTCCAGGCAAAAATGCTGGAGTGAGTAGCCATTCCCTTCTCCAGGGGATCTTCCCAACCCTGGGATTAAACCCAGGGATCAAACCCAGGGATCTTTCCAACCCAGGGATCAAACCCACATTGCAGGCAGATTCTTTACCATTTGAACCACCAGGGAAGCCCACAAGCTCTGTATACAGACACTTTTATTGGTACATAATACAGGGCAATCCTATTTTGGAGAAGGAAGGATTTTATCTTCGTTTCTCCTGTATCCAAAGCCTGCAAGTTTTCTCCTATCAGCACCTTCTCTTAAGCAGTTCTTCCTTCTGAGGTTACTTGTGTTGTTCATTTCATATCGATTTGCCTGAACACTGTGCAGGCACCAGATTAGACCCAGAAATCTAACCCCAGAGCATCAAGCTGGTGACCTCTCAATGCACCTTCCCTGGGGACTAAAGCCACCTTTTTTTTTTTTCATCCATCCAGTCCCCTGTGCTGTGTTAATCAATAGCCCCTAAATCCAGTTCAAAGAAGAGCATTGTCTGGGATCTAAATCGCTCATTGCAGAATGGTTTCAAACCTCTGTTTACCTGCAAATTTCAGGAAGAGACCAGCCTCTTTTATGAACTGTTGTCTCTATGATCAAAGCAAATCATTCAGCCTCATCATCAAAGAGCTGCAAACTCCCATCTGGCCTCCTTTCCCAACCTGTAACAACTTCTACTACGAAGTCATAATTAAAAAATAGTTCACTCAAGAATTCTGATTATAATAAATGAACGACCTTGTCGCCGGCAGGCTGTGAACAAAGCCACAAAGAGGGCCAGCATAAGCTTCCATATTATGAGGAGTTATGGTGATCGTAAACGCCATGGTTGTGCAGGTCAATATGCTTTAACCTGCTAATTGGCCCTAGAAACCTTGGGGTCGCCCAGCATAACCCAGAGAGAAAGGGGAAGGAGAAGGCAAGATGCAGAGGAACCAAGGAGCTGAGAAACATGCCGCAAGCCTTTGAAGTCTCCCCAGCAGTGCTTGCCAATACGAGAATGAGACCTCGTAAACAGAAGCATCACTTGGTGACACCCCCATGTCGGGGGTAGTTTAGTGAATTATGTCTGCAGCTGACACAATACGCAAAGCAAACCTCATATGTCTCAGGCCGATATCATTCAGCAGCTGGAGAGATCTCGATTCCCATGGGCCTTCTGAAATGTGACTTGTTATAAAGGGCTGGGGCAGAGGACAGGGACACAAGACCACTTAGCTCAGCTTCTCCAAAGGGGGAGAGGTCAAACACTAAGACATTTTGGCAAAACACAGTAAATCATCCGGCTCACCAGGAAAATAACAGCCACCCATCCTTGGAGATACTGATGGAGCCCACGGTGTGCATAAGGCTCTTACTTAAAGGCAATCGAGGCCAAGACCTCTGAAGCTTAGCTTGTGCAAGAGGGCGTGGGACGGCTCTGGAGAAAGTGCAGCCATCTGAATGTTCTGCGTCTTCTCTGCAGCTTGGAGCTACTGATGCATGCTTGAAAAAGTCAGGTGGGAGCTTTAGCTGGGAGGTGAGCACTCAGGGTACTGTCCTGCGATGACATCCTATAGAAACGTGTTCACTGCAACTTCCCCAACGAAGAGCTCTTCAGGTGTCACGGCATGGATGACCTGGCTATTGGGCTCATGCTTCTCTGTTAATCTTCAAGCTGGTCCAGTTCTTACCCAGCAGACTTGGTGTGGGGTATAAGAGTGGTGGGGGATGGGGAACATATGTGGCGATTAGAGGAATACGGATATGGACTCGGAGGAATAGGGAAATGCCCTCTCGTTGTGCAAGTTGGGAAAGTGGAGGCCCGGGAAGCACTAATGATCAGCCGTTAGCACTTGTAGTAAGAGCATCCTAACAGATGTAGTAAGCGCATCCTAATAACCTGTATTGAAGGTTGCATATGCAGACACTGGAAAAGCTTTACAAATGCTATTTTCATATGTACCTTCAAGTGGTGGAGGAAGTGTAGGGTGTAGTGTTTAGTTGCTAAGTCATGTCTGATTCTTTGTGACCCCATGGACTGTAGCTCACCAGGCTCCTCTGTCCATGGGATTCTCCAGGCAAGAATACTGGAGTGGGTGGTCACACCCGCCTCCAGGGGATCTTCCCAATCCAGAGATCGAATCTATGTCCCCTGCATTGGCAAGTGGATTCTTTACCACTGAACCACCAGGGAAGCCCAGTGTACCCTCAAGTAGGTGCTATTTATTTAGTAATAAATATTTCATTTTTCAGATGAGAAAACTTGAGGCTTTTCACGATTAGGTAACTGGCTGAAGTTTACATGCCAGTAAATAACAGAGCTAGGATGTGAACTCAAGCCTTTTGTGGCAGCAGAGACTAAGCTTCCACTCTCGTTCAGCCTCCAAAGGGCTCAGAAAGTACTTGCAGATTTATATCAAATATATAAATGGTGCCCAGATTGATGAATGAATAAATGAGTAGTAGCTTCACTTTGGAGAAGCCCCAGATTATTTTATTACTGCTGTTGTTCAGTTGCTAAGTCATACCTGAGACCCCATGGACTGAAGCACACCAGGCTTCCGTGTGCTCCACTATCTCCTGGAGTTAGGTCAAATTCATCCATTGAGTCGATGATGCGATCTAATCATTTCTTCCTCTGCCACCGTCTTCTCCTTTTCCTTCAGTCCTTCCCAGACCTTCAGTTCTTTTCCAGACCAATGCTCTGAGCCATATAATTCTCTCTTTTATATGAGTAAAGTCTATGTGACAAAAAATAAACCATTGCTGCTCTTCTATTAGTAATTAATGATAAATAAGCCCATTGTTAATAATTAATGAAACAAAATATTAAGCAAACCAGGGCTATATATAATGTAATGTAGAATTTTAGCAATGGTTTGCAAATAATAAGCTATTATTCACATGTAGCAATAGGTTAAAGGCAAGAAAAAGTATGTCATTTGAATAAATGGTAAAAAGACACTTTATAAAACTTGTAACCAACTTCTATTTTAAAAATTCAAGTAGGAATATAAGAAAAGCTGCTAACCATGAAAAATACATATATTTCATAGTAATAGCTGACAATCACTTGAAGATAAAATAGCAACATTAAGAACAAAAAAAACAAGCTTTATATCATTATTCATTGTTTGAGAAATTCTGATGAAAGGAAAAAATTAAAAGCAAAGTTAAATATTGAAAAGAGAAAAAAATTTTTCTTTATAACTCATGTTCTTATAGATCTAGAAAATCCGAAGAAATGAGGTAGATACTATCAAGACTTTATAAAATATAGGAGTTTGAATCTAAAATAGACAAATGCTGTTGTTCAGTCTCCCAGTCATACCCAACTCTTTGTGACCCTGTGGACTGCAGCACGCCAAGCCCCCGTCCCTCACCATCTACCCAAAGTTTGTCCAAGTTCACATCCGTTGCATCGGTGATGCCATCCAGCCATCTCATCCTCTAATGCCCTCTGCTCCTTCTGCCCTCAATCTCTCCCAGCATCAGGGACTTTTCCAATGAATCAGCTGTTCGCATCAGATGACCAAAATACTGGAGCTTCAGCTTCAGCATCAGTCTTTCCAGTAAATATTCAAGGTTGATCTTCCTTAAGATCGACTGGTTTGATCTCCTTGCTGCCCAAGGGACTTTCAGGAGTCTCCTCCAGCACCACAGTTCAAAGGCATCAATTTTTTGGCATTCTGCCTTCTTTACGGTCCACAGCTGTACATGACCGCTTGGAAGATCATAGCCTTGACTATATGTACTTTTGTCAGCAGAGTGATGTCTCTGCTTTTCAACACACTATCTAGGTTTATCATAGCTTTCCTGCCAAAAAGCAATTGCCTTTTGATTTCATGGCTGCAGTCACCATCCCCAGTGATTTTAGAATCCAAGAAGAGGAAACTTGTCACTACTTCCACCTTTTCCCTTCCTATTTGCTGTGAAGTGATGGGGCCAGATGCCATGATATTAGGGGTTTTTTCCAATATTTAGTTTTAAGCCGGTTCTTTCACTCTCCTCCTTCACCCTTATCAAGAGGCTCTAATTCTTCTTTGCTTTTTCCCATTAGAGTGGTACCATCCTCATATCTGAGGTTGTTGGTGTTTCTCGTGCCTATCTTGATTCCAGCTTGTAACTCATCCAGCCTGGCATTTCTCATGATGTGCTCAGTGTACAGGTTAAACAAAAGAGGGACAGCAGACAGCCCTGTCATACTCTTTTCTCAATCTTGAACCAAACAGGTGTTTCACACAGGGTTCTAACTCTTGCTTATTGACCCGCATACGAGGTGATGGAATTCCAGTAGAGTTATTTCAAATCCTGAAAGATGATGCTGTGAAAGTGCTGTACTCAATATGCCAGCAAATTTGGAAAACTTAGCAGTGGCCACAGGACTGCAAAAGGTCAGTTTTTATTCCAATTCCAAAGAAAGGCAATGCCAAAGAATGCTCAAACTACCGCACAATTGCACTCATCTCACACGCTAGTAAAGTAATGCTCAAAAGTCTCCAAGCCAGGCTTCAGCAATATGTGAACCATGAACTTCCTGATGTTTAAGCCGGTTTTAGAAAAGGCAGAGGAACCAGACATCAAATTGCCAACATCCGCTGGATCATGGAAAAAGCAAGAGAGTTCCAGAAAGACATCTATTTCTGCTTTATTGACTATGCCAAAGCCTTTGGCTGTGTGGATCACAATAAACCGTGGAGAATTCTGAGTGAGATGGGAATACCAGACCACCTGACCTGCCTCTTGAGAAACCTGTATGCAGGTCAGGAAGCAACAGTCAGAACTGGACATGGAACAACAGACTGGTTCCAAATAGGAAAAGGAGTATGTCAAGGCTGTATATTGTCACCCTGCTTATTTAACTTCTATGCAGAGTACATCATGAGAAATGCTGGACTGGAAGAAACACAAGCTGGAATCAAGATTGCCAGGAGAAATATCAATAACCTCAGATATGCAGATGACACCACCCTTATGGCAGAAAGTGAAGAAGAACTAAAGAGCCTCTTGATGAAAGTGAAAGCAGAGAGTGAAAAAGTTGGCTTTAAGCTCAACATTCAGAAAACAAAGATCATGGCATCCGGTCCCATCACCTCATGGCAAATAGATGGGGAAACAGTGGAAACAGTGGCTGACTTTTTTTTCTTGGTTTCCCTAATCACTGCAGATGGTGATTGCAGCCATGAAATTAAAAGACACTTGCTCCTTGGAAGGAAAGTTATGACCAAACTAGACAGCATATTAAAAAGCAGAAACATTACTTTGCCAACAAAGGTCTGTCTAGTCAATGCTATGGTTTTTCCAGTGGTCATGTATGGATGTGAGAGTTGGACTGTGAAGAAAGCTGAGTGCAGAAGAATTGATGCTTTTGAACTGTGGTGTTGGAGAAGACTCTTGAGAGTCCCTTGTACTGCAAGGAGCTCCACCCAGTCCATTCTAAAGGAGATCAGTCCTGGGTGTTCATTGGAAAGACTGATGTTGAAACTGAAACTCCAATACTTTGGCCACCTGATGCGAAGAGCTGACTCATTTGAAAAGACCCTGATGCTGGAAAAGACTGAGGGCAGGAGAAGAAGGGGACAACAGAGGAAGAGATGGTTGGATGGCATCACCGACTCAATGGACATGGGTTTGGGTGAACTCCGGGAGTTGGTGATGGACAGGGAGGCCTTGTGTGCTGTGGTTCATGGGGTCACAAAGAGTCAGACATGGCTGAGCTACTAAACTGAACTGAATACATCATATACTAATACATGGTAAATAATTCATAATAAGTCAACTCCCATAAAAGCTAGGATTTTTCAGTGAATGGAGCTAGGACAGTCACCTAACAATTTGTATACTATATATTTAGATTATTATATAATTCAAAGGCCATTTCTGGTGAATTAGAGAATATAACATTTATAAGTAAAAATTAAAAGAGTATTGCATCTAATTCTCTTTTTTTGGAGGGAGAAAGTTTTTGATTCTCAGGAATGATAAAATAATTCATAGAGAGAAAGATGGACAGACAGATGCTGGTATAGTATACAGACAGCACCCAGCCTGATGGATTTGTACTTGCATTATACCCAATATTTACATTTTGAAAACCACTTGTGTGTGGCAATTGAAATTTTTGTGGGTAAAAACAAAAATATAATAATAACCAGAAGACTAATAATAAGAAGAAAATAACTGAACAAATATGAGAAACAAATAAGCAAAGCATGATGACTCTTATAGGTAAGTTAGCAAAGGAAAGAAAAATTTACCAAAAAGGGAAATGTAATCAGCAAATTAAGTATAAGAAAATGTTCAACCTCAATACACATTATAAGATACTATTTTTTCTGATAAGCCATTTTATATATGTTTGCCTTTAAAACAAAACAAACAAAAAAAAAAAAACCCTAAAAAATCCTCATGCGAGAGTGAGGTAAAACAGACACCCTCATATATTATTAATTGCAATTTAAATCTATAGCTTTAGAAAGGAACATAGCAATTTGTAGAAGAACTTTTAAACGCTTATTTGCATACTTTGACCCAGGAATTCCTCTTCTGGGAATCTATCTTAGTAATTCTAGATGTAGAAAATGCTCTGAGAATGAAGATGTTAAATGCTGTGGTATATATTGTCATTGTCTTAGCTGCTCTGTTGTGTCCAACTTTTTGCACCCCATGGACTGTAGCCCACCAGGCTCCTCTGTCCATGGGATTTTCCAGGCAACAGTACTGGAGTGGATTGCCATTTTCTTCTCCAGTGAAAAATAGTAACAGTTCTTCAATTTCAGAAAAATGTGTAATGGGTTGAATTATACCTCCAAAAAGTTACATTACAGTCCTCACTTCCACTACCTATGAACCATACCTTCTTTCCCTTTGTTTTACAATAAGGTCTTTACAGATGTAATCAAGTTAAGGTCTTGTTTAGTCACTAAGTCGTATCCAAGTCTTTGCAACACCATGGATTGCAGCATGCCAGGCTCCTCTGGAGTTTGTTTAAATTCATGTCCATTGAGTAGGTGATGCTATCGAACCATCTCATCCTATTCTGCCCCCTTCTCTCTTTGCCTTCAATCTTTCCCAGAGTCTTTTCCAATGAGTCAGCTCTTTGCCTCAGACAGCCAAAGTATTGGAGCTTCAGCATCAGTCATTCCAATGAAGATTCAAGGTTGATTTCTTCTAGGATGGACTGGTTTGATCTCCTTTTAGTCCAAGGGACTCTCAAGAGTCTTCAGCACCACAGTTCAAAGGCATCAGTTCTCCAGCATCATCAAGTGAAGATGAGGCGAAACTAAGTTGGAATAGATGTTAACCCAATATGCCTGGTGTCCCTGTGAGCAGAAGAGACACAGAGCCACACTGGGAGAATGTCCTGTGAAGATACAGAGATTGGAGTAAGGCACATACAGGCCAAGGGATGCAAGAATTGCTGACAATACCAAAAGCTAGGAGAGGGCCCTGGACCAGACTCCGCCCAAGTAGAGACTTCGTAAACAGCATGGCCCTGTCGATACCTTGATCTTGGACTTGAACAGTCGACTAGCAATATGTTTTATACTTTTCTAGAGTTTTTAATTTTGTGTATTGAAAACACAGCCATAATTAATTATCATAGGTGGCTGAGACTAATCAAGACACCCTAAGATTTGGGCTTGAGCTGTCTTTTATAAGGTCCTTGGCCCTGGAGTTGAAAACCTGAACAAAATTGGATTTCTGTTTACAAAGAGGATGGAATGCTAGGTAGACAACTAAAAAATGTCTGCTATCATATTCCTGGTGGCACTCCAAACTTGACAGAAGCTGTGAAGAGGCGGGGTGGAAAAGGTACTTTAATTAATGCGGAGAAGAAATGATGTATTTCCTGAATAATACCACTGAAATGCTTTACTGGTAAAGCTCAACATTAGCATGTTACAAGCTGATCACCTAAGAGTGAATCTTAGAATAACCAACAGACTAATTTTCTTCTTCTTGGTAAGCTAAATACTAGGAAAGTTCTTACAGTTCCTCCTTATACAGACAGGATTTAATCAATCACAAAAGGTCACAAAGTCCGGTAGTATATATTCACAATCCAGTTGGGTAAACTATGATATACCTGTTATTTAAACATGCAATAATTCATATTTCTTGCTCAATATTGGGTTGGGAGTTCATGTAACAGGAATAAACAAAAAAATGTCATAATCCCAACCCTTAAATATCCTGTAGTCACGTTGGAGAAAGTGAAAGCGTTAGTCCTTCAGTTGCGTCTGACTCTTTGTGACCCCATGGACCGTAGACCACTAGGCTCCTCTGTTCATGAAATTCTCTAGGCAAGAATACTGAAGTGGGTGGCCATTCCCTTCTCCAGGAGATCTTCCCGACCCAGGGATCGAACCTGAGTCTCCCGCCTTGCAGGCAAATTCTTTACAGTCTGAGACAGTACTCACTCCTTACCGTAGACACCAACTTTAAACAAAGCATGGCACATAATATGTAATTATGATTGTGGCTGTGGGCACACAAGGAGGACAATAGGTGCTGTGAGAGTACATAATGAGGAAAAGTGGTCTAGCATGGTGAGCCTGGGAAGTGATATTTGAGTTGCCCTGTTTAAGATGATGTTAAAACTGATTCAGTGTCATTATTCACTGTATTTTTTTGGGCTCCAAAATCACTGCAGATGGTGACTGTAGCCATGAAATTAAAAGACGCTTGCTCCTTGGAAGAAACGTTATGACCAACCTAGATAGTATATTCAAAAACAGAGACATTACTTTGCCGACTAAGGTCCGTCTAGTCAAGGCTATGGTTTTTCCTGTGGTCATGTATGGATGTGAGAGTTGGACTGTGAAGAAGGCTGAGCGCCAAAGAATTGATGCGTTTGTACTGTGGTGTTGGAGAAGACTCTTGAGAGTCCCTTGGACTGCAAGGAGATCCAACCAGTCCCTTCTGAAGGAGATCAACCCTGGGATTTCTTTGGAAGGAATGATGCTAAAGCTGAAACTCCAGTACTTTGGCCACCTCATGTGAAGGGTTGACTCATTGGAAAAGACTCTGATGCTGGGAGGGATTGGGGGCAAGAGGAGAAGGGGACGACAGAGGATGAGATGGCTGGATGGCATCACTGACTCAATGGACGTGAGTCTGAGTGAACTCTGGGAGTTGGTGATGGACAGGGAGGCCTGGTGTGCTGCAATTCATGGGGTCACAAAGAGTTGGACATGACTGAGCGACTGAACTGAACTGAACTGAAAACTGATTCAACAGAAAGGAGGAGCTTGCCAAGCCAACTGGAGAATGGAAGTGATTTGACTTTCCTGAATAGAAGGAGCACCTTGGGCAGAGTTTCCAAGTCTAGACCTGGTCTGGCTGATTTGACTGATAAGAGGAGGCCAGTGTAACTGACATGCAATAAGCAATGTGGAAAGAGGGTGAGAGATGAGGCTGGAAGTGCACGTTAATGTTAGTGTTGGTCGCTCAGCCGTGTCCAACTCTTTGTGACTCCATGGACTGTAACACACCAGGATCCTCTGTCCGTGGAATTCTCCAGGCAAGAATATTGAAATGGGTAGCCATTCCCCACTCCAGGGGATCTTCCCAACCCAGGGATTGAACCCAGGTCTCCTATTGCGGGCAGATTCTTTACCATCTGAGCCACCAGGGAGTCTTTCAGACAATGCTGCAAATTCAGGACTTGACCCTGAGTGTAACGGGAGCCAATGAAGGGCTCTAAAAAATAGAAGAGATAGTGATGGATGCTCTAAATAGATCAGGACAGGGCAAGAGTAGATGATCGGAGATCAGGAAACAAGTGATGTCACGAGTTCTGGCCAAAGGTAATGGTGGCTTTTCTTACTAGGAAGTGAGAATGTAGAACAGATTCGAGATATTTTTGTATAACTAAGTAAATTTGGCCACACTGGAATACTGACACATGTTGAACACCAGGAAACATTGGACTACAATGATCTAATAAGGTTCTCCTTTGATCTCCTCATTCATGAATTCATTCAACACTCATTTACTATATGCAAATATTATATTCAAACTCACCAATTCATTATCCAGCTGCATCCGTCTGTCAGTTGAGTTTTCCATTCTAACGGTTCTATTTTTTTTTAATTTAAGATCTCTGATGTTTGTCATCTGCTTAGTCTGTCCACGTAACAACCCCCTGGGATTTAATTTCTCTTCTTTATCTTCTCAAATAATATTGAGTACACTTTTAAAAGTTTTTTTCTTCCTATTCTGAAGTATTCACTCTATTTTCTCATATAAACACTCTTACAGTTTTTAGGTTTGTGGTCTCTTTCATAATCTGGGCCTTGTTCAGATATTTAGTGAGACTTAGGAGCTCCCTTTTGTGAACTGGGCTGGGTGATAACCTTCATTAATAGCTACGTTGCCTTGTGGTATCATACATCTTGTTACAGCAAATATTTACCTTCGCCACATTCAACCCCCATGGAATGAATACATACCCCTGAACCTTGGGTGTTAGGCTTGACCATGTGACTTTTCCTGGCCAATGAGATGTTGTTAGCAGGCCTAATAAAAGTAAAGACCTGCTTTAATGATTAACCTTGCTTTCTTAAACTTTTGTCATCCCCGTGAGAAACACATGCTAAACAGCTGCTGGTCTCAGAAGAAAGAAAATGGGAGGAAAGGTCTAAACTAAGCCTGTGGCCAGGAGCCAAGAAAAAGTGAGCCCAGCTAGACCAGCTTTATGCCAGCCAATTCTCAAACCATCACTTGAAAAAAAATATCACCCAGATGACTCCCCCAGGCTAATGAACAAAGTTGTTGTTCTGCCGCTAAGCCATGTCTGATTCTTTGAGACCCCATGAACTGCAGCATACCAGGATTCCCTGTCCTTCACTATCTCCCAGAGTTTGCTCAAACTCACGTCCATTGAGTTGGTGACGCCATCCAACCATCTCATCCTCTGTCATCCCCTTCTCCTCCTGCCTTCAATCTTTCCCAGCATCAGGGTCTTTTCCAATGAATCGGCTCTTCGCATCAGGCCACATTATTGGAGCTTCAGCTTCAGCATCAGTCCTTCCAATGAATATTTAGGGTTGATTTCCTTTAGGATTGACTGGTTTAATCTCCTTGCTGCCCAAGGGACTCTCAAAAGTCTTCTCCAGCTCCACAGTTCAAAAGCAGCATTTCTTCGGTGCTCAGAGCTTTTTATGATCCAACTCTCACACCCATATATGAACAAGGAGTAAATATTTATTATTCTATGTCATTATTATTTTTGTGGTGGTTTAACAGCAATATCTGGTTAACACATCTTATCCCTTCTACTAAGAATTTTTCACAACTTCTGGCCCATAAAGAATCTTCTCTTGTTTTCAAGTGCTAGTATCATTTATTTATTAATATTGTATACTCACTGATGTTTATTTACAAGGTTATTTTTTATCATTTATAGGTCTTTGCTGTGAAAGAGGGATATTTCAAAGAATTCTCAGGCCACCATCTTGACTCTAGAAATCTGATCACAAGATTGAATCTCTTGTAGGATTATTCTGGCTGATTTAATCAGATAAGCTCTAGGAACTTTGGAGAAGTTCAGAGACCAGCAAGATCAAACCAGTCAATTCTAAAGGAAATCAATCCTGAATATTCATTGGAAGGACTGATGCTGACGCTGAAGCTCCAATACTTTGGCCACCTGATGTGAAGAGCCGACTCATTGGAAAAGACCTTGATGCTAGAAAGACTGAGGGCAGGAGGAGAAGGGAGTGACAGAGGATGAGATGGTTAGATAGCATCCTGACTCAAAAGACATGAGTTTGAGCAAATTCAGGGAGATAGTGAAAGACAGGGCAGCCTGGCCTGCTGCAGTCCATGGAGTCACGAAGAGTCAGACACAACTTAGAGGCTGAACAAGAACAGGAGAACAGCGCTTGGAGGAGACCACTCATCCCGGGGGCTCAGTGGTAACAAGCCCGTCTGCCGACGCAGGAGACGCTGGCTCAATCCCTGGGCCAGGAAGGAATGCCACCTGCTCTAGTATTCTGGCCTGATAAAGCCCCAAGGACAGAGGAACAAGGCGAGCTATAGTCCCTGGGGCTGCAGGAGTCGGACACAACTGAGCACGTGTGCACACACTCATCTGGTAACGACGTCCACGTTATAGCAAAGGGCTGCTCTCCTGGTGACACCAAGGCTACCACTTCTGGGCTCAGACACCATGATGACATGTCTGCTGCTGGATGGCACCACTAGAAACTCTGCTTCGGGCACCTCTGCCCGCTGGATGATCCTGACCCTGGCTTCATAAGGATGGATCTTGCCCAGCATAGGAGTCTTCACTTCGCTAGCTTCTGAACTGAAATCTCCTGCAAGTATCTAGCCAGAGCTGAAGTCACATTCCAGCAAGAAAGGCATGGAAGGTGAATTTCTGGCTTCATCTAGGCAAGGACTAAACCTATAATGTAGGACATTTCTCACACTTAGAAAGGCAGTTAAGGATGTTGACAAGCATGCCTCATGATCACTGCTTGGTTATGTTAAATATGAGGAAAAAAAAGAAAAGAAAACAAGTTTATACAGTTAAGAAGGTCACAGACTACAACTCTCAATTACAATTAATTGATATAATATTCGTAGATGTCCCTGGCAGAGTCCCCATCACATAGCAGACACTCAACTAATGAGAAATCAGTGAATTTTTAAATGAAACTACAAACTACTCCATTAATATAAAGCACAAATGCCATTATTCCAGATTTGTAGTCTTGTTTCTAATTCTCCAGTGAGCTGCCTTTTCTCCCCCCTGTTCAAATCTTCATGTTTTACTTTCTGTTTTCACCTTTGATCTTCTGTGGGGAAGATTTCATTTCACAGGACACACTTGTCAAAGCCTTGCCGGCTGGACCTACTTAAGCCTTGCCATCTCCTAGTCCACTGGCTAACAGTCTCTTCCTGCAAATGTTCATTCCTGGTCTGCATCAAGAATTTAAAGAGAGAGAAAGATCAGTGGACCAGTGATCCTGAAAATTAGAATTTGACAAAAACAAACAAACAAAAACGAAAACACCTTTCCAACATGCCAAAATTAATATACAATAATATATCATGGGGACTTCCCAGGTGACTCAGTGGTAAAGAATCCCCCTGCCTGTGCAGGAGATGCAGGTTTCATCCCTGGGTTGGGAAGATCCTCTGGAGGAGGAAATGGCAACTGTCTCCAGTATTCTTGCCTAGAGAATCCCATGGACAGAGGAGCCTGGGGACTACAGTCCACGGGGTCGCAAAGACTCAGACACAATTAAGCAAGTGAGCACACAATATGTAATAAAGTGTTTCCCCTCCCTTTCTTGTCTTCTTGAACTAGTGAAATTCCACATGTGATGAAGCCGTGTCCGACTCTTTGGGACCCCGTGGACTGTAGCCCACCAGGCTCCTCCATCCATGGGATTCTCCAGACAAGAATACTGGAGTGGGTTGCCATTTCCTTCTCCAGAAGTAAGACCTAGAGGACAGCAAATGTAAATTAATAAAGAAAAATGAAAACATAACTTTATAGCTTTGTTAATGTAAAAATATACTTTACACTTTAGGTATTTAGAGGATTGGGCAACTTCTGAAAAAAAAAACTCAACTTTTATTGAAACCCCGTTGTATGCCAGGCTGTTGGCCTCTGAGGTACAGAGGTGAGCAGTACCAACGGGGTGAAAAAAGAGTGAAAGCATTAGTCACTCAGTTATGTCCTGCCCGTTGCAACCCCATAGACTGTAGGCTACTCCTCTGTCCGTGGAATTTTCCAGGTAAGAATATGGGAGTGGGTTGCCATGCCCTCCTCCAGGAGACCTTCCTGACCCAGGGATTGAACCTGCGTCTCCCACATGCAGGCAGATTCGTTACCATCTGAGCCAGGACTGGCTCCAAATCTTCTATATTTGCACTTGGGCTTCTCAACCAGATCCTTCTACTAAGCTCAAAATATTTCTTTATCCAAGAAAACAGATCAATATCACTCTGAAAAAAAAATTAGGAGAGAAGGAAGAAAGGGAGGATGGAAGGGAGAGATAAAATCTTAGCCTGGGTTCCTCATAAATCAGAGTCTGAGACAATGGTTTATGCGTGGGGGGGGGGGGGACATTTACTTGAAAGTGTGGGCTGTGGAGGAAGAATTGAGAGAAGAAGGACTGAAACAGGAAAGGAAAGCGTCATCTTCCTTCCTTCCTCCCTGCCTGCCTTCCATTCCGTGTTGACTGTCATAGGTGACTGGATTCTTGGTCCCATTCCCCTTTCTTCCATTCCATTCCTGCTTTCAATTCCCTGTTGACTGTCATAGATGACTGGACTCTTGGTCCCATTCAGGAGCCTTTTAACACGTTATTGACCAAAGACCTATTAATACATCTCTTGTTACCCAAACGTTACTGACTGGAGACATAGCAATATGTTTTTAGAGATTAATACAATTAACATCATAGTGGGAAGTTGTTAGAGCCTAAAATTGATCAAAGGTTCATTATGCAACTTATGATGGTTGTTATCTTTCACATTGTGCTTCAATTACATTTTTGTTCCAATCTTACGTATATTATAAATGCAAGCTTATTACCATAAAACTTTCAAAAATGATGCATCCTGAAATTTTGAATGAAGATGAATTTTTTAGTGAATTTTATGCAGATACTGTCTCCAATTGTCTGAATGACATATGCTAGTGTTTCAGAAGATGACAGTTCTTCAAAATATAGTTCTGATTCAGATGATGTGATTTTACAATAAAAAAAAAGACAAACATCTTTAAGGATTGATTCCTATTATGAAAGTGAAAATGAAATTCAGGGTGCTGGGGAAGACTTTACAGGTGTGTGAGATGTACCTATTGAATGTAATAACCTGCAAAGTGTTAGTGACATAACAGATTTTTTGGCCAGCCAAAATAAAAATTGCCACCCACAGGCGTTAGTTTTTGCCAAAAATCCCCCGGTTAGTAACAAATTAAAAATGCAAGGAAGGAAAGAAGAGAGGAAGGAAGGAAGACAAGCTCTTGACATTTTGATTTTGGAGTCAGAAGCATTAATAGAAGCAACACTCAAATATTGGACAGTGGTGCAGTGGTAAAAAATCTGCCTACCAATATGGGAGACATAAGAGACGTAGGTTTGATCTCTGTGTTGGGAAGACGCCCTGGAGGAGGAAACGGCAACCCACTCCAGTATTCTTGCCTGGGAGATCCCACGGACAGAAGAGCCTGGTGGGCCACAATTTGTGGGGTCGCTAAGAGTCGGACACAACCGAGTGCACATCACCATGTCTATAATTATTGTGGCTTACCCTTCCTGACGATTTCATTTGCTCTCAAGAGCAACCCTTGGAAGTAGGGATCATTGCTCATAGAGTAGTGAGCTTCCAAGTGTGGGCCCTGGAGTCAGACAGCTTGGAAAGAAACACTGGCTCCATCGCTTATTAGTTATGTGACCTCGGGCAAATTGCTTACAGTTTTTCTCATCTGTGAAAATGGAGATAATAAAGGCACATACCTCCAAGGGCTGTTTGTTGTGAGGATTAAATGAGTTAATATTTTCAAAGTACTCAAAACAGTTCTGGCAAAGAGTAAGTTAGCTATTATAAAAGCCTGCCTTTTTTTTTTTTTTTTTTTTTTCTGATGCTCTTAACTGGGCTAAAGGACAGATTTCAAATGCTTTCTGATCCATAAAATAGGAACAGCTCTTGCATTAGCAGAATTACTTTTAAACTCTTCAAAGTGAAATGTGCAAGAAACTGTCCTCAACAAGGCTACTGGGCAGCTGGGAAGCTCTGAAATGGAGGGGTGGGGCTCAACTGGGAAAGGGCGTTTGGAACAAACACACACTTCACTCATCAACAGCTTCTTGTGGGATGTCTTCCCTTCATCGTTTCTCTAAAATGTAAAAATCGTCATTCTGGGCAGGGTGCCAGGTTTCTCTCCCTGGGACCCAGTAAGCCAGTGTTCCCTTCTCCCTGGCCATTTGGAGCAAAAGAGAAGCCAAGATCTTGTTTCAGTCCAAATGTTCAATGTTTATGGAAATGGGTTTGGATGGTTTACAAAAGTTAACCACCCTCCCCCTTTCCACTCCAGTGGACTGATTTTAGCAATTCCGGGGTTCTCTTCCCTGTTTCCTACCCCGCTTCTTGGCAAACTGGCAAAGAAGTCTCCTCTCCCTCACGTCTCAACATCCCATGGATTCTACACAATCTGTGAGGCCATCAGCATGTTGAAAAAAAAAACATATCCCTTGCTGAAGCCTGGGAGGCCACACTTAGCACAATCAGGAGTAGGGAATATTTAGAGAGGAGGTCTACGGTTTGATAATGGGGGAAGCAGTGTCGCAGTTGACTCACAGAGCATTCAGCCTTGACCGAGAGAGGAGCTGGGGAGACAGTGGGAGCAGGCAAGATGGTGAGAGACGCTAAGCCATTTTCCCCACTTGGGAGGTGTATTAAATATTGGCAGACAGCAATCATTGCAAAATGTGTATTTATTTATTTATTGGAATGGATGTACTCAGCCATTGCCTCTTCCCTCTGGGGGCAGCCAGGAGAGACAGAAAATGAGCCTGACTCATATCTTGCTTTTACAGCTTAAATGACTCCTCTCAGAGTCCATAAACAAGTCATCTCTTATAGTCTCACCCGTGCTCACACCCACCCTCGAATATCAACCCAAATTCCATTTAGATTCTAGAATCTCCAAACCAAAATGGACCAGTGTGTTTCCTGGCAGTGGTAGAAGTGAAACTAGAGGCTCGCTCTCTGAATCCTGCCTGCTTATAAATTGTGTCCATGTACACACACACACACACACACACACACACACACATGCATACACACAAGTATCCTGTACACAATTCTGAGTCAAATAACTGCACTCTTCACTGAAAAACCATTTAAGCTTTCTGAGAATTGTGGAAATCTTCTAGATAAAGTCCCCAACCACCCCAGATCCCTCTCATTTCCCCTTCATGCTGAACTTTGTCTTCCGCCCTACCCACATTAGTTACAGTTCCTCAACTATCAAGCGGGCTTCCCTTGTAGCTTACTTGGTAAAGAGTCTGCCTGCAAGGCAGAAGACTTGGGTTCGATCCCTGGGTCAGAAAGATCCCCTGGAGAAGGAAATGGCAACCCACTCCAATATTCTTGCCTGGAGAATCCCATGGAGAGAGGAGCCTGACAGGCTACAGTCCATGGGGTTGCAAAGAGTCGGACACGACTGAGCGACTTTCGCTCGATTTCAGCTCTAGTTGTTTCCCTGTTCCTGTCTGTCTTTACTGATTCACACAAGATTTTTTTTTCCCTCCAATAGAATGTCTCTGTCTTTTGTGTTCCATTAAATGTTAGAGCCAAGAGGTTACCCTTCAGAGTTCAACTGTCTTCATTTCCAGGTGAGATATTTAAAAAGCCTGGAGAGAAAAGTGATGTGTCTGCTCTAAGACGACTCTCCAAGTGCTTACTGGATTTTGAACCCAGAGTGGGACATTCCTAAAGGAAGACAAAGATATCTCTTAAACTCCTGGGCATGTCTACACCATTTTAGAAGGGAGTGGCCTCAACGTTTGTGCAGGTTGTACAAAGCAATTTACTAATAGACACAGTTACCCACATGAGTTAGTGAAGTCAGTCACTGGATAGGGGATATGAATTCAAAATCCACCTCAGCCTCTTTGTGGCCATGGGCAATTCAGTTATGCTCACCAACCCTTTAAGGGCTTGGCTTCCTCATCTATAAAATGGGGGCATAGGACCAAATGAGATCCGGAGTTGCTGTAATAATTAAAACAGTTAATATTATTTGAGGACTGGACCAAGAGTTTTAAAAGCCATTTTGCAAGGCGTGAGTAGTTGCCAGAGCTTAGGCATGATGGGGGTGAGAGTGGTGGCTGTGTCTATGAAGGGGTAGAGAAATCTGTGTGGTGACAGAATAACTGTGGGGGGACGCTGGATGACATCACAGAATGACGCTGCGGGGGATTAGATGGATCTCACATGATAAAATGCCACAGAATTACACCCACATTGTGCCACTGTCAAGTTTCTTGTTTGGTACTGTATTAGAATCATGTAAGATATAATCATTGAGGGGAAACTGAGGTAAGAATACACAAGACCTCTGTAATATTTCTGCAATTTTTGTCAAAATATAATTGGGCTTCTCTGGTGACTCAGATGGTAAAGAATCCGTCTGCAGTGCAGGACACCCGAGTTCGATCCCTGGGCAGGGAAGATCCCCTTTCAATCCCTGGGCAGGGAAGATTCCCTGGAGGAGGGCATGGCAACCCACTCAAGTATTCTTGTCTGGAGAATCCCATGGACAGAGGAGCCTGATGGGCAACAATCCAGGGGGTTGCCAAGAGTCAGACAGAACTGAGCGACTAAGCATACACACATATAATTAATTTTAAAAAAAAAAAACACAAAATGAATAAAATCCATTTCCAATGAAAACACTAGACCTTAGAAAGGTTAAATAACTTGCCCGAGGTAACACAAGCATTGCATGACAGAGACAAGCTTCCAGCCCCACCTGTTGACAGCGAACACCACGTTTTCCCACTCTGCGATGGCACTGAACACGGCACCAAGCGTTGCCCCCATCCTCTGTGTCCAGGCCGTAACACGTAAAAATTGGTCATCTGCTTGTTTCTGAGACAAGCAAGGGACAGCTAAGTACTTGCTCTTCTACCCCGTTCCTTTAGGCATTTACAATGTGAACAAACCCTCTAGATTTCACAAAAGCCACAGAGATGTGAAAACGGTCATCACTAACGATCCTAATTCAAAGGGTTAAGGACACGTCAACCTCAGAACATAAGGTGTGACCTGATATATATTTGGACCCCGTTTACCTCACCCTGGAATAATCAGCACATTCAATTGTGATCGTGCAGACTCAAGCAAACCTTACGTCTAGAGCAGGCACACTCGCTTGGGGATTTCCTCCACGCTCAGCCAGCACTCAGCTACTGAGTGCTCCATAAACGTCCCTTCGGAGCTAGCTGGACACATTCGTCTCCAGAGCTGTTTGTGTGACCACGTGGCCCTGCCCTGCTGAATTGAGTACCATCTCTGCGCTTCTTCCCTTTTCTTCAACCCCATTTCCATTTTTCTGGTTTGCTCTTTTACACGAAGCACTGAGCTAGGCTTTGTGCGGAGTGAAGAACAAGTGGATTAAGCCAAAACTCAATTAGTAGTGTCCTTACCTGGAAGAGCAGTCCAGATGAAAAGATACAGAACATCAAAGAACGAAGAAGGATAAGATATGATAGGGAAGACTTCGTGGAGGAGGTAATACCAACATCAACTTAAAAGTTCGTTGATCCAACTCTTTTATCCTTGAAGGCATAACCTTGGCAGAGAGGAGGTTCTAAGTATCAGCTGTTGTTCAGTTGCTCAGCCGTGTCCGACTCTTTGCGACCGCATGGGCTGCAGCACGCCAGGCTTCTCCGTCTTTTCCAGCACCGCGGGTCAAAAGGATCAATTCTTCGGCGCTCAGCCTTCTTTATCAGTATCAGCTGGAATTTGAACAAATCCACTCCACATTCCTCTGTTTTTATCGAGTGCTAAGGACAGAATCCGTGGTGGAGTCAAAACAAGTGCAACAGTCCAAGGTACGTTTTTAAAAGTCTAAAGAACACCATGGTAGTTATTGTTGCGTTTAGTCGCTCAGTCATGTCCAGCTCTTTGGGACCCCATAAACTGTAGCCCACCAGGCTCCTCTGTCCTTGGGATTTCCGAGGCATGAATACTGGAGTGGGTTGCCATTTCGTTCTCCAAACACCATGGGGAGGATGCCAAATATTCAGTGTAGATTCATTCCTGAACAATAAAAAAATCCTTCCCATTTTCTTCAAAGGCACAGTTGAGATAAAAACATACCAACCTACATTCATGAACAGAACATGAGTATGGCCGCAGGCAGTTGACGGATGGCCAGGCCAACATTTCTCTTTTTCCTTGACCTGCAGGAAGCACTGGGCCAGTCCCCACAGTCATCCACCCAAACCTGGACACACCCAGTGCAGAAAGCTCCAGGCCGAGGCCCCCACAGGGCTTCCTCTAGGTCCCCTGCCTGCTCTTCTATTTCTCCAAGGTATTGGAGAAGTGGGACTTCCCAGGCGGCAAGAGTGGTAAAGAACCCACCTACCCGTGCAGGAGCCCGAAGAGATGCAGGTTCCATGCCTGGGTCAGGATGATCCCCTGAGGGAGGAAATGGCAACCCACTCCAGTATTCCTGCCTGGAGAAGCCCGGGGACAGAGAAGCCTGGCAGGCTACAGGCTACAGTCCATGGGGTTTCAAAAGGTCAGACGCAACTAAAGAAACTTAGCACATTGGAGAAGTAGCTCCAACGGAAGTAACTCATCCTCAGAGTAGTGATGAGATCTGAGTCTCAAATTTGTGTTTTACGTAGGCAAGTAGAGAAAATGGGCTTGTGAATTCCCTTTGAGAATAGCATATCAGGCTGATCAAACTTAAGCAAAAGCGTTTGCTCTTCTAAAGCCCAACCTCTCCACTGACTTCCCCTGCACTCCCAAAGTTACCTCTTTCCCTCAAGGGCAGAAGCTGGTGTCCATCTGCTGAGATCATAGTACAGAAGATGTTCAGGGATGCTATTTCACCTGCATAGAATCGTCTCCCAAATAGTTCAGGCTCTTGGTTATATTCATGTGTTATTTTGATCATTATTTTCTCAGCATCTTTTAATTGACTATGAATAGCTGCATAGTCCCAAGCAGTCATAGCTACACAATCACAACTTAATGTTCCAATTCTGTGTTCTCATACTCATTAAAATACACACACGGCTGTTAAAATGAGGATAGGTAATTACCTCCTACCACCTACGGTCATCTGCTTTTATCGTTGGCGGATGTGCAGACCCACTTTGGGAACTGCCTTCCAATGCTACAGTTCTGATTATCACAGACCGGGTTTGAATCTGTTTAAGAAGGAAGGGATATGTTGTAATACAGGCTCAACTAGGAAAATACAGTGTAGCAAGATGCATGCAGTTCAAGCCTGCCAGAGAACAGCAGGAGGCACACATTCACAGGTTTCTAAATAGACATAAAAGAGCTAAGCTGATCCCTGGGGAGGCAAGTGTGTCCATTCTGGACTGGTCTTGTTCTGAGCCGCTGAGTGAATTTCTGTTTGTATTCGAAGAGGAGTATTGGTTTTTCCTCTCACTTGAAAAAAGAAGATGAAAAGAATTCTACATGTCTCTTCTGTTTCAACAGGATGGATGGAGTGGGCATTCTCCTTGAATCTCCATCAGTATGTTTTGTTTTGCCTTTTTTTTTTTCATTTGTTGGTTTTGGGTTGTCTGTTGAAAACATTGATGGGGTTTTGCTGTATGTATCAGAATGTATCCAAGTGACCCAAGTGTAAGGCCACTTGAATCTACTCGTAAAAAAACAGCCATGCAACACTACTAATTCATGAAGTCTCAAATGCAGTCTTTTCTGTATTAGGGAACCAACATTTTAACTAAAGTTTGCAAAATATACTTGAAGTCATAAATGGTATTTTCTCCAAGCATTTCTCAGAGCACTATCTTTTCCCCAGAAGAGCATCTAGGTCATAACTCTTTTTTTTAAAATACTTACTTTTTATTTATTAGGGCTTCCCTGATAGCTCAGTTGGGAAAGAATCCACCTGCAATGCAGGAGACCCTGGTTCAATTCCTGGGTCAGGAAGATCCACTGGAGAAGGGATAGGCCACTCACTCCAGTATCCTTGAGCTTCCCTGGTGGCTCAGCTGGTAAGGAATCCGCCTACAATGTGGGAGACCTAAGTTTGATCTCTGGGTTGGGAAGATCCCCTGGGGAAGGGAAAGGCTACCCACCCCAGTGTTCTGGCCTGGAGAATTCCATGGACTGAATAGTACATGTGGTTGCAAAGAGTCAGACGTGACTGAGAGACTTTAACTTTCACTTCATTTTTATTTATTCATTGGCTGCACTGGGTTCTAGTCGGAGCATGTGTAATCTAGCTCCCTGACCAGGGATGGAACTTGGGCCCCTTCTCTGGGAGTGCAGAGTCTTAGCCACTGGACACCAGGGAAATCCCAGATCATAAGTCTTAATGTTTTCCCCCTTATAAAGGGGGCATTGGCAATGCCCTCTAGGGCATTTCCCCTAGAGGGGAAATGACAGACATTGGCAACACATTTTTGGTGACTCAACAGCCTTTTGAAATACTGAGCACAACCCTCATGATTCATATTCCAATTCTCAAAGTTGCTGGAAAATTGCTTCATCATCTTGACAAACATTTTCACAAGAAAGCCTTTGACATTTCTTACCTCCTGTAAGATAGTGTGTCAGAGTCCGGGGGGGCAAGTTTGCAGGCTCCGCCCTCGCAGAAAAGATGGAGTGTGTGGACAAGAGTGTGGAATGTTAGAAAAAGTGTTTTTTTTTGGAGTGAAGAGAGCTGAGTTCAAATCGTAAGTCATACGATGTCTGTCTTAGGGGAAACCAACTCTTCTTTCCAATAGAGATGACTTGCCTGGTGTTGAACTCCTAAGCATTGAAATACTTTGCATCCATTAAACATAGTAGCTTCCCTGAAGCCAACAGACAGAAAAGTTTGGGAGGGAGCTCAAGGGTGCTTTTCTCACCTGTTGGGATATCCTCCTAATACCCTCTGCATCTGGTGTACGTTTTGTTTACGCAGTGAGGAGCATAGATCCCCATACATTTTGAGGAAAGAATACAAGCAAAGAAACTTCCCTTTCAAACACACACAGGCACACACACACATGCTCAGAGTAACTAAAGACGGGGGGAATACCAGTTTGTGAGTCTATGCTTCTTTTGGGCCAAACATGTGCATAGAGAAAGAGTGTCTTTCTTACATTCCTTACATTTCAGGAGAAGAACCACCAATGAATGCTGAATACAAGTGATTATGCTCAGTCACTCAGCTGCGTCTGGCTCTTTGTGATCTCGTGGACTGTACCCCACCAGGCTCCTCTGTCCATGGGATTTCCCAGGCAAGAATACTGGAGAGGGTTGTCATTTCCTCCTCCAAGGGATTTTCCTGACCCAGGGATCAAACTCGTGTCTCCTGAGTCTCCTGCATTGGCAGGTGGATTCTTTACCACGGAGCCACCTCGGAAGTCATGAAGAAAGTTGTAGGATCATAGGCAGCAAACAAATAAATGAAGTTCAATGATTCTTTCATCTCTACTTCTATTAAAATATTTTTAAATCCAAGTAAAATAAAACTGACTACTTTTAAAAATTTTAAAAATTAGAGATAAAATGTACCTGCCTCAAGCTTCCTGAGGGCTCCTCCAAGCTGGAGCTGCCTTCCTAAACTTTTCTGGGACCAGCTCTTCTAAATGGTCATAGCTTGTGCCTTTCTGGTGGTTAACTATTTTAAATATCCCTGTTGCTCTCAAGCCTCTGTGTCTGACTCTTTGTGACCTATGGACAGTAGCCCTCCAAGCTCCCCTGTCCATGGAATTCTCCAGGCAAGAATACTGGACTGGGTTGCCATTTCCTCCTCCAGGAGACCTTCCCGGCCCAGGGATCGAACCCAGGTCTCCTGACTCTCCTGCACTGAGAGGCGGGTTTTTTGTTTTTTTTTTTTACCACTGCTGAGACACGACTGAGCGACTAAATAACAACAAGGATTATTATAGTGATTGAAAGAAACAACTGAATGTGTCCAGCAATTCAGCAAACGATCAACAGATGTTAACCACTGTTACTCTTCATGTCAAAGAGATTTAGTCTTCATTCCGAAAGACCTTTCTTCTCCACCGATTTGAATAAATGTTTCCAAGCCCAGGACTCAAACTCCCATATATACAAACAAACACTCACACACACACACACACACACACACACACACACACACACACACACACACTGTAATGTTCTTGTCACAACTAGTTTGTAGCCGAAAGATCAGAGGCCCCTTCTGTCACAGCACTTGACATTAGGCAAACATGGTGATATCCTTGAAAATACAGAATTTCGCGTTACCGCATCTCAGCCCTCCCTGGAGCCTCCCCTCCGCGCTTCCAAACTCCCTTTCATGGGCTGTCAGATCGATTTTGCAGCCTGTTTGAGCAAGTTGATTAGGGCCTGAGGGAGCTGCCCTGGCTTTCCTGCAGACCGATGAGGAGGGGGCCGGGCTGCTGAAGGCTGGGAAATTCACCTCCTTTTTTCTCTTCAAACTATGGTCTGGGGGGGTGTGGGGAGTGATTTTGCCCAGTTTTGCAGCTTCCTAATGTCCCCCAGTCATTTGAGCTGGAACATATAAATCCAAGCTTCTGCCAGACACAGATTTTTTTCAATCAGTCTGTTTTAATTGCATAAACGTTCCTCTTTGTCTTGAAGGGAAAACATGATGCAGGGTTCATTGTAAAAGGATTTTGCCTTTATTGGCATAATGAAGAGTTTCTGTGCAAATGTACCATATAAAGACCAGACGAAAATCCTCTGTCCATGGGATTTCCCGGGCAAGAATACTGGAAATGGTTGTCATTTCCTTCTCCGGGGGCTTTTTCCAACCCAGGGATTGAACTCAGAAACCCCGAACTGCAGGCAGATTCTTTACTGTCTGAACCACCAGAAAAGTCTCTCTTTTCAAACTGACTCCAAAAATCAAGGAGCTCTTATCTGTAATCTTTTAATTAAAAAAAAAGCATGCATGCATACTAAGTCGATTCAGTCATGTCCAACTCTTTCCAACACTACGGACTGTAGCCCACCAGGCTCCCCCGTCCATAGGATTCTCCAGGCAAGAATTCTGGAGAGGGTTGCCATTTCCTTCTCCACTGAAAAGCATAAACAGAGGAAAAATAAATAAATAACCTTCCTCTCTCCTAAATTATTGTTTTCAAATTCTAAAGCAAGTTTTTGTAGAGTTTGCCTGTATTAAAACATTGAAGGCATCAAGGAGCAGGTTTGGAGGGTGGGAAGGGGTGGTGGGAATCTCCTCTCTTGAGAACGGACCAGCATTGTTAGGATCCTGGAAGTGTACTTGGAGCTCTCTCACATGTTCAAAGTTGCCATTGTTTTATAAAGTGTAAGATAGAGGGCCGGAGGAGAAGGGGTCAGCAGAGGATGAGACGGTTAGATAGCATCACTGACTCAGTGGACTAGAGTCTGAGCAAGCTCTGGGAGATAGTAGAGACCAGAGGAGCCTGGCATGCTACAGTCCATGGGGCTGCAAAGAGTCAGACACCATTGGTGACTGAGCAACAATAAATTTATTCTAAGAAAATGTGATTTAGCTTTCATCCATTAAAGCTATTGTTTAGGAATTCCCTAGCTGTCCAGGGGTTATGACTTCACATTCCACTATAGGGGTACAGGTTCAATTCCTGGTGGGGGGATCTAAGATCCTACCTGATGCAAAATGCAACCAAAATTTTTTATATTTTTAATTAAAATACATACATTATTTAAACCATGTTCTGTGTTGAATTTTGTCCCCAACAAAGATACATTTGAGTGCTAACTCAGGACATCAGTGAATGTGACCTTCTTTGGAAGTCAGGTCAGATGAAATCCAGTTAAGATGAGGTCCTACTGGATTATGGTGAGCCATAATCTGATGACTGGCCATGAGGAAAGATGGAGACAGGGAGACCAGACATGCAGGGAAGAAGCATGTGAAGTCAGAAGCAGGAGCAGAGTTATGCTGCCATCAGCCATGGGATGCCAAGGATTGCTGGAATCTACTAGGAGCTAGAAGCATTCTTCCCTAGAGACTTCAGAGCACGGCACTGATGACACCTTGATTCCAGACTCCTGCCCTCCAGAATTGTGAGAGGACACATTTATGTTAAGTCACCAAGTTTGTGGTGATTTTTTATAATTTTGTAGCTAAGTCATGTCCAACTTTTTGTGACCCCATGGACTGCAGCAACCCAAGCTCCTCTGTCCTCCACTATCTCCTGGAGTTCACTCAAATTCACTTTCATTGAGTCGGTGATGCCATCCAACCATCTCATCCTCTGTCGTCCCCTTCTCCTCTTGCCCTCAAGCTTTCCCAGCATCAGGGTCTTTTCCAGTGAGTCACCTCTTTGAATCATGTGGCCAAAGTATTGGAGCTTCAGCTTCAACATTATTCTTCCAATGAATACCCTGGACTGGTCTCCTTTAGGATGAACTGATTAGATCTCCTTGCAGTCCAAGGGACTCTCAAGAGTCTTCTCCAACACCACAGTTCAAAAGTATCAATTCTTTGGCACTCAGCTTTCTTTATGGTCCAACTCTCACATCCATACATGACCACTGGAAAAACCACACCTTTGACTATACAGAGTTTGTTGGCAAAGTGATATTTCTGCTTTTCGATACACTGTCTAGGCTTGTCTTTGTTATAAGAACCCTAGGAAATTAACACAAACCCCAATCCCTAGGATTTGACAATGAAAAAAGAGACAAGCCTGCCCGCCATTTTGTGGGAACAAGACAACATGGCTGAGCCTCCTGAATAAGCTGAAGTAAAAGCTTCCTTTGAAAACCCCGTCTGAGGGGAGTGGGGGCTCAGTGTGTCAAACTCCCCGCCCTCCCATATCTGCATCTTGTTTCACATGCATCTCTCCTGATTTCCACCCAGAGCATTTCAGCTCTTCAGAATCCCTCTAACCTCCCAGCCTTTCCACGTCGCAGGGCTGGAGGTGCCAAATCTGAAACACAGGCACAGTCTCACCCTCCCGCTGATCAACTCCACTTTCCCTGGGGGTGTTGGGGGAGTCACCTTAAACACACTGGCCCGTTTGCAAATCAGAGACAGGAATATGAACCCCACACAGTTTTGGAGAGCTTTCCATGAAGTGATTTACATTTAAAAAGATCTTGACATCTAATCGTTCTTTGATAAAATTTAATGCCTCTCATTTCCCTTCCCAACAGACATACATACTATGAGTTAAAAATGGTAAGAAGGTAAGTCTAGAGAAGCCAGGCAAAGAAGAGAAGATTAGGAATTCCTGAGCACAGAGGAAGACCTCTCCAAGGGCCAGGCATTCTGTAGAGCCTTTGTAAGAGCCGGTGAATCTTTACCCACAGTCCAGGAAGCACATTCTGCTGTCTCCCCAGTTTTCTGGAAAGAGCCTAAATTTAGAACAGGGCTTATCAACCCAGCACTATTTGGGAACAGATAATTCTTTACAGAGCAGGGCTGTCCTGTGTGTTTTTGGATGTTCACCAGACCCCTAGCCTCCTCCCACCAGATGTCAGTAATACCCCTTCGCCCAACTGGGACAACCAAAAATGTCCCAGACATTTCCAGATGTCCCCTGGGGGGAAAATCATGCTGTTTGAGAACCACTGGTTTAGAGAGATTCAGTTACTGCTCCAACATCATAAAGCCAGTACCACTGAGGGTTTCAAAACCCAAGTGGATTTCATTAATGAAGAGTAACAGAGAAGGTGAGAGGTGAGTGTTTACTCCAAGACATAGACAACTGGCTTTTTCCCTATTCCAGTGTTGCCCCAGTAATACTGACTTTTTATGAAAGCAGTAAGGGATGCTCTTTATACTTAAAACACATCCCAGGACACAATGAGACAAGCGCAGAGGGTTTGAATTCGGAAGATTTCTCACAAGGGTCAAGTTAGGTGATGAAGATACACTAATCCCTCCTTGTACAGAAATTGAATTTTTAGATGATCTTAGAGTCAACTACAATAAAGACATCCTCACCCAGCCTCCCTTGCAGCCATGTGACTCAGATCTGGCCAATGGATGCGAAGTGCTAGAAATACAAGCATCTTCTGGGACACGTGCTCCAAAGAATGGCATATGCTCCCCTCTTAATCACTTCTTCTTCAAGGAGGAGCTTGGCAGCCATCAGAGACTGTGAAAGAAAGACAGCGTCTTAGACACGGTAGAACCAGGAGCCAGAAGCACCTGCCTGGGCTCTGCCAGCCTTGCAGAGCAGAGCTGCCTGGCCACCATGGACTTCACCCAAGAGAGAACTAAGTTTCCACGTTTCTTTCAGGCACTTTCTCTTTGGGTCTCTGCCATAGACAGCTGAGACAATAGCTGTATCTCTCTGTAGAGGGTATAAACACCTTCAAAATGATACATTGGACCTTCTGACATTAGCATTTAATAGGACTCATACCTTAACCCAAGCAATTATTCAGCAGCTGAAGCCCGACCACTGATCCAAAGGGCTGCACATCGGGTTGGCAAAGCGGTGGTGTGAAGTAGGTGAAGACATAGGCTTTGACCTTCAGTTGGCCAAGTTCAAATTTCTGCCTTCTGTTCAAAGCTGTGTGACTTCAGGGGAGCAATTTATAATCTTTTCATGCTTCAGTTTCCATTGTTACAAAATGAGGAGTAAAATTGTACCTCTTTCGGGAACTTTTTTTGTGTGAACTAAATAAGTTGGTACATATAAAGCACTTGGAGAAGGAAATGGCGACCCGCTTCTTGTATTCTTGCCTGGAAAATCCCATGGACAGAGGAACCTGGCAAGGCTACAGTCCATGGGTTTGCAAAGAGTAGAACACGGCTGAGTGACTAACCAATACACAACATTATGGAGCACTGCAACAGCTCATGGCATGTGTAAAACCAGCCGACAGATATTACCCACCGTTACCTCTTATATATTGCAGTTTAGCTCTCATTCTCCCTGCATGTGTGTGTATACACACACACACACACACACACACACACACACACATGCACACACACTGATCTTCCCCTCTGTTTATCTCTCCAACATAGTTATTTGATCTACTCTGTATTTGGTATTTATCAGACTGATTTGCGTAAATCTATTCACAGCTAATTAGGTTTCCCTTCTGAAATGTTTTCTCTCGAGTTAATAATGGCCTTGCATTTAATCTGCTTAATGTTCTACCAACTCATCACAAATTCCTCTCCAAACCCTATGGGAATCTCAACACACCCCTCAGCTGTTTCTCTGTTGGAAACCCTCTTCCGCAGCTTTCTAGCACTCTCTGGATGCGGTTTCTTCTGAGTCTGCTGCCAGCTGTCCTCCCCAGCCATTTCTTCTCATCGTCTGGGGACCCCTTCCCTGCTCCGCTGGGTGGGACTCACTCTTCCCAGAGTCCCGCCTCTCCCAACCTCTGCTCCTGTCTTTTTTGTTGTGAATCACACCCTTCTCGGAAAGGGACTGTGAGGAGGGGGGGTTTTGAGATGTTCAATGGCTACAAACCTCTTTACTCTACTCTAGCACCACATTTGAACAATCCTGGGTTGGATATAGAGCCCTGGAATGGAGGGAACTTTCCCTCTGAATCTAAAGTTGCTCCTCCGTCTCCGGGCTCCCAGGACTGCTACCAAGACGTGTGGCGTCATTCTGATCCCTAATATTTTGCAGGTGCACTAGTTTCTCTGTTTGGAAGATTTTTGATCCTTTTTTTTTTTTCAGTGTTCTGAAATTTCCTTCTAATATGCCTCGATCAAGGTCTTTTTAAAAATTCTTGATATTGTTTTTAAAATATGGGGAGTTTTCTTCTGTTATTTTCCTGGTTTCTGTCCCTCATTCTCCTTGCTTCGTCTACTTTCTTTGTCTCTTTTTCCGCTTTCATTCGGATGCTTCAACTTTGCCTTGCAACTACTTTATTGACTTTTTAATCTTTCCAGTAGTAGTATATATTTTCTTAATTTTCAAGAGTTCTCTTTTCAATTCTTCTGAATACTCCTTTACAGTCCTTTCATGGGTACACTATCTAGCCTTACCTTCCTAAGGCATTATTGTTAATTGTTGTGTTGTTGTAAATTTTCTTCTTTTTACCACGTTGCTCCTTCTTCCTCTGGGTTTCTTTCTTTTAATGGCTTGTTGAGGTGCCTATTTTTCATACTAGATTTTTTTTTGCAAATATCAGATGATCTTCAGTTGTCTGTTCATATTTGGAGTGAGACTTTTAGAAGCTACAGGGACCCCTGTGTGTGGGCAAGATTTACCAAGTAATGGAGTTCACCATAAAATGACAAGACTTGGACCCGGCCGTTATGAGGGACCTCTCCCCGAAACTGTCAGTATCTGCAGATATTTTTCTTTGGGCTTGACTGTTTCTACTCAGAGAATCCTCCAAGCTCCCATCAACGGCTGTAAGTTTGCCTATGAACATTCATAGCACAGTCAGAGGCTGAGAATTTCACAGTTGAATTTGTAGATTCCCACTCAATCTACATTTATTGTTATTATTATGAAGCTCCTGTGTTTCTCTATCTTATGTCTCAGGTCCCAGAGTCCAGAGTCCATTTGGGTTCACTTCTGCTTAGAGCCAACCTCGTTTTCCACCAGGTAGGACAGGACAGTTCCTACTTAGAGAAAAGACCTGGGCCCTTCCTGTTTCCATGAAGACTTTCAACCATCCGTCCTGCTCTCAGTTCCTTGTATCCCCCGCCTTCAATTCTGCCTGATGCTCTGATCCCCTCTGCAGGATTTTGTAACATCTGTCTGTTTTCTTCTTATGTTTAGAGCTTCCTTGGTAGTTCAGCTGGTAAAGAATATGCCTGCAATGTGGGAGACCCTGGTTCAACTCCTGGGTCAGGAAGATCTGCTGGAGAAGGGATAGGCTACCCACTCCCGTATTCTTGAGCTTCCCTTGTGGCTCAGCTGGTAAAGAATCCACCTGCAATGCAGGAGACCTGGGTTCGATCCTTGGGTTGGGAAGATCTCCTGGAGAAGGGAAAGGCCACCCACTCCAGTATTCTGGCCTGGAGAATTCCATGGACTGTACAGTCCAGAGCTGGACATGACTGAGTGACTTTCACTTATGTTTACCCCAGTGAGCAATTAAAGTTCAACTTATTCAGTCACACAGCCCAGCTGCCAAGATTCAGTCTGCTTTCCAGCTTTTGAAAATGAGCTGATCTCTCCTGTCCACTTTGGCCAGCTTCCCTGAGAGCACAGATGGCAAGGAGTCTGCCTGCAGTGCAGGACAGTCCAGTTCGATCCCTGGACTGGGGAGGTCCTCTGGCAAAGGGAATGGCCTCCCGCTCCAGTATTCTTCGACTTCCCTGATAGCTCAGTCAGTGAAGAAACCACCTGCAGTGCAGGAGATCTGAGTTCCATCCCTGGGTCGGGAAAGTCCCCTGGAGAAGGGAACAGCAACTCACTCCAGCATTCTTGCCTGGAGAATCCCATGGACAGAGGAGCCTGGTGGGCTATACAGTCCATAGTGTCGCAGAGTTTGACATGACTGAGCAACTGAACACACATCCCGAAATCAACAACATACTGAAAACAAATGCTGTCCTGGACAGATCAAGCTAGTCTCACTGTACTTCCTAATGAAGCTGAGACGCCGTTTAGGGATGCAGGCAACAGCTTGCAGAGCTATTACAGGGTTTCCTGTCCAGAGGCGCCTAAAAAGGCAGAAGCCTCTGTACCAGGGAAGCACAGCGCGAGGTGGGCAACACAGCAGGGTGATGGACTTGGGAGCCAGAGAGATGTAGATGAGTGACAATACGTTCCACCTCTGCCTCCTGGGCCTCAGTTTCCTCATCTGTGCAATGGGAACACTGACACTGCTCAGGACTGTTTTCAGGCCAAAGAGAATGTCGCAAATGACTTCTTGCTCACATTTCACTTGTAGACCTGAACAATGGCTTTAGCTCCTTCCCTTTCCCTCCAGAAAAGGTACTTAGATCTTTTTTTTTTTTTTTTTGCCAAAAAAAGAAAAAAAATGCCAGAAGACCCATTTATCTTTTACATTAGAGTTCATAAAATAAGTATCATTGATTCAGTGATTTTTATTTTCAATTTTTTAAAACCACAAACTATTAATATTTTAAAGGGTTTGTGTTTTCTGTCCCCTCTTTCACTAAGAATGTCACTCCTAGACTCTACCTATAAACTCATGCCCCTGGGTTTAAGTGATTTCAGGTTATCAGGCATCGATGAGTTTATTTTTTTTTTTTTTTTTTTCTGATATAATTTTTTATTTATTTATTTATTTATTTATTTATTTTTTTTAATTTTTATTTTTTTTTAATTTTAAAATCTTTAATTCTTACATGTGTTCCCAAACATGAACCCCCCTCCCACCTCCCTCCCCATAACATCTCTGTGGGTCATCCCCATGCACCAGCCCCAAGCATGCTGTATCCTGCATCAGACATAGACTAGCGATTCAATTCTTACATGATAGTATACATGATAGAATGCCACTCTCCCATATCATCCCACCCTCTCCCTCTCCCTCTGAGTCCAAAAGTCCGTTATAGACAGCTGCGTCTTTTTCCTGTCTTGCATACAGGGTCGTCATTGCCATCTTTCTAAATTCCGTATATATGTGTTAGTATGCTGTATTGGTGTTTTTCTTTCTGGCTTACTTCACTCTGTATAATCGGCTCCAGTTTCGTCCATCTCATCAGAACTGATTCAAATGAATTCTTTTTAACGGCTGAGTAATACTCCATTGTGTATATGTACCACAGCTTTCTTATCCATTCATCTGCTGATGGACATCTAGGTTGTTTCCATGTCCTGGCTATTATAAACAGTGCTGCGATGAACATTGGGGTACATGTGTCTCTTTCAATTCTGGTTTCCTCGGTGTGTATGCCCAGCAGTGGGATTGCTGGGTCATAAGGGAGTTCTATTTGCAATTTTTTAAGGAATCTCCACACTGTTCTCCATAGTGGCTGTACTAGTTTGCATTCCCACCAACAGTGTAGGAGGGTTCCCTTTTCTCCACACCCTCTCCAGCATTTATTGCTTGCAGATTTTTGGATCGCAGCCATTCTGACTGGTGTGAAGTGGTACCTCATTGTGGTATTGATTTGCATTTCTCTGATAATGAGTGATGTTGAGCATCTTTTCATGTGTTTGTTAGCCATCCGTATGTCTTCTTTGGAGATGTGTCTATTTAGTTCTTTGGCCCATTTTTTGATTGGGTCATTTATTTTTCTGGAATTGAGCTGCATAAGTTGCTTGTATATTTTTGAGATTAGTTGTTTGTCAGTTGCTTCATTTGCTATTATTTTCTCCCATTCAGAAGGCTGTCTTTTCACCTTGCTGATATTTTCCTTTGTTGTGCAGAAGCTTTTAATTTTAATTAGATCCCATTTGTTTATTTTTGCTTTTATTTCCAGAATTCTGGGGGGTGGATCATAGAGGATCCTGCTGTGATTTATGTCTGAGAGTGTTTTGCCTATGTTCTCCTCTATCTATAGGACATTTCACCCCAAAACAATGAATTTCACCTTTTTCTCAAGTGCTCATGGAACCTTCTCCAGGATAGATCACATCCTGGGCCATAAATCTAAACTTGATAAATTCAAAAAAATCGAAATCATTCCAAGCATCTTTTCTGACCATAATGCATTAAGATTAGATCTCAATTACAGGAGAAAAACTACTAAAAATTCCAACATATGGAGGTTGAACAACACACTTCTGAATAACCAACAAATCATAGAAGAAATCAAAAAAGAAATCAAAATATGCATAGAAACTAATGAAAATGAAAACACAACAACCCAAAACCTGTGGGACACTATAAAAGCAGTGCTAAGAGGAAAGTTCATAGCAATACAGGCATACCTCAAGAAACAAGAAAAAAGTCAAATAAATAACCTAACTCTACAACTAAAGCAACTAGAAAAGGAAGAATTGGAGAACCCCAGAGTTAGTAGAAGGAAAGAAATCTTAAAAATTAGGGCAGAAATAAATGCAAAAGAAACAAAAGAGACCATAGCAAAAATCAACAAAGCCAAAAGCTGGTTCTTTGAAAGGATAAATAAAATTGACAAACCATTAGCCAGACTCATCAAGAAGCAAAGAGAGAAAAATCAAATCAATAAAATTAGAAATGAAAATGGAGAGATCACAACAGACAACACAGAAATACAAAGGATCATAAGAGACTACTATCAGCAGTTGTATGCCAATAAAATGGACAACATGGAAGAAATGGACAAATTCTTAGAAAAGTACAATTTTCCAAAACTGAACCAGGAAGAAATAGAAAATCTTAACAGACCCATCACAAGCACGGAAATTGAAACTGTAATCAGAAATCTTCCAGGAAACAAAAGCCCAGGTCCAGACGGCTTCACAGCTGAATTCTACCAAAAATTTCGAGAAGAGCTAACACCTATCCTACTCAAACTCTTCCAGAAAATTGCAGAGGAAGGTAAACTTCCAAACTCATTCTATGAGGCCACCATCACTCTAATACCAAAACCTGACAAAGATGTCACAAAAAAAGAAAACTACAGGCCAATATCACTGATGAACATAGATGCAAAAATCCTCAACAAAATTCTAGCAATCAGAATCCAACAACACATTAAAAAGATCATACACCATGACCAAGTGGGCTTTATCCCAGGGATGCAAGGATTCTTCAATATCCGCAAATCAATCGATGAGTTTATTACCTGGCTACTGCAGCTTGTTTTTTGTTTGGTATAGTTTTGATATATTTTGTTGTTGTTTAGACCAAATCACGTCCGAATCTTTTGCGACCCCTTGGACTATAACCCACCAGATTCCTCTGTCCATGGGATTTTTCAGGCAAGAATACTGGAGTGGGTTGCCATTTCTTTCTCCAGGGGATCATCCCAATCCAAGGATCGAACCCAATTCTCTTAACATCTCCTGCACTGGCAGGTGAATTCTTTATTGCTGAGCCACCAGGGAAGCCCTTTGGTATATGTAGTGAATGAACTAACAAGGCACAGCACAATGGCAAGCTGGTGTTTCATCTCAACCACTCAGAAAACCCCAAGGTTGACGAGCCAAGAGTGTTGGTAAAAGTTGGAATTTATATGGCTGAAATCAGATGTGGCCTTAAAACCTCCTATTAAATTTCAACTGAGTTATTTTTAAAGTAAACTATAAGTCTGCTGTAGCCGAGAAAAGAGTGTTTTATTAGGAAGCTTCTGGTAAACACCCAGATCATTCACGCACATTGAGGAAACACTGAAATATATCTGGCCAGATTAGACACTGACACAACCATAAAGAAAGCAGTGTATTTCCAAGACTAGCCACATGCCATGGGCATCCAGGGGTTAACAGAGCTGGATGTGAAGCAAGCTATTAAGAAAGACAGTTTATCTGAGCAGCAAAAGACACTGAATAACTCCTGGCGTGTGATGTGATAGACGAGCTTGTGGGATGATTTATATGACTAGTCCTGAGCGGAGGGATAAGACTCAATGGCTTCACCCGCTACAGTCTACTCCACGGTAGATTTTTGCAAAGTTAAGATTATCTGTGTGTGCATTTCATATACGTACTAATCCTATGGTAGTGTACCTTGTATGGTGGCTTCTTATAGGCAAAGTTAACAACGTTTGGGAGTCTTTTTCACATTAAAGCATTAAATAGAGTAAGCGATCTGTGCCGTGTTGTTGCTTAATCTCTTAGTCATGTCTGACACTTTGCGACCTCATGGACTCTAGTCCTCCAGCACTGTCCGTGAGATTTCCCAGGCGAGAATACTGAACTGGGTTGCCATGCCCTCCCCCAGGGGATCTTCCCAACCCAGGGACTGAGCCCATATTTTCTGCATCTCATGCATTGCCAGGTAGGTGCTTTACCACTGAGCCACCTGGGAAGCCCCAGAGTAAGTGATCTTTCCCAGCAGAGATCCTGCATCCTCTTGTGGGACAAAACTCCCGGAAAGAGATTTGTTTTATTTAATTAATTTTTTGATTGAAATATAGCTGATTTACAGCGTTGTGTTAAGTGTACAACAAACTGATTCGGTTATACGAATACACACATACATGTGTAGATGTGTATAGACATTTATTCATTCTCAGATTCTTTCCCAATTTAGGTCATTACAAAATATTGAGTGGTTCCCTGTACTATACACTGGGTGCTTGCTGTTTAGCTATTTTATATATAGTAGTGTGTATATCTGAATCCCAAACTTCTAATCTATCCCCCCACACTTTTCCCCTTGTGTGTATGTGTGTGTGTGTGTGTGAACGCATGCACCCACACATGTGTCCTAAATCACTTCAGTCGTATCCGACTTTTTGTGACTCTATGGACTATATAGCCCACCAGGCTCCTCTGTCCATGGGATTCCTCAGGAAAGAGTACTGGGTTGCCATGCCCTTCTCCAGGGGAATCTTTCCCACCCAGGCCCTTGAAATCTTACTAAGATTAGAACTTTTATAATCTATGAAAATCTCAATGCTTGCAGCCAATATTTCAAACAATTGGGAGAGCAGTTCCATTCTTGTGGTCTTCCCTGCCTTGAAAACCTTGCTTCTATGTCTTCATTCATAGGAGAAAAGAGAATTCTTGCTCCACCGCAGCAACACCGACCCCAACAGAGAGCTCACACAGAATCTCGGAGTGCTCATGGACAGTACACGTTATTGCGTATTTGGGGGGAAACCAGGGGAGATGGAGAACGGCTTTGCATCATGGGAAAACCAAGGATTTCAAACTGAACGTTAGGACAATTCTCTTCTGAAAATCTCTTTTGGCCGTCTCTGCACCCTGGAATTGTCACCGCTCACCCACCCCTGCCTCAGCGCTCACTTTCTTGTTTCCTCCCCTCTCACCATCCTTCTGCCCAAGTTGAGATGCTCACTCTTGGGTGTGACAAGCCTGTCCTCCCCATCCCTGGCTTCCAAAAGCAACTCCAGGCCAGGTTGACACATCCAGACCCAGCATAGCAGACACAATCCTGGCTTCCCTGGAGGCAGCTGCCCCACAAAATAGTATACTCTTTCCAGCCCAGTGAGATGTCTGACCTGGTCGACTGACATTCAATCTCAGCAAAGCCGGTAAGCCACACGGAACGGCCCCACTCCACCCAAGAAGGCAGACTGGCAGCTGTCTGCTCTGCCTCCTGGCTGGTCTGTTACCCAAGCTTTCTCGTCCTGCCTCACTCCTCAGCCCCAGGGCACTAGTCTCTTTCACATGCAGGGACCATCTTTCGCCCATGACTTCTGTAGACCCCATGACCCCAGTCCGTCTGGTCCATCTCCGTGTCCCATGTATTAATAGATGTATTCCACTTCGAAAATCGACTACGCTGAATTCTGATCATGCAGCTCTTAAAGAACTTTAAGGATGATCAGATTCACAGTGTATTCCAGTGTTTCTTAAAATTACTTTTCCTTCCTTTTTCTCCCCTCCAGGACTCACCCACTCCACTTTACCTGCACGTGTGTGCTCAGTTGCTCAGTTGGGTCTCACTCTTTGAGACCCCATGGACTGTAGCCCACCAGTAGGGAGTAGGTTGCCATTGCCTTCTCCAGGGGATCTTCCTGATCCAAGGATTGAACCTGAGTCTCCTGAGTTTCCTGCATTGGGTAGGTAGATTATTTACCTCTGACACCACCTGGAAAGTCCTGTATCTGTATTTAAAACCTTCAAGGTCACCTCTCTGTTCAAGCACCCTCAAAGTCCACGGATCCAGAGCCTTTTTCTTTGCTTTACTTCCCTCCTCACTCCCAGATTTGTTTCTAGACATTTTTCCATGTGTGCCTTCCCAAATCCTAACAACTCAGAAGGCAGCAAGATCTCTTTCAAAAAGGTAGAGTGGGGAGGAAAAGGATGGTTGCACAACTCAATGGTCGTGAGATAGTGAAGGAGAGAGGAGCCTGGCGTGCTACAGTCCATGGGTCACAGAGTCAGACACGACTTAGTGATGGAATACCAGCAACGTTCTTTCTTAGTCTCAGAGACTTGCCCCTTCTCTCAGCCCAGCGTCAGTGCTCTATGCCCTTTACAGAAGCTGTTAAGCTAAGCTTCAAATCATTAACATAACAGCATTTGCCTTTCATTTCCTGAGTTTAGAGAAGAATGGTCATTTTGAAATATAATACCCTAGCCTGTGCAAAAGCAATGAGGTGGGCAACTGAGGAAGAAGCAAGTGACTTGTTTCTGCACTTTTCCACTGGTGAGGATCCTCACATTTGGCAGATGAAGGCCTGTCACAGGCCCTCTGAATCCTTGGACAAGGACTTCCTAACAGCTACTGACTGCTCTGCTGGGTGTGTCCTGCTCCAGAAATAAAGAGCATGCTGTGCAAGCTTGGCAATGGAATGACAAAGCCTTCCTAGCATAGTGAAGGGATGAAAGGGAGACAAAAAGGACATTTTAGACAAAGGTATTGCTGAGCTGGTTCTTGAAGGATGAAATTACCAGGTAATGAAACCTGGGATCAAGCTACTGCATAGAAAGGTAATTTGGGAGAGGAAGGTATATAGGGTAGCTCACAGGTTCCCTGGGCACCATTTAGGCCTGTGATTGGCTTTTGTGGGCTTAGAATGGCCCTGGATGTTTGTCTGTTCCCATTAATAGAGCCCTTGGAGAAGGCAGCTCAGGAGTCAGCCTCATCTGGCCCCTTCTCTCTGCCTATCTTTAGCAAACATGTGCCTATTTGATGAAAATATGGAGAACTTTGATGATCTAGTGTGTCAACTGAATGTGGCCCATCCAGTTTGCTTTAGTGAATCGTTTTTGGATCAGTAGTATTGATTTTAGGACTGGAAGGGGAATTGGCATGCATCTAGTCCGTCTCTCTGTCCTAATCTGGCTTTTGAAGATGGACAGAACTTGTTTGAAACTCCCACCTCCCTGCTTGGGCCATGAGACCAAGTTAAGTCCTCACCATCTGTACAATAAGAACAATAACACACAATCCACAGAGTACCATCAAGATTCAATAAAATAATGGGTTTCAACAGCAAAGTGCCCTGCACAAAAATAGACGCCCACAAAAGTATGGCACACGTAACCATCATGTTACAGTCTTTTTAAAGGTAAGACAGCTGAGTCAGTCCGCAGTGGGCTTCCCAGATGGCTCAGATGGTAAGGAATCTGCCTGCCAGGGAGGAGACCTGGGCTTGATCCCTGGGTTGGGAAGATCCCCTGGAGAAGGAAATGGCAACCCACTCCAGTATTCTTGCCTGGGAAATCCCATGGACAGAGGAGCCTGGTGGGTTACAGTCCATGGGGTCTCAAAGAGCTGAATACAACTGAGCAACTAAACAGCAGCGGCAACTGGGTCCCCATGAGGTACTTCACCTGCCTTCCAATGAACACCCATTTGATCCGTTCTTCCTAGAAGTGATTTTTTTTTTAAGATGTGTTCTTTAAAGGAAGAGCTGATCCAGTGGAAGTCAGCTGTCTGTAATCATATCCTTCTGTGATGTGGTTCTCTACACCAGCTAGCAGAAGCAAGGTGGTCTTGGGGTCCCAGACTTTTCCCCCAACTCCAGAACTGGGATGGTATCAAGGAAATCATGAGGAAAGCTGGAACGTCCCAGGATTTTTATTACAGTCTAAAAAGACATCCTGATTTGCCTGCAAAATCTCTACTGTTGCTTGCAGATAAGGACAAGGGTAAAGTTAGACCCGAGTCCTCATGAGACTCCACCAAGAAATACAATCCTCTTCTCCTAGAGTTTCTCATGCAGAAAAGCACTGTGTGCCCCCAAGGTGTGGGAAAGGGGGAAAGAAACCGATGTTGTAACGGGATCTTGGAGGGAACTGAACCTGATCCTGTGTCTTTCAGCATCTCTCCGGGTCCACCAAGAGTTCTCACAACCTTTCAACCCCAGGCTGGGCTGTATTTTATTAAATGAAATGTATCCATCCCACATCACCCCCACTCCTACCCAGGGCTGTACACAGCTGTGTGCCGTGTGACAGAGGGAACTCTTTCTTCAGCCTTCTTCCGAGGGAGACCCAGAAATCCTTGTGATCTGTGTTTATTTGGTTATTTGCACCCTGCCTTGTTTCACAAGGGGTTTAAAGCAGGTTTCAGCCAAAATTAAAGAGTTAATCGCTCAGTCATGTCCAACTCTTTGAGACCCCATAGAATAGACTGTGGCCCACCAGGCTCCTCTGTCCATGAGACTCCCCAGGCAAAACCACTGGAGTGGGTTGCCATTTCCTCCTCCAGGGGATCTTCCAAGACCCAGGGATTGAACTCAGGTCTCCTGCATAATAGGCAGATTGGTTACCCTCTGAGCCACCAGGGAAGCCAAAATAAAGACAGTGAATGAGTAAACAAACTGAAGAACACACTGCCACAGCCAAACTAAGCACCGAGAATTGAGGCCAGTGGTGCAGTGGCTAAGAATCCATCTTGCAATGCAGGGGGCTAGGGTTCAATCCCTGGTCAGGGAACTAGGATCCCACCTGTGGGCAATCAAGCCTGCCCACTGCAGCAAGCGAAGCCTGCGAGACACAGCTAGAGAAAGCCCACCCGATGCAAGGAAGACCCAGCTCGGCTCAAAACAAAGAAGAAAGAGGACCGAGGCCAGCAAACATGTAAATGAGAGTTCAGGATGAGGAGCAGAGGGGTGCTCACAGGACACCCGCAGCACCACAGTCACCTCAGAAGCACCTTCAGAAATCAGTGTGCCCGGTCACCCCTTCCAGTGAGCGTCCCCTTTTCTCTTCCACCTCTCCTTTGCCTTTGGGAGGTGGCGGCAGGCCCTGTGGTGTGGATAGGGGCTGTGGGTGCCCTGCTCTCTTATACCTCACTGTATGGCTTCGGGTAAGTTGCTTCCCCTCTCTGGACTTCAGCCTCCTCATCTGTAAAATGAGAGAAGGAAAGAAAGCAAGTGAAGTCACTTAGTTGTGTTCAACTCTTTGCAACCCCATGGACTGTAGCCCACCAGGTCCTCTGTCCATGGGATTTTCCAGGCAAAAGTACTGGAGTGGATTGCCATTTCCTTCTCCAGGAGATCTTCCCGACCCAGGGATCAAACCCTGGTCTCCCACATTGCAGGCAGACGCTTTACTGTCTGAGCCACCAGGAGAAGGGGAACATTAGTAACCCTTTCCCTCTCCCAACAGACAGATAAGAGAGAGAACAAAAGGGCCTCACCCTCCTCCTCCAGCTCTCACAGGATGCTGGGGCAGCAGGTGCCTGCGTGTGGAATTCCAGGCTCCCCGGGGCAGCAACAAGGGTGGGCTGAGTTAAGAGCCCACTTGGGCTCCAGGCCCCGACTTTTTAATTCTAAGAAGGAGGGCGTCCAACAGAAATAATGTGAAGGTGAAGTTGCTCAGTCGCGTCTGACTCTTTGTGGCCCCCATGGACTTTAGCCCACCAGGATCCTGCATCCTTGGAATTTTCTAGGCAAGAGTACTGGAGTGGGTTGTCATTTCCTTCTTCAGCGGATCTTCCTGACCCGGGGATCGAACCCAGGTCTCCCGCATTGCAGGCAGACGCTTTACTGTCTGAGCCACCAGGGAAGCCCATTTCATAATGTGAACCATGTAGGAATTTTAACCTTTCTGTGAAACACTCAAAATGAGTAAGAAGAAACTGGTGAAATTAATTTTAATAGTGTTTACTTAACCCCATATATCCAAAATATTATTTCATCATGTGTATGTTAGTCGCTCAGTCATGTCCGACTCTTTGGGACCCCTTGGACTGTAGCCCACCAGGTTCTTCTGTCCATGGGATTCTCCAGAATACTGGAGTGAGTTGCCGTTTCCTCCTCTAGGGGATCAAACCCAGGTTTCCTGCCTTGCAGGCAGATTCTTTATCATCTGAGCCACCAGGGAATCCCCATCCCAGGACCAAAATAAAAATTACTACTGATGTATTGTACATCTCTCTGGTACCAAGTCTTCAAAATTTGGAGTGTATTTTACACTTAGAGCACGTGGCAACTTAAACTGGCTGCATTTCCAGGGTAGACAGAGTTGCCCCCTGGGCTGGTGGCTGCTATACTGGTTGGAGGCGCTTTTGCTCCGAGGAGAAAGGAGGAACAGGGTCTCATTGTTGGGGATCGGGAGCCCCCAGGACAAGGGAAAGACAGAGACCTTGAGGATGCAAGGGGCAGAGGCTGGGGCCCACTCCAGAGACCACAGGACAGACATTACGAGGGGGCTCAGAGGGGGCGATCAGACACTAAGCATGGTGATTCCAGGGGACTGAGTGGGGGTCCCTGAAGTATGAAATCAATCCAGTTAAGGCATCTCTGAGACCCACTAGGAGCAGAGATGCTCAAAAGGATATTGAAGGGGCAGCTTCTGACTCCAGCATTATGTAGCAAAGGAGCATGGCCAGCATGGCTGGGGACTAACCCCCAAAAAACAATATTAGAGTGAGCAGGGGACCCTGAGCAAGCCCCATCCAGTGGCTGTTACTGGGCTTCTCAGGGATCTTGGTGTGCAGTGGTCTTGAGCCGGAGTTGACTCCATTTAGATAAATCTAGAAACGTGACATTTGCTAAATGCTAAGTCGCTTCAGTCATGTCCGACTCTTAGCGACCCTATGGACAGCAGCCCGCCAGGCTCCTCTGTCCATGGGATTCTCCAGGCAAGAACACTGGAGTGGGTTGCCATTTCCTTCTCAAGGGGATCTTCCTAACCCAGGGATCGAGCTCACAGCTCTTCTGTCTCCTGCATTGACAGGCAGGCTCAGTGCCACTAGCACCACCTGGGAGCCCCCACGGGTGACATTTGGTCCACCCCAAATTTTTTCAAGAAATTTATATCTGTGGAGAAGGAAATGACAACCCACTCCAGTGTTCTTGCCTGGAGAATCCCACGGACAGAGGAGCCAGGTGGGCTACAGTCCATGGTGTCGCAGAGTCGGACACAACTGAGCCACAAACACTCACACTCACAGGTCCTAAAGTCCCTGTCCCACATCTTTTTTTTTTTCTTTTCATCCCCAAAACAGAAAGCTGGACATTATCACAGATCCAGGAATCATATTCACAGAGGCTCATTTCCACCCGACACGGACATCTAGTCCTGCCCTGCCTTCCCTTGGGAAATCTCCACCTAGGGTTTGTCCAGACACCAAAAGCATCACAGACACTTTCCACTCAGAGGTGTGCCCTCCGCTGGCTCTATCTTCTTCCTGCTGTTTTTTCTTGAACAAGATGAGATGAGTGGAGCCAGACACAGAGCAGGTGGTCCTCAAAGACCCACAGAGAGACAATCATGACCCCGAATTCCCTCACCTGCACCAGCCACCTACCAAAGTGGCCACCATCTCCCTAGAGGGAACACTTCAGGCAAAACCATCTCTCCTTGGTAGCCAGAGACGTGGTCCCAAAGCTCTGTAGGGAATTCTTCCCCAGGGCGGGTGAAGAACCTCCGAGAAACACTGGAATTCTGGACCTTGACCCCTTTAGCTTCCCACCAGTGGCTTAGTCAATAAAGAATCCAACTGTCAACGCAGAAGACCCAGGTTCGGTCCTTCTCCTCTGGAGAAGGAAATGGCAACCTACTCAATTATTCTTGCCTGGGAAATCCCATGGATAGAGGAGGCTTGTGGGCTACAGTCCATGGGATCACAAGAGTCAGACACAACTTAGCAACTAAACCACCATGTTTAGCTTAGGGCTTAGATTAGTGATTTTTTAGGTCTGGAGTCCTAGATCACTGTACATCAGGGTCTAAGACGCCTACAAGTGAGAGCTGCTGCTGCTGCTAAGTCGTGTCCGACTCTGTGCGACCCCATAGATGGCAGCCCATCAGGCTCCCCCATCCCTGGGATTCTCCAGGCAAAAACACTGGAGTGGGTTGCCATTTCCTTCTCCAATGCACGAAAGTGAACAGTGAAAGTGAAGTTGCTCAGTCGTGTCTGACTCTTAGCAACCCCATGGACTGCAGCCCACCAGGCTCCTCGGTCCATGGGATTTTCCAGGCAAGAGTACAGGAGTGGGGTGCCATGAGAGCAGGGCTGCTCAAACTGGAGTGTCCGTACAGATCTCCTGGCGCCTTAACATGCACAGGCCCGGGGTGGATGCAAGATTCTGCACTTATGACAGTATCCTAGCAATTCTGATGCCACCGAGCCACACTCTGAGTAACAAGGCAGCCAGGTGCATTCCGCAGAATAAAGAACTTGTCACCTCATCTCTCTTTCTGATCCAAACTCCACTACTGCACACTGTGACCCCGTTGGGTCTTTGGCCTTGAATGTGTCAGAGTGATTCTGCCCAGGGATAGGGTGGGAGAAGGTTGTTAAGTTTAGTAGCTTTACTGCAGAACTCAGTGGCTCACAGCTAGAGGTGGCATCCACAGGACATGGCATTTGCCACGTGGCGGGGTCCACCCTGTGGCTTTCCCTTTATCTCTTTGCCCCAACTCCCCCAAGACTCCTGGGTCATGGCAGAGGTCTTCTCTATCATTGCTGTTTAGTCCCTAAGCCGTGTCTGATCTTTTTGCAACCCCATGGTCTGCCAGGCTCCTCTGTCCATGGGAGTCTCCAGGCAAGAATACCGGAGTGGGTAGCCATTCCTTTCTCCAGGGAGTCTTCCGGACCCAGGGATCGAACCTGAGAATCCTGCGTTGGTAGACAGATTCTTTACTACTGAGGCCCTGGGAAGCCTGATACTTTCTCTAGCTTGTTGCATGTAAAGCAGAGAGATTCTTAGGGAAAGAGGAAACGTGGAAGAAATGTGTGAGTGTGCAGAGCCTCCCAGGGACTCCGATTTGACTGCGCAGAGCCCCCTAGAGGTTGTTGCTGCTCAGTGGCTCAGTTGTGTCCAACTCTTGAGACCCCATGAAGTGCAGCACACCAGGCTTCCCTGCCCTTCACCATCTCCTGGAGTTGGTGCCAAACTCATGTCCATTGAGTCAGTGACAAGGAGACAGCTTAACAGCTACCCAGGATGGAGTCTCTGGTCTAAATACTCCCTACCAAGGCCACATTATAGCCCCCATGAATTCTAGATATTTTACGTTCATGGATCCTTTCCTTCATGAAAAATAACAATAGCATTAATAATATAAACTTTTATGATTGTATTCATATAAACATGAATATATTAATGTTATGTATTAATACTTACTTCCATTTAAAAGTTCATTTTTTTCCTTTCTGATTTTACCAGAAATTAAAACATTATGCTGGACCCCTAAAATTTAAGGATTTGTCCCCAATCTGGTGTCTACGATGTCTGATGGTAAAGCTGGCCCCGCTTCAGACATAGACATCCATTTAATACTCCTAAAGACACATTTACAGGTGAGGAAGCAGAGCAGAGAGAGACTATTACCTGACTTGTCACATTAAGTGATGGAGCTGTATTCAAACCCAGACCACGTGGCCTAGCACCCTAGTCATTACCACTGTACCACACCACCTCTCTCCTTCAAATGTCTCGGGACAGCTCTCATGTCCTCATGCCCCTTTCTCCAGCAAACTCTCCCAATTCTCTCAAACACAGGACAGGATAGTGTAGTGGACACAGAACAGAAATAGGGACTAAACATGGGGGTTTGTTCTATTTTTGCCCCAAATCAGCTATTTTAATTTTCCTGCCTCACCAACTCTCAATGGGTCTTGATTGCTCAATCTGACAAATTGGCACAGTGATGCTTGCGACAGTAGTAATACTTGGGTCATGGCAAGGATCGTGGCTAATGAGGAATGCTGGCAAATCAATGTTAGCTGTTACTACTGCTGATCAGTGTTAGCTGAATTGAATGTCATGCTAGCTGATTTGCAAGACACACTACGAAGCGTACTAGTGGGAACCATCATTGAGCCACACATACTGCTGTTCATCTGACCAGCATTCTCTCTTTAAATCTGTGCAACTGCCCAGTCAGGTGTACACACCACCTTTATTCCCCAAGGTTAGGACTTGGAGGTCCCAAGAGGTTAAGGAAAGCTTATTCAAGGACACACAGGGGGACTTCCCCGGTGGCCCAGTGGTTAAGAATTCACCTTGCAATGCAGGGGACATGGGTTCAATCCCTGGTCAGGGAACTAAGATCCCACATGATGTGGAGCAAGTAAGCTAATATGCCACAACCAGAGAGTCTGTGTGGCTATAGTGAAAGACCCCACGTGACAGAGTGAAGATGTCACAGGCTGCGATTTAGACCCAATACAGCTGAATAAATAAAGAAAAAGACATATGGTCAGCAACGCAAACCTGTCCCCTCTGATCTCTTCACTAAACCCCACACTGTATTAAGACAGTATTTATATGTTATAAAGTGAATATGAACATACTACCAATATCTATCTTCCACGTAGGGCGTACAAGACACAACTCTGCATGCTTTCCGTGAAACAAACTCACGGCAACCCAGGAGCAAAGTCCTACTATGACGCCCAAAGGAAAGTGAAGCAGACACAGAGGAAACTCACTGCCTTACGTCACTCCTAGCAAGAGACGGTGGGCCAAGTGCAAGTGGTTTCTGAAGGGCTGTCTTTCAGATAGCCTGAACAGGGCAGGGAAAGTAGGGTGGGGCAAGAGAGGAAGGCCAGCAAAGGGTAAGAAATAGGGCAAAGTCTAGAGGGAGCTTCATACCCCCAACCCTGATTTTGCGCTTGCACTCGGGGATGCAAGCGATATCAAAATTGTGCCGACTCAAACCGAGAGACCCAGCCCTGCTCACTCCTGTGTTCCTCGGTCATGAGCTGAGGCTCACCCCAGGGCGTCTACAATGAAGTGACTCAAGATAGAGCACCAACTTTGCCCCTGCACTTGGCCAAGACACAGCTCTGAGTACCGAGGTAGGATCGGAACCCAGCCAGCCTCGCTTCAGCACCCATTATCTTAGTCCCTATTAAATTTCCCTTTAAAGAATAAGGAGGGATTCACAGATGTAGAGAAGAAATATTTAAGTACTTAGGGGGAAAGAGGGTAGGATGAATTGGAAGATTGGGATTGACATAGATACCCTATCAATACTATGGATAAAATGATGACTCATGAGAACCTAGTGCACAGCAACTCAGTGCCCTGCGGTGACCTAACCGGGAAGGAAATCCAATAGGGAGGGGATACACGTATATGTATAACTGACTGACTTTGCATACAGCAGAAACCAACACAGCATTGAAAAGCAACTATCAGTTCAGTTCAGTTGCTCAGCCGTGTCCGACTCTTCGCGACCCCATGAATCGCAGCACTGAATGGCCTCCCTGTCCATCACCAACTCCCGGAGTTCACTCAGACTCACATCCATCGAGTCACTCCGATACAAATTTTTAAATAAATAAAAACACATAATAAATTTTTAAAAAGAAGAAGAAACGATGCCAAACTATATAAACAGCAAGGTCCTACTGCATAGGGAATCATATTGAATATCCTATAGTAAACCATATAGGAATAGAATATGGGAAAGAATGTATCTATGTTTACCTGAGTTACTTTGCTGGACAGCGGAAATTAACACATTGTAAACTGACTAGCGGCTCCTGCTCAGTCACTCAGTTGCGGTCGACTCTTTTTTCAGAGTCTATAGCCCACCAGTCTCCTCTGTCCAAGGGGTTTTCCAGGCAAGAATACTGGAGTGGGTTGCCGTTGGCTTCTCCAGGGGATCTCCCCGACCCAGGGATCGAACCTTACTCTCCTTCTTCTCCTGTGTCTCCCAAATTGGCAGGCAGATTCTTTACCACTGAGCCACCAGAGAAACCCAAATCAACTATACTTTAACAAAATAATTGTTCAAAAAAAATGATAAAGAGGGATTTAAAAAGAAGTAACACCAAATCCCAGGGACGGGGGAGCCTGGTGGGCTGCTGTCTATGGGGTCGCACAGAGTCGGACATGACTGAAGCGACTTAGCAGCAGCAGCCGCAGCAACACCAACAACTCTTTACCACAGGCTGTCCTGTCTCAATGTGCCATTGCTTGGCCTGGTATTCTGAGCTCATTAAATTTAAAAAAAAAAAGAAAAGATTGCACTAATTGAATCTCACAAAACTAAAGGGCTATGAAGGGGAAAAATAGACTTCTAATTTATTTATGCAGATTATATGTTTCGACATCTGCCAGCATAGAGCCAGCAGACGTTAAGTGTTTATTCAAATGGGCACACATTTTAGAGTTGTTACAATACCTGCGACTTACAAGATGAACATAATTATACTATTTTTACAAACTCTAATGTGATCTCAATCGGTGTCAGTAAGTTTTGATTGAATTTACTGCTGATTAGAGCTGATCGTCTCTTTGAACAACAAGAAATTATGTCTCATTCAGTTCGTTAGCAAGACTAGCGCTCAGCTTACGAGCCATAGCACCAGTGGTAATTATCAAGGATAACTGATTTCTAATGTGGACATATTAATTACATAGCTATAGGAAAATTAAAATATTTCACCCTGCCAATTATTATTATGAAAAATAAACAAACCGTAGACCATGGACAAGAAAGTTTAGTTCACTCTGCCAACTCCCCTCCCCTTTTTCTCCCTGGGAAACTACATCCCAATATGTAGTTATGGCACAGCCCTCAGCCTTCTTTATGGTCCAACCCTCACATCCGTACTTGAGCGCCATGCATGCGTGCTTAGTTGCTCAGTTGTGTCTGACTCTTTGTAACCACATGGACTGTAGTCCACCCGGCTCCTCTATCCATGGAGCTCTCCAGGCAAGAATACTGGAGTGAGTTGCCATGCCCTCCTCCAGGGAAACTTCCCAACCCAGGGATCGAACCCAAGTCTCCTGCATTGCAGGCAGAGTCTTTACTGTCTGCGCCACCGGGGAAGCCATACATGACTACTGGAAAAACCATAGTTTTGACTATACAGACCTTTGTCAGCAAAGTGATGTCTTTGCTTTTTAATGCACTGTCTACGTTTGTCATAGGTATTCTTCCAAATAGCAAGTGTCTTTTAATTTCATGGCTGTAGTCACCATCTGCAGTGATTTTAAAGCCCAAGAAAATAAAATCCACCACCGTTTCCACTTTCAGTTCAGCTCAGTTCAGTTCAGTCACTCAGTTGTGTCCGACTCTTTGCGACCCCATGAATCGCAGCAAGCCAGGCCTCCCTGTCCATCACCAACACCCCGAGTTCACTCAGACTCACATCCATCGAGTTGGTGACACCATCCAGCCATCTCATCCTCGGTCATCCCCTCTTCCTCCTGCCTCCAATCCCTCCCAGCATCAGAGTCTTTTCCAACGAGTCAAGTCTTCTCAAGAGGTGGCCAAAGTACTGGAGTTTCAGCTTTAGCATCATTCCTTCCAAAGAACACCCAGGGCTGATCTCCTTTAGAATGGACTGGTCTATTTGCCAGGAATGTCTGTGGATGCCATTATCTTGGTTTTTTGAATGCCGAAGAAGAATTCTGAAGAGCTTTGTACACTCAAGAACGCCATAGTTGGAGCTAGAAAACTCATTCACAAGGCACTCACTCTGGGAAAATGGAAACAGGATTTATCAGATGCCTCTGTGAACTGAAGGTAGCATGTTATATCATGTGGTTATTGATTCAACCTGTTCTTTCAAAAACGTTCAGAGTAGGAGTGAATGTGGCTTAATGCTAGCTATCTTGAGATAACATTTAATGATTTTCAAGTCTAACAAACTATACAAAGCAAGATATTTTATGGTGTCCATAACCTTGACCTAGAGTTGAATTCCTGAATTGACATGACAATGGCCCGTGGAGGAGAAAGAGGGTAGTTGACTTTCCATGCTGGTGCAGGCCCACAAACCAAGCTTGACTTTAGTCAGAAGAATTGAAGATGCCCTTGGAAAGTAGGCTTCCCTGATAGTTCAGTTGGTAAAGAATCTGCCTGCAATGCAGGAGACCCCAGTTCACTTCCTAGATCTGGAAGACTGCCCTGGAGATGGGATAGGCTACCCACTCCAGTATTCTTGGGCTTTCCTTGTGGCTCAGCTCGTAAGGAATCTGCCTGCAATGCAGGAGCCCTGGATTTGATCCTTGGGTTGGGAAGATCCCCTGGAGAAGGGAAAGCTGCCCACTCCAGTATTCTGGCCTGAAGAATTCCATGGACTGTATAGACCATGAGGTTGCAAAGAGTCGGACACGGCTCAGTGACTTTCACTTCACTTCACTTCTGAGAGTGGTTCAGAACTGGTTCAGATGACCCAGAATGGAGCCCTCCTGGATTCATATCCAGCCAGTGTCAGTGGGATCCAAGTAGCAGTCAACTAAGTCCAAGAGACAGGGCCCCACACGGGACACGATCCCAGAACTGCCATTAGGATGTTGCATAACCTTTCCTATGTGTCAGACATTGTTCTAAGCAATGGGGATGATAATCATAGGGACATTGAGACCATGTGGGAACAAATGAATATTCTACACATATGCACACATTCATATAAATATATCCAGGGATACATAGAAAGTGCTTAGTGCTTACATATATATTTTCATTTCATTTATTCTACATATATTTAGTTCTCATGATATATATTATTATTATCCATTTCTATCTCAATTATCTCAATTACCCCCAAATGTTGATATTGAAATATTGTGAAAATAAATATTATACATACACACACATAGTTTAGTCCTCAAATATTTGTGTATATGTGCGTGTGCTAAGTCACTTCAGTCGTGTCCAACTCTTTGTGACCCCATGGACTGTAGACTGTAACCCACCAGCCTCCTCTGTCCATGAGATTCTCCATGCAATTATACTGGAGTGGGTTGCCATGCCCTCCTCAAGGGGATCTTCCCAACCCAGGAATCAAACCCATGTCTCAGGTCTCTTTCTTTGGCATATTGGTTCTTTATCACTAGTGCTACCTGGGAAGACCTTGTGTATTATGTGTGTGTGTGTGTGTGTGTTGGGAAGCCCTTGTGTATGTATGTATGTGTATGTGTGTGTGTGTGTTGGGAAGCCCTTGTGTATGTATGTGTGTGTGTGTGTGTGTGTGTGTTGGGAAGCCCTTGTGTATGTATGTGTATGTGTGTGTGTGTGTGTGTGTGTTGGGAAGCCCTTGTGTATGTATGTATGTGTGTGTGTGTGTGTGTGTGTTGGGAAGCCCTTATGTATGTGTGTGTGTGTGTGTGTGTGTGTGTGTTGGGAAGCCCTTGTGTATGTGTGTGTGTGTGTGTGTGTGTGTTGGGAAGCCCTTGTGTATGTGTGTGTGTGTGTGTGTGTGTGTTGGGAAGCCCTTGTGTATGTATGTGTGTGTGTGTGTGTGTGTGTTGGGAAGCCCTTGTGTATGTATGTGTGTGTGTGTGTGTGTGTGTGTGTGTGTGTGTGTTGGGAAGCCCTTGTGTATGTATGTATGTGTGTGTGTGTGTGTGTGTTGGGAAGCCCTTGTGTATGTATGTGTGTGTGTGTGTGTGTGTGTGTGTGTGTGTGTGTTGGGAAGCCCTTGTGTGTGTGTGTGTGTGTGTGTATAAAACATGTATTTATACCTTGTGCTGTGCTGTGCTTAGTCACTCAGTCATGTCTGATTCTTTGCCACACCAAAGACTGTAGCCCTCCAGGCTCCTCTGTCCATGGGATTCTCCAGGCAAGAATACTGGAGTGGTTTGCTAGGCTTTTCTCCAGGGGATCTTCCCAACCCAGGGATCGAACCCAAGTCTCCCACATTGCAGGTGGATTCTTTACTGTCTGAGCCACAAGGGAAGCTCATTAACACTGGAGTGGGTAGCCTATCCCTTCTCCAGGGGAATTTTTCCAACCCAGGAATCAAACTGGGGTCTCCTGCATTGCAGGCAGATTCTTTACCACCTGAGCTACCAGGGAAGCCCATGTTTATGTGTTACATATATATATTATTATTAACATATCCATTTTCAGATAAGTAGCAGATTGGGCACAAAGGGTTAAATAACTATCCAAGGCTGTGCAGCTAAAAAGGAGCTTCAGAGTCTATGCTCACCTCTTCACGTGGCGTTCCCAACAGACACAGAAGGAGGTGCATGAAGTCAGCTCACTGGACACAGTAACTGGTTGGATGGTGGATCTCTAACCCAAGCTGGTCCAGTCATTGAACTGTGGCCCATGGCCTCTAATGGGTCCAAACCATATGGATATCATTCAAGTTTGGTCCAATCAGATTATTTCCTGAGGGTTTTTTTTTTTTTTTTTCCTCTCTGGTGGCCAGCCTGAGAAGAAGCAAAGTAAGGGGCTGCAGATGCAATGAGCCCAGTTTTATATACAAAACAAGGGGAAGAGGGATGCCCAAAACCAGAGAGCAGGGAGAGCAAGAGGGAGAGGGAGTAAATTGCGGTGGAGTTCAGACCCCTCCGTCTGGTTCCCCCTGTGCTCATGTCTGTCCTTCTTTCCCAAGGCCTGGCTTTCAGCTCTTCCTTTAACTCTTTCTTTTTTCAATTTGGCTGTGCCATGCAGCATGTGGGATCTTCGTTTCCTGAAAGTGAAAGTGTTAGCCGCTCAGTCATGTTCCACTCTTCGCAACTCTATGGACTATAGACCGCCAGGCTCTTCTGTCCATGGAATTCTCCAGGCAAGAATCCTGGAGTGGGTTGCCATTTCCTCCACCAGAGGGTCTTCCTGACCCAGGGATCGAACCCATGGCTCCTGTCTCCTGAATTGGCAGGCAGATTCTTTACCGTCTGAACCTCTAAGGAAGACCCATAAATTACATATGGAAGAGGAAGTTACTCAGACATGTCTGACTCTTTGCGACCCCGTGGACTGCAGCCCACCAGGCTCCTCTGTCCATGGGATTCTCCAGGCAAGAATAATGGAGTGGGTTGCCATTCCCTTCTCCAGGAGACCTTCCCTACCCAGGGATAAAACATGGATCTCCTGCATTGCAGGTAGATTCTTTACCATTTGAATCACTAGGGAAGCCCCACCAGGGATCAAACCTGTGGCCCCTGCTTTGGCAGCGTGGAATCTTAACCACTGACAACCAAGGAAAGTCTCTCTTCCTTAGACTCTGAAAGCAACTTGGGAATCTCAGGCTGGTCCCAGTTGGGTTCAGGTCCCTCATAACCAAAAGTTGTTCATCCAGGAAGGTGACTGATTAGCAGAGATGAGCACAGCTTTCCACCACCATCCTGCAGACCCAGGGTGAGGTGCTGAGTGCCGAAAGTAGTATTAATTAAGTCTAAATGTTTCTGTCCCCTGAGGGACTCTGAAAACAGTGATTAAAGTTCCTAGGAATCATTCGCACAACAGCTTCAGCACATTTGGGTAGTATCTGAACTTGGTGACTTTCTGCTTTCAATATTTAAGTGACCGCCACCAACAGCACCCAGCAGAAGGCGGGAACCACAGCTCCAAGTCTGTGTTCTCAATGGCATTCCCTGTTCTTTGAATCTTCGTCCACTAGGCACCTACTTAATTTTAATCCTTGATAATGACATCTGTAATTAAGAGGACACAAATCATCCAGAATAATGAAGGCCAAGGTTGGCTGTGCAGGTAGGGAATAAAGAGGTTTGAAGTATATTTTCTGCATTTGGCCCAAGTGTGGCTTTTCTCTGAAGGTTGTCTTTCTCCTAACTAAATTGTTTCTAATGTTATTATAATTCAGTCCTTCATCACAGCTTTCCTGAGTGTCTACTACATATCAGGCACTGGGCCCAGTGTTAGGGTGTAAATAGGAAACAGGCAACATGACTGTCTTCAAGGAGATTCCTCTAATGGTGGATACAGGCAGCACCTGTCTGACTCTTCAGTCCCATGGGTTGCAGCCCGCCAGGCTTCCCATCCAAGGAATTCTCCAGGCAAGACTCCTGGAGCGTGTTGCTATTCTCCACTCCAGGAGATCTTCTCAACCCAGGGATCAAACCCACATGCCCTGCATTGGCAGGCCGATCCATTACTGCTAGCTCCACCTGGGAAGCCCTTCTGGTCACGGGATGCAATGAAACTATTACAACCAGCACACATCCAACGTGGAGAGGAAGACAGGACCTGGAGGAGAACAGGGCCAAAACAGAGAGACTGAACCGAAGCCGTCAGATCAGGCCAACCCGGGAACCCAACCAGCCCCACCTTCCCGTCAGCACGGGTCTGTGTTCAAGTTCCTCCTCACTTAAGGAAGTCAGAGTTAGTTTCCCTCTAATGGATGGAGACAGATGAAGAGAAACTCAGAAGGCAATACAAATGTGTACAGGAAGTCAGAGGATGGGGTGTACTTCCAATATCCCAGTAGGGGTTGGGGTTGCATAGACAGGTCAGGGGAAGCGACATCTGAGAGGAGCCTTCAAGGATAAAAGGGGGCAAACTAGTGATGGAAGGGGCTAGGCAAGGAGAGCATTCAGGTGGAGGGAACAGTCAGACAGAAACCCAGAAGGAAAATGGAGTGAGATTCAATACGCCCAAGTCATTGGTTATAGTGTGGAAAGTAGAAGGTGAGGCTGGAGGCAGATGGCGAAACATTTGGATGTTTGTTTCACAAGCTTTTTTTTTTTCTCCATGAAAAGGAGCTTGGACTTAGCCTGTAGATGATGGAGAACCACTGATACAAGGGAGGTGGGCCTGGCATCGTCAGATTCGCACTGTAGGCAGATCCATCTGGTGCTCACCTAGAGGATGGACAGGCGAGTCTGTCCCAACTTCTCAAGTCTATGTTGGCAGTGCAAAAGCAGCCAGAAGTTGCATGTAAATTAATGGATATGGCTGTGTTCCAATAAAACTTTATTTACAAAGATAGGCTCTGGGGCCTCCCTGGCGAGTCAGTGGTAAAGAATTCACCTGCCAATGCAGGAGACCCAGGTTCGATCCCTCGTCCACGAAGACTCGATGTGCCGCAGAGCATCTAAGCCTGGGAGCCACAACTACTGCCTAGATCCTGTGCTCGGCAACAAGAGAAGCCACCACAATGAGAAGCCCTCTCATTACAGCTAGGGAGTAGACTCCAGTCTCTGAAACTAGAGAAAAGCCTGTTCAGCAGCAACAAAGACCCAGCACAGCCAAAAATAAATTTAAGATTTAAAAAAAAAGAAAAATAGGCTATGGCCTGACTTCCAGATTCCCAATGCCTTGTAAGCTCATAAAAATCACAAGTCGAGAGGATCCATCTCCTGCTCACAGCCGTCCTGGGATCTCCCATCACACCTGAAGGAGAATTCAAGTTCTCTACAGCCACCCAGGCTCTGAGCAGCCCCTGCCTCCCTTACTGACTTCGCCTCCTTCCACTTCTGCCGCTGCTAACGTCACTAGGCCCCTGTGGGCGTCTGCTGTCTTCTGGATACTCCTGGGTGATTTCCATGTGAGAACCCCAGCACGAGCCTCGCCTCCTGCATGGAATGTCCCCACCTCCAGAGCTCTGCACGCCCCGCTCCTCTACATGACTTGCCATGGGTTGCCATGCTCTCCTCCAAGGGATCTTCCAGACCCAGGAATCAAACCTGCGTCTCCTGCGGCTCCTGCACTACAGGCAGATTCTTAACCTTGGAGCCACCGGGGAGCCCTATGTGTGACTCATCTCACTCAAACGTCCCTCCCCAGCGACATCTTTACCGACCACTCTGTCTAAAATCGCTCCCCCTCCTCCACCAGCAAGTTCCATTCCCTAAACCTGACAAATTTTTTTTTTCACAGCGCTTGACATTATGTTATGAATTTGCTTGTTTGCCGATTTCTTATCTGATTCTCTCGCTGAAATGCAGCTCCATTAGAGCAAGCAATTTCTTGTCTTGCTAGCTGCTACGTCCCCAGCACCTAGAATATTGCCTGGCGTATCAGAGACAAACAGCATTTGTCAAATGGCTGGATGAATACATTTCTGCCCTGTATCTCCGCAGCAATCCATACGGGGATCTTATCAGAAGAGACCAAAAACCTCAGTTTGAAACTGTAACCCTCGGTTCCTATACAGAGATTGTCACGTTTCCAATTTAGTGAGCTCAGGTCTTCTCGTGGGCTCTTAGCATCCTATGATACCTCCCATGTGCTCATCCTGGAAAAATTCAGGATGCTCTCGTATCAGGATGTATCATTTGCAGTATCTGGCAAGGTCAAGCATCCAAAACTCACCCAATGAGGCTATAATTAAAGTCAATGGGAAGTCAAGATATTGGCTTGATAGAGGCATGATGCAGAAAGATGCAGGTCGAAGTGGGCAAGAGTCTGGAGGAGGCTGCCCAAATGAGTTTAAGAATCCCAACAACAACACTGAATGTTCACAATGAAGGGAACCTGCTTTTGAGATCATCTACCCTTCATGCTGCTTTAGCTATGGCCCCTGGATCAGCGAGGGCGTCCTCGGCGGCTCAGTGGTAAAGATACCTGCCTGTCAGTGCAGGAGATGTAGGTTCGATCCCTCTGTCGGGAAGATGCCCTGGAGAAGGGAACGGCCACCAGTGTTCTTGCCTGGAGAACTGCATGGGCAGAGGAGCCCGGTGGGCTGCAATCCATGGGTCACAAAGAGTCAGGCACAACTGAGCAACTCAGCAACAGCAATGGGCCAGGAGCATCATATTGCCCGGAACGTGTAAAAATCAGCTATTACTTCAACTTAGAGGATAATAAAAACAAAACAAAAAGAAATAGTTTGTACTTAAAAAGACCAGAGTTCAAGCCCCAGCTCTGCCACTAATCAGCTGTGCGTAGTTTCACATATTGCTTAATCTCTCTGGGTTTAGGTTCTTCATGGATTAAATAAGGTTAATAACAGCACTCACCTTATTCTGAGAGTCAAACAAAATAATGTGTGTAGAAATGCTTAGCCTGCTGCCTAGGGCAGCAGTAAATATTCAATAAATGAGAGCAATTATTATACATCAGCCCAGAAAGAAAAATATCTCAACACAACACTTTAGAAACACCTTAGAGGTTTGTAAACCAAAAATGCAGGTATAGAGGAGAAACGGAGAGAAAGAAACCTTATTCCTCTAATCTAGGAAGAAAGGAGACTCCAGGGGAAGCAGAAACTGCGATGTATAAACAGCTTTGAGATTACAATATAAATTAATCAAGGGAATTATTCTCCCTTTCAGAGGATTTAGACTAAGGAGCAATGGCCTGAAGCTACAGAAGGGGAAATTTGGGTTAGATACAGCAAGACAAGAATGTTCTCAGCAGGGAAAGTAATTAGGAAATGAAATGGGCTCCCTGGGGTTGGGATGGAAGACTCTTCCAAGGCAGTGATCAAGGAGAAATGAGAGGAAGAGGACAGAGCAGGCAAAAATTGCAACATATCCATCCTTTGGGAGAAGCAGCAGGTGCTTCTAAACCTTTTAACGTGTCCGTCAAGTAGCCAGTGATTGGACTTCCCAGGTGGCTCAGTCGATAAAGCATCTGCCTGCCAATGCAGGAGATGCAGGAGACATGGGTTCCATCCCTGGGTCAGGAAGATCCTTGAAGAAGGGAACGGCTACCCACTCCAGTATTCTTGCGTGGAGAATCCCATGAATGGAAAATTCTCGTGGGCTACAGTCCATGGGGTCACAAAGAGTCAGACACACCCAAGTAGTCCACCAGTAGTCATTTATGGTGGCCTCTTTCTTGGTGCCCTATAAGGTCTCAAGAGAGATATGAAAGCAAGACAAGAAGGATGCTCACCTCAGGAAGCTTGCCATCTCTTCTTGGAGAAAGCAGAGTTCCAGACACAATGGAGGAGGGGGAGGGGGTTTGGGGACTAGCGCCATCTAACCTGGGGGACTTCTTCCCTGCTTGGATAACACTCAAGTATTTTGTCTGCTTGGTTTTGCTTTTTGTTTTTAAATAACAATTTATTTGGCTGCACTGGGTCTTAGTAGTGGCATGTGGGATCTTTAATTGCAGCATGTGAGATCTGGTTTCCTGACCAGGTTTGATAACCCCAACCCAGTGCATTGGGAGCAAAGAGTCTTAGGCACTGGACCGCCAGGAAAATCCCTCATGTGCTTTCTTTGCTTTTTGTTTCTCTCTTGACAAACATTTTGTCATGGAACAACATGCATGAGGCAAGTTTAAGAATTAATATTATTGATTTTATGTGGACAGTTAAAAGTTCTTTTTTCCCTGCAGTCGTGATGATCTTACATCATGAGTTGCTGAAATGGGACACAGTTTTGCTGGGGGCAGTATGGCAAGGTCACAGAATGAAGGGGAACAGAATATGCCACCTCTGAATATGTCACTTTGGCACATTGATTACTTTGAATTAAAGTTATCTGAGAAACAGCCAGGACAAGAAGGACATTCTGACCCTCCCTTGTCCCTCTGAAAGCAGGAGATAAATCTCCCCTGTGGAAGGTCCGCTCCCTGTCCCAGGAGGGTAGAAGGCATCCTCTCCACCAGAAATAGGGAATTTAGGTCTGAGAAGGCCGAACAAACTAATCTTGCTATTTCTTCACTAATTTACTACCCCAAGGCCAAACCCCTCTGTCTTGTCAAGTCTCTACAAATTTACTGTTTCTTTGTCTAAAAGGTATGAAAGCTTGGTCATTTCTTTGAGTCTCATATTTTGAGGGGGTCTCCTGTACAAATGAAATGAAATTTGATTTTTTTTCCTATTAATCCATGCTATGTCCATTTAATTATTAGGCCAACCAAAGAACCTAGAAGGGAAGGAGGGAAAGTTTCCCTGCCTCAATAGGGAGCCTCTTCTGTACAAGAGGAAAATGGGAAAAGTCACAAGACAGAACTAAGACTGATGCCTAATTCTATGGTAAGGAAATGCAGCTGAGTGGACGATCGTGGTAGGTTGATGTGGGCAAAGATACCTCCTTAGGATTAGGTGGGGTAGAAGCTAGACTTTAACCTGGATCGAGATGCACTTAAGACAGTGGAAAGTCACCATTGCCTACCTATGGCCACAGTACTGCATCATAACAGAAATTCACAGCAAAACTCAATGGCCTATAACAATAGCTCTGAATTGACACACAGCAAAACTCAATGGCCTATAACAATAGCTCTGAATTGACACTCACAATTCTGGGGGGCAGCTGGGTGGTTCTGCTGATGTGGACTAGGCTTGGCTGGTCTCTCCTGGGCTTGCTCACAGCTGTGGTCAACTGGTGTGTACGCGGGGGCCTGGGTAGTCAAGGATGCCCTCATCAGCCCTGTCTCCTGTGTGCCTTCCACAACCTCAGCCTCCCATAGGCTTCTTGGCTTGCACTTGTGACCAGACAGAGGCAGAGAGGCCTCCGAGGCCCGGGTTCAGAACTCAGAACTCTTCCTGACTTCTCCAACACTCCTTTGTTGCAGGAAGAAGATTCTGGTGACCTTCATTCCCGGCTCTTCTTTGTCTGGTTGGATCCAGATAATGAAGGCTGCGGGGATGATGTTGATTGAGAAGATAAAGACTTCGGCTAAACAAGGAAAAGGAAGAGACAAAAGAGTGAGACCTTTAGAGAGAGTTTTATGGCTTCTTTGAGAGCTTCCCTGATAGCTCAGTTGGTAAAGAACCTGCCTGCAATGCAGGAGACCCTGGTTCCATACCTGGGTCAGGAAGATCCACTGAAGAAGGGATAGGCTACCCACTCCAGTATTCTTGGGCTTCTCTGGTGGCTTAGCTGATAAAGAATCCCCCTGCAATGCGGGAGACCTGGGTTCTGTCCCTGGGCTGGGGAGATCTCCTGGAGATGGAAAAACTCCAGTATTCTGGCCTGGATTCACAGAATGACTTTCACTTTCACTTTAGAGAGAAGCAAAATTTGGGACTGGAATATGCCAGCAAACCCATATATGGCAAAGATGGAAACTCTAGGTTTCAAAATGTTTCACTGGGAACAAGACTGAGACCCTCTTTGGAGCTCTTGGAAAGGCGTTGGTAGAGGTTCGATTGCCTTGTACTTATTCTACCACTGGGACTGGCATTGCTTTGAGCATGAGTGTGTGCGGTGTGGCAGTGCCTTGGCGGGGGGACAGGACAGTGGGCCACTGGGCCAGGCACACCACCAGCCTCAGGCCACAGTCTAATAAACATCTCACAAACACCTCAGTTCAAGTACCAGGTGGCACTTAACCAAGGGGATAAATCAATCTCAACTCTAAATGAAAGCTGGAAATGAAATGGCCTTTCCTAGAAAGAGACGGCCAATTCACCTGACCGCACATAAATTTTGCCTTCATTTGAAATTGGAAGAAATCTTGCAGATCCTTCTTCCTGATTAAAAATGTCGTAAATCCCGGGGATCAGAGGGAGAACCAAACCCTCCCTGGCCTCTGAAGTCTAATGCATTCCAGAACGGGGTCCACCCAACTCGCAAAAGTCCCCTAATATGTGGTTCTGAGCCCACAGAAAATATTTGCAGAAAATCACCAGTTGCTCACTCAAGAATGTGTCCAAAGGATTTCTGAAAACACATCCTTATTGTGAGATTCTACTTTCTGTGTCTTTTCTGTCTTTGTGGACTAAGTCGCTTCAGTCATGTCTGACTCTTTGTGACCCTATGGGCTGTAGCCCACCAGGCTCCTCTGTTCTTGGAAATCTCCAGGCAAAAATACTGGAGTGGGTTGCCATGCTCTTCTCCAGGGGATCTTCTGTCTTTAACTAAGTGTTTGTAGACACTCAGGCACTATATACTTGTTTTATAACCAAAGAAGAAAATGCAATTCCAAGAATCTTTTGGTCGTGTCAATGTCTGAAGAACAATACACGAGTTAGCAGGTATCCTTATCTCAGCACTAACACTTGATGACTTCTGTGCATGGGAAAGGGACGGACAAGGACGTGGACTGGCCTTAGGGGAATGCCCTTTTAAAATGGCAGCCAGCTTCAAACAGAAAACAGAGCTTGCTACCCGGGGTCAGACTCAGAAACCTGGATTGCTCCATAAGTCTCACAACCTGGGGGCTGTCTTTACAGATCAGGTCATGTCGCACCTCTGCTTAAAATCCTCCAGTGGATTTTTTTCATGAGTTGCCATATGAAATTTCTCTGATTTCATATCTATTACGATCTAGCCCTTATATTTTCATCTTTTTTTTTTATTAAAGACCATACATTATTCAGATAGCTTCAATTTTCCCCTAATATCTTTTTATTTTTCCAGAATCGCATAAACCACATTACAATCATGTCTCCTTAGGCTCCTCTTTTATATATGCATATATATTTATTTATTTTAATTGGAGGATAATTACTTTACAATATTGTAGTGGTTTTGCCATACATTGACATGAATCACATGTGTCCCCCCATCCTGAATCCCCCTCCCTCCTCCCTCCCACCCACCCCTCTGGGTTGTCCCAGAGCACCCGGCTTTGGGTGTCCTGCTTCATGCATCGAACTTGCACTGATCACCTATTTTACATACGGTAACATGCACGTTTCAATGCTATTCCCTCACATCATCCCACCCTCCCCTTCTCCCACGTAGTCCAATAGTCCGTTCTTTACATCTGTGCCAAGTTCAAACTTGCCAGGATCTTGCAGCTAAGAAGAGAAATTACGAAAAGATGAAGTTTTTGATGATAGAATGAGAAGAACATAGGTCCTGTGTCAGGTTGGGGGTAATGTCTGAAGTCTTTTCCAAACTACAATCAACAGGTTCAGACTTAGGATTCAGATGCTAGGGAATTTGTTAGTTTGAAAAAGACTTGGAAAGAACTTCTAGGCTATAAACCACTTTTTCTCTATATTACTATTTCAATCTTATCTTCCTGGGCCACAAATAAACAGAAGGAGCTGAAGGAATAGTAGAGAATCTTTAAAGATAGCTTTTCATTCATTTTATTGTAAGGTTATTGAACATCTACTATGTGCCAGGCACCTGGAAAGCAAGGGGCCACATAGATACATACACAGACTATGAGCTGATTGAGCAGTGCCCAGTTTATGCAACTGTTCCTGACAGCCTGCAATAAGCATAAGGGCAGTGGAATTACACTGTATGCTATAGTCATAGGTATATGCCATCATAAATTTGTCCACAGGATATACATTAAGAGTGACCCCTAACACAAACGGTAGAATTTGAAGAATTAGAATGTGTCCGTGGAGGTTCATCATTTGTGCCCCTCTGGTGTGGGATGTTGATCATGAGGGAGGCTATGCATACGTCAGGGTAGGGTGTATATGGGAAATTTCTGTATCTTCTCTTCAATACTGCTGAGAATCTAAAACTACTTTAAAAAAATAAAGCCTATCAAACATTAAAAAGAAAAAATCCTGCAGTGGTTGCCGGTGTCCTGAGGGAAAGCTTCTACTTCTGCGCACCAAAAGGACTGCCCAAACTCAGGTCCCAACTCACCTCCACGGCATTTCCTCTGTCAGCCACCAGCCCCCTGCCATCCACCACTCCATCAGGTACATGTGGAATCTTGAAACCATCAGTAAGTTCTGGTGAAACAAAACAGTCCTGGAAGCGGCTCGTGGGTCTCTGCCTGCTGTGAAACGTCTCCAGCTTCTGTGTCTTTGCACATTTAGTTTCCACTGCTTGCAAGGCTCTCTCTGCTGCTCCAGATGGTGGAGGAAACCCCCTCATCTCAGAAGTCACCCCCTCAGAAGCCTTGCTCGACCACCCTAAGCAGCCATATGTCCCTCCAACCCACCTCTCTGAAGCCCTGTGTAACTCTGTCCATAGAACTCACTTCCTTGTCCTGTAAAGCAGGAGATCTTCCAGACACCCACCAGGGAGAGCTGATATCAGATAATCGACACAGTAAATTTGATAGCAGTATTTATGTTAACCCTACATACTCAGATGAGTGGTTAACAAGTAGATACTGATCAACCTGACATTCCTCAGAGATAATCTGCATCCCTTTAGTGAGGAGACCAGGTTAGCTTCATCATTTATTCATTCACCAATACATGTCTGTTAAGTGTCATCTATCTGCCATCGTATCAAATAGTCTGTTGCTCTTAAAATTTAGTGGATTGCAATTTAAAACTTAGAGGCTTCATATTTCCACAAACATTCATTTGATCAGCATTCTGAGATTCGGGCAGGTCTGGGTTGGAACAGTCTGTGTCTGTTCCATGTGGTGTTGGCTGGGATGGTTCCGCTAGGCTGGAGGATGCAAGATCATTTCATATCTACATCCGGTGTCTCTGCTCCGATGACCAGAGAGGCTGCGGGGTAGCTGTGTCTCTCCTCTCCTGTTCTCTCATCGTCCAGGCTCTGCCTCTGCAGGTGGTGCCTCTAGCTGGCTTGGACATGGGATCACAGGGTTCCCAGACAGGGAACGCAGAAGCCACAAGGCCTCTTAAGTCCAGGGCTCTACAATGTGTATAAAGTTACCTGCACCACATTCCATTGGTCAAAACAAGCCACGCGGTCAGCCAGTGTTCAAGCAGTGAAGAGACAGACACCGCCTCTTGAAGGGGGGCGGGAAGGGGATGAAGGAAGCAAGGTTTGTCAAGGCCATTATACAAAGTCTAGGCCATGCAGGCTGTGGTAGGTGCTGGAAAAGCACTGATGAATAAGACACAGCTCCTGCCCTCAGAGTTTAAGTTGCGAAGATAGTACAGTGAGTCCCCTACTTACAAACTTTCAGATTGCAAACTTTCAAAACCGTGAATGTGTGTTCCCTTGTTCAGTCATGTAAGTAAGTTCACGTGTCTGATGTACATTGTCACGTGTGTCCCTTCTCTACACGTTGTTGTGATTTTGTGTACTTTACTATACAGTACTGTATAGAGTACAGAAGTACAAGTGTCTTTATTTCAAGCCTAGGATGTCCAGAAGCAAGTGTAAAAAATGCAGTATATAGCTGATTGTGTTACTTTGGTACCCAGGCTAACTTTGTTGGAACTATGAAAAAATTGGACTTAACGAACACACTCTCGGAATAGAACTTCATGTGTGGGGGACTTACTATAAATAGATTACTAGATGATAGCTCAGTACTAAATTAGATGCCACAAATGTGTGCAGGTTGGGCACTTTTCTTCACCCTTATTTATAAAGCACTGCTGCTGCTGCTGCTAAGTCACTTCAGTTGTGTCCGACTCTGTGTGACCCCATAGACGGCAGCCCACCAGGCTCCCCCGTCCCTGGGATTCTCCAGGCAAGAACACTGGAGCGGGTTGCCATTTCCTTCTCCAATGCATGAAAGTGAAAAGTGAAAGGGAAGTCACTCAGTCGTGTCCGACTGTTAGCGACCCCATGGACTGCAGCCCGCCAGGCTCCTCCGTCCATGGGATTTGCCAGGCAAGAGTACTGGAGTGGGGTGCCATTGCCTTCTCCAAGCACAACATTTGTAAAAGAAAAATAACTATGATCCTCCCTACTAAGGAAATGGAAACCCACTCCAGTATTCTTGCCTGGGAAATTTCATGAATAGAGGAGCCTGGCAGGCTACAGTCCAAGGGGCCGCAGAGTTGGACATAACTGAAGCGACTAACCATGCATGCATCCCTACTAAGGAAGGGGTGATAAGGGCTGGGGGAACATACTTGCCTTGTCTTCCCAAAATATTTGCAGACTCCTTGGAACCTTGAAGACCAATATTCTCCACTCAGGCTTCTCTCACCATCAATTTGTCCTCTTCTCTTCTCTTCTCCCACAATGGTCCCATTCATCTTCCTATTTTCAGGCATCAGGTTAACACACCCCAGGAGAAATCCTTACTGCTTCTTTTGTCCGGCTACTCTCTCCTTGCGCCATCTGTGGCCACCTTCAGAAGTTCGTATTTTCACCTGTACATCCCATCACTGCTCCACCTGACTCAGATTGATTTAATACATTCTACACATTAACACAAAACCTTTTACAACAGACCTTGTTCATGAACAAGCAGCTTTTAAACGTTTAGGAATCTGATCAAACCTACGCACCCTCTCTCGAAGTAAATTCATAAGCTTATCCTTGCATCCTGCTTACAAGATCAGATGGTCTACCCACCTCTAAAATCTAGGAAGGGACCACTGCACTGGTTTTGTGTTTTCATCTCTGCTTCTCTATTTTTCTGCAGGATGCTCTGCGTGATGCACAAAAGCACAACAATGATACAAAAACAAATCAACCAGTCCATCCATCAGGCTTTCAGGACAATGGCTTGTTTAGTCTTTTCTGGTGAGAGCAGCGAGGTCTACTTCTTGCTGAAATGTGTACTGTCATCTCAATGGTTAATCAAGAAAAAGCTGGAGAGGATTCCAGAAGTATTCACAGTCAAATCCCTCAAGCCTGCGGTGAGAGCCAGGGCGTCTGAGCATTTAGAAGAGGCTTTCTCTTTACAGTAACTCAGCAATCCTTGTCTCAGGCCGGATCACTGCCTAAGCCTGTGTCAAGGACAGGAGCTTAGCTGCTGGTCACGTGATCTCATCCTTCCCCTGCCCCTGCGGTCCCCCAGACAACCACCAATTGATGGTGTAGGAGGAGAGCCTAAGAACTGCCAGAAGGAAGACAAAACTGTCAATCACTTTCCAATTCCTCCCTGATGTAGCGGGAAGCGGGAGAGGCTCTGAGCCCTTCTGCTTCATGAATTAGCTCTAATAACAGATGATTTGTGAGAGAAAACTTTTCAAAAAATTTTATAAATGTAACAAAAGAAAATAATTTCAAATAAATAAAACATTTTTGGATTGGAAAAAAAAAAGTGAATGGATAGATCCAACACAGCAGGCTGGATCCAAGAATGTTGTCCTCGTGTGGCCAGACCTGATGATTTAATTTAATAGCATCTTTTCTCTTCTCTTCCCTTCATCTCCCTGTTCCCCAAGGAATAAAAAAGACTTTGTGGAATTGGTTTCATTAGTCTTCAGAAAATTCTGGGGGACAGACTGGGGGCAAGATGCTGAATCCTTCTGTGTCCCAGGAGACTGTGTCTGGGAGAGGGAAAGGCTTGCTAAAGCCATCAGATGCTTGCCAAGGTCACAGGATGCTCAGCTTCCAATGCCAAGAGCCTGGCTCTAACCCTAAACCCGTGCTTTCCAAACTGCGTGGCAGGCCATGGAGGGTTCTGAGAGGGACTTGGGGACAAAGGTGGCACCCAGTGCGTGCTTAGTAGAAGGAGCTTTAATCACCCGTATTCTAATCAGCTGCCCCAAACACAGGCATCTCCAAATAACCTAGAGTCTAATGACATGCCACACCTAATCTGTGTCTAAGAAAACCTATGTCTGGTTTCTCTGGTGGCTCAGTGGTAAAGAACCTGCCAGCAATGCAGTAGGTGTGGGTTGATGCCTGGATCAGAACGATCCCCTGGAGAAGGAAATGGCAACCCACTCCAGTATTCTTGCCTGGGAAATCCCATGGACAGAGGAGCCTGGCAGGCTATAGTCCATGGATTCACGAAGAATCAGAAGCAACTTAGCAACTAAGCAACAGCAACCTACGTCTAATAGAAGCCTGTAATAATAATTTATAACCTGTTATACAATATGCATTATATGTAATTATGTTATATATCACATGGTGGTTTTGTGGTTTAGTCAATAAGTCATGTCTGCCTCTTACGACACTACGGACTGTAGCCCGCCAGACCCCTCTGTCCATGGGATTTTCCAGGAAAGAATACTGAGTGGGTTGCCATTTCCTACTCTAAAGGATCTTCCTGACCCAGGGATCCAAGCCAGGTCTCCTGCATTGCACGTGGATTCTTTACAAGCTGAGCCACAAGGGAAGTCCATATATATCATATAATATAACCTGTGATAACTCATAAGAATAAAAAGCTGCACCCAGTAAAAGCCTAAATAACCTATATTTGATAAAACTTTGCTATTTGATTATAGTTTGAGACAGGTCTCTGGTTCCCTTTTACAACCAGATTAATGGTCCTAATCTCCTTTGATATTGAAATGCTGAAGCCCCCACAGTTAAGGGCAAGAAAAGGCTGTGTAAAAGTGACTCAGAGGACCCCACCCCACCCCCGCAGAGCTGTTTATGTACAGGAAGTCCCCTAGGTACCAATGAGCTCTGTTCCAAGAACACATTCATAAGTCGAATTTGTTGGTGCGTGCATGCTGTTGCTTCAGTCATGTCCGATTCTTTGCGATCCCATGGACTGCAGCCCACCAGGCTCCTCTCTCCATGGGATTCTCCAGGCAAGAATACAGGAGTGGGTTGTCATTTACCATTGGCTTTGTACTGCTGCTTTTACACTTGCCTCTGGGCTTGAAATAAAGACAGTTCACTACTGTGATCTATAGGGTAGTGTACAGTGAAGTACAGAAAACCACAGCCACGTGTGGAAGATGCACACGTGTGACAATGCATAAGTGTGCATTATCTTCATCTCTATCAAGATTTTGCTTATTTTCTCTCGAATGGAATCTCACAGCAAAAAAAAAAAAAAAGACCCTGGAAGAGCTTAAAGTTGCTAAGGCTCAGATTTCTCAGTTGCAAAATACTAAAGAAAAAAAAAAAAGCCTCAAGGATGAGAAAATCCTGTGGGTAGCATTTTGCATGCAGGAGGCCCCATTTTATAAGTTTCTGTTGAAAAAGTGAAATCGGTTTTGCTTCAATCCTCTATTTCTCATACTTAACAGGGGACCATGAGCTCAGTCTACTTATAATGTTTATAGAAGGAAGGAATGCACTCCGAGACTACATATAAATGATTTAAACACCATACAGTGTTTCAGAACATCCACCTTATGACTCAGTTGCAGAGCACCGATAATCAAGAACTGTTTATGTGATCAGTAGGCAAAATGTCACCAGAATGACAGAAGGTGCCAATTAAGTAAAGTAATTTATCATGGAAACATGTTGAAAGACTCTAGAGCATTGTGCACAGGGACCATTCTATTACTTAGATCTATGTTTTACTGGGAAATTTATGTCAATAAAATGACATAAATTCATTCTCATTAAGCGTAATGAGTTCATCCAACTCAACTCATAATATGGAACATCTGTCAGGGTGACCTTCCAACATGCTCTTTTCAGTGATGTCACAGAGCTAGTTGATTTGTGCTTCCTCAAGTGCACCAGGGGGTCAAGGTCAGCTGAATGGTCAGTGAGTAATTACTGGGAGACCCACCTCTCACTTGCTATTGTGGATTGAGCCCTATCCCTGGAGCCAAGTCACCCAAATTGCATGCTAGACAAGTCTAGTCATTTGGGATGTTAGGAGAGATGAAGTAAGGGAAGGGAGAGGGGGAGATGGAAGGAAGAAGGAAGGAAGAATGAATTTTCATGATCCTCCATGTTTGGCAGACAAAGGATGAAATCTTTATTGCAAAACTTCTCAGAGCCTTTCATATAACTCTGCATTATGACTTCCCAAGCGGAAGATTGGATAGTCAGTATTTTGTTGTTGTTGAGTCACTGAGTCAGGTCTGACTCTTTGTGACCCCGTGGACTGCAGCATACCAGTCCATCTCCTGGAGTTTGCCCAAATTCATGTCCATTGAGCCTGTGATGCCATCCAACCATCTCATCCTCTGTCGTCCGCTTCTCCTCCTTCCTTCAATCTTTCCCACCATTAGGGTCTTTTCCAATGAGTGGGCTCTTCACATCAGGTGGCCAAAGTATTGGGACTTCAGTTTTAACATCAGCCCTTCCAATGAATATTCATGTTTGATTTCCTTTAGAATTGACTGGTTTGATCTCTTTGCTGTCCAAGAGGCTCTCGAGAGCCTTCTCCAGCACCACAGTTCAAAAGCATCTATTCTTCAGTGCTCAGCTTTCTTTACGGTCCAGCTCTCACATTTGTACATGACTACTGGAAAAACCATAGCTTTGACTAGATGGACCTTTGTCATCTGTTTGCATGATGTATTGGAAAGAATGATGAAAATGCTCATGAAAATGCTCGTGAAAATGCTTGGGAGAATATGGGATAAAATTCTTCAGCCCGGCTCCTTTTTCACTGAGTATGACCCAACATGAATGTTCTTTGTTCAGGTTCTGCCCAAGCCCTCAGCCGTTCTTACAGTAAATAGTTTGGATATCTCGTGAGACGAGTGCTGCCCAGTGGGACTTTTCTGCCCATCCTAGCTTCTTTGGAGTCCTTCAAACCAGCATGGCAGGTCTCCTCAGGACCCCACAGTGGACTGGGACCAGCCCTCAGTTCCCAAGTGGAGGAAGACCGGAGGAAGGCTGTATATAAGTGAGTCCCGTCTTTGGGCAGAGCCAAGCTTAAACTAAGGGGTCTTACTCAGGCCTCACTTACCCAGTTCAAAGCGCATAAGCAGTAGATGAAGTCGGTGGTCCCAAGTCCATATACCCACTAAGGATGAGCAAGGGGCAAGAATAATAGGAAACATGGGAGCCAAAAACATGTGCCCCAGGTATTGCTGAGGCTGGACCTGGGGACACAGTGACTGAAGGGGGCAGCCTGTTTTCAGAGCCAAGGTCCTGAGCAGGCTCTCAATGAGGCAGGTTGTGCGATGGGGAGCACAGGCTTACAGGATGGTGGCAGCTGGAATTGCCCTTGTTCTCATAGTCCTGGAATCAGTGAGTCTGGGGGCTTCCCAGGTGCCTCAGTGGTAAAGAATCAGGAGACGTGGGTTCCATCCTTAGGTCGGGAAGATCCCCTGGAGGAAGAAATTGGCAACCCACTCCAGGATTCTTGCCTGGGAAACCCTGTGGGCAGAGGAGCTTGGGGGGGCTACAGTCCATGAGGTTGCAAAGAATCGGACACGACAGAGCAACTAAAGAACAAAAAATCTGGAGTGAGCCTTTTGCCCCTGAAAGCTCGCTGACCCCTAATCACCACTGTGTCTGCCTTAACTTCCAGTTGGATAAATAAAGGGCTTCCTAATAAAGCCCTTCAGGATTTTGGAGACTAATGAACTGCCTCCTTCCTTCCAGACCCTAACCATGACTTTGCTTCTGTGCCCCAACTGCCAGACAGGTCTTGTGTCAGAACAGAAAGAACATGCAGAACAAGATTACTTCTACCCTCCTGACGGTGCCAACATCCCAGCTGCCTGGAGGTTCCTGAGAGGATGGGGTGGGGCGGGGGGTGGAAAAAAGAAGACCCCAACAGGGGCATGAGAGATATCTATCTGTGAGAGGTTGTGGCTGCCCCTCGCTTATCTTAACCTCCACTTTTATCCCTTACAGTGGTGTGAGTCTCAGACACTCCTGTGTTCCTCTCATCTCTTCCAAATGTTCCTTGCACTGCTTCTAAAAAATGCTGTATTATAATCGTATTGCAATGTTTAATATTAATTTTATAACTACAAGCACTATCATTTATAATATTTTAATTAATACTTTTACAATTGACATATGGGAGAACAGTTTATAAGTAAAGGGATAATGCATATTTATAATTTTAACAGAAGAAGATTAAAACTTGGTATCTTTAACAAAAAAAAAAAACTTGGTATCTGCCTTTCAGTTTAACAAATAGCAGTCCTGTAAATTCCCAGTTTGTGTTTAATGCATTACTTCACCCTTCTAACCAAAAGAAACGCTATCCTAAGTCTTATAGTAATCATTCTCTTGCTTTTCTTTATGATTTTTCCATGGTAAACCTCAAGCAATATTGCATTTAATTTTGCCTGTCTTTGAACTTTGGATGAATGAAGTCATGTGTTCTTGGGTGTGTGTGCTCAAGTCCTGTTTATGTCCAACTTTTTGCAATACTGTTGCAGCCACTCGTTCCGGGAAACAAACTCACTCAGAAGGACAATGCAGACAGTGGAGTGCAGTTTATTACACCGGCGGGCCCCAGGCAGAGTCTCCTCTTTGCCAAGGACCCCGACCAGCATTGTGAAAATCTTTTATGCCCCATGTGTACGTGTCTGAACCCACCACTCCAAATCCCTTGAGACTTACATAAACCAAGGAAAATACAACCCCAGTAACCCCATCACTCACGTGCTATGTGCTCATGTGCTCAAACAGTCTAACAATTAGCCAATAATGAGTAAACCCGAGGTTACACTCCAATTGATACAGGAAAATTTATGGCCTGTCTGGAGGAAGGGGTGATTAGTGTATGTTTTCTCTTAGGCGATGAGTAACCTAGATACGATCTTCAAGGTTCCCCTGTCTGGAGGGGGTCTTATCCTTCTGTTGTTGTTTTCATAGGCACTAAACACAGAGTTCAGAGAAGGCAATGGCACCCCACTCCAGTACTCTTGCCTGGAAAATCCCATGGACGCAAGAGCCTGGTGGGCTGCAGTCCATGGGGTCGCCAAGAGTCGGACACGACTAAGCGACTTCTTTCACTCTTCACTTTCACACTTTGGAGAAGGAAATGGCACCCCACTCCAGTATTCTTGCCTTGAGGATCCCAGGGATGGGGGAGCCTGGTGGGCTGCTGTCTATGGGGTTGCACAGAGTAGGACACGACGGAAGCGACTTAGCAGCAGCAAATACAGAGGTCAGAGTCCATTGGAAAGGTGGCCGAGCATGATCAGCATGAACAGGCCTAAGGTGGAGTCCAGGCCCTATGAATTCCTTCTGCAATACTATGGACTGTAGCTCACCAGGCTCCTCTGTCCATGGAGTCTCCCAGGCAAGAAAACTGGAGTGGGTTTCCATGCCCTCCTCCAGATAAAAGAAATCATGGTGCATATATTATTTTGTAACTATCTCTTGTCACTCAACTTTGAAACCATAATGATAAATATGTCTCATTTCTTAAATTTTATTATTACATGATATTTCATCACTTGAATGCATCACGCATTATTTCTTGACTCTAGTGCAAATGAGCATTTGATTATTCTAGCATTTTGCTGTTATGAACGAAAAACATTCTTATATTTGAGCCCTACTGTGTATATGCAAGAATTTTCCTAAGACAAAGCTCTTCAAAAAATTTATTTTTGCCTCAATATCTGCTAAAGCCTTTGAGAAGCAAAATTATTTCTTTAAATATTTTTAAGTAAACATTGAAAAATTTTATAGAGTCTTAAGTGTTTGCAAAGACTGCAATATTTGACATGGCCGGGTGGCTCAGTGGTAAAGAATCTGCTTACCAGTGCAGGAGACTCGGGTTCAATCCCTGGATCAGGAAGACTCCCTGGAGAAGGAAATGGCAGCCCACTCCAGTATTCTTACCTGGAAAAATCCCATCACCAGAGGAACCTGGTGAGCTACAGTCCAAGGGATTGAAAAAGAGTTGGACATGACTTCGAAACTAAGAAACAACAGCTAATACGGTAAAACCTTATGGTGATGCAAATTCACATACAAATCCATGAGCAGTTGGCACTTTCACCCACCATTTCCTGTTCTCAAATCAGATTTTATCTTCGGTAGAAGTGGGGCAGAGAGAGACCCTAAAGGAGCGGATGAGGCTGGGGAGGAAACCGCAGGCCCCAGGCAGCCCTGTTGCCAGGCACAGATGAAGGAAAGTGTGTGCGCGTGTCTCCAGGAACCGCCCAGCCCAGACTCCCACACCCAGGCTGACACGCTGCCTTCAACTCACAGAGATTCCTGCAGTTGCTGCGGTGTTTCTGTACATTACAGGAAGCTTCACGACACAGAAATATTGCCATTGATATTAAAGCTGGAAAGGAATATTATAGAAAGATCATTTGATGCTTTGAATTCTTCTGTGGTTTTATGCAGAGTCACTTAGTAATCTAGCATTTTTAAAAATGATTGTTAATGATCCCTCAGCTGACAACTTGATGAGATCCTTTTTTGATTTTGTTGAAAGTAAAGAACTGTCAAGTATCTGACTCATAAAATCCTTTTCAGTCATTTGAGGAATGCTTTTTATCAAATTCTGGGAAACAGAACAAAGAATTTTTATCCTATGTTTGTTCCAGAAAGATTTATCAAGGGCTAATATCATATCTATAATTTTTTCACTTAGAGTCTCCTTGCCTATAGGTTATATAAACTGGAAAGGTTAAAAAAAGGAAATATTGTTGATTCTAATCAAATATTGCTCATATAATATTTTTAATAAAATTCTTTCTATCCTAACATGTACTTTTAAAACATTTCCATCTAAACTTTAGAAATGAAGATAGAATCCATTCAATTTATGAGTAATAACCAGGATATAACTGAACAGGCAAAACTAATCTTTAGCTTTAACCAATCAGTCAGGCCAGACTTTGTGTCAGAAAAAAAGATCTGACTTCGTATCTCAAATTAAGCAAAAGTGTTGCTGTGAAACCCTGGCAAACATTTTACTTACCCTGGCAAACATTTTACTTTTGATTATGATTCTAACATAGACAATACATAGGCAGATGATACATAGGATGGATGCGTGCATGGCACGTGATAGAAATATAGTCTTGCTCTAAATTTGTCTCGTGGATGAAATAAGACACTGCTACCTTTGATATTCACAAGAGTGATGCGTTTTGGAGAGTAGTTGGTGATTTCCGGAGGCAAGGAAAATTGTCACCTCTGAAGCTAGATTCAGAATATCCTGATGTGAACCAAAATATTCCATTGCTAACACAACACTCTGCTCTTAACAGAAAATTTACAAGACCACAAAAATCACAAAGCCTCACCACAGGTTAATGGTATCTTGATTGACGGAAGCCTCAGGGCAACAATATCTCACATTGACTTTTTGGCGCTCCCCAGGGATTTTTTTTACATCCCAGAGAGATGCACCCGAGTAAGAGAGGGTCAGTGAGAGGTTTCCTTTTGTAGCAACAGAATAAGGATGATTGTGAAAAGGGAGAACCAACAAAGTTTTTTTTTTCTAAACTGTGTTATCAGACAGAACAATTTTAGAAGAGTGCAGATAGATATTGAAGATCTAAAAATTAATTCACTCAAAGACATCTATGCTTGCAGAGCCCTGGGAAAATCTTCATGAAACCCCAGGAAACATTTGCACTACAGTGTGAAGACAACTGCCAAAGAACAAATACTCAGGGGTAGAATTGAGGGTCATAGGATATGCGTAGCTTCAACTTTATGAGATAATCACAGACCGTTTTCCAAAGTGATTCTGCCAATGAACATTCCCACCTGCAATGTACGAAAGCTCCCATTACTCCACATTCTTGCCAAAAACTGGTGTTTTCAAGATATTTGCTTGCCAGTATAATAGTTGCAAAATTTTATATCCTGTTTTAATTAGTGTTTCTTCCATTACTAAGGTGATTGAATATCTTTCCTCATGTTTATCGACCATTTACATTTTCTCTTTTGGGAAATTCCTCTTCTTGTGTTTAGTCCATTTACCCATTGGAATCACTGGGGTTTTTTTCTGGTTGGTTCTCAAGAACTTTTCTTCAAACATACTGTGCATATTAGTACTGTCTCAATTTTATGTATTGAAAACATTTTCTGTTACTCACAGACTTTTAGAATGAATTTATGGTTGCCCTAGAGGAGGATGGGGGAGGGGAGGGATAGTTAGGGAGTTTGGGACGGACATGTATACACTGCTATATTTAAAATGGATAACCAACAAGGACCTACTGCATAGCAGAGGGAACTATATTCAATGATATGTGGCAGCCTGGATGGGAGGGGAGTTTGGGGGAGAATGGATACCTGTATATGTATGGCTGAGCCCCTTTGCTGTCCACCTGAAACTATCATAACATTGTTAATCAGCTATGCTTCAATACAAAATAAAAAGTTTTATAAAAGTATGTTCTCTTGGTTCATAGGTTACCTTTTTATTCTATTTATAATATATTTTTATGAACAAAAGTCAATTTTAAGGTATGAAATTTATCAATATTCCCCATTATGATTTGCACTTTTCAGATTTTAAGAAATTCTTCCTGTCTCAAGATCATAAAGACATTCTCCTATATTTTCTTGTAAAAGTTTTGCCATTGACACTAAGTACTCAATCGATCCGAAATATTCTTTTGTCTAAGACAAAGCGAGGATCCATTTTCACTTCTTACCATCTAGATAGCAAAGCATCCTTGCACCATTTACAGAGTTTCCCATCTTTTCCCTGCTAATCTGTAGGGCCAGCTTGGTCATCTAACAGGTTTCCAAATATATATGGATCAGATATTGGACGCCCTGTTTCTTCCCATTGGCTTGCCTAACTATCCCCATATTAATGCTGTAACACCGTTAATTACTACAGTTTTATTATGTCTCCTTATTCAGAAGGGCAAATCTCCTCCTCCTGATTTTGGCACTTTCTCTTTTGTGGCGGTGACTGCAGCCATGAAATTGAAAGATGCTTTCTCCTTGGAAGAAAAGCTATGACAAACCTAGACAACATATTAAAAAGGAGAGAAATGACTTTGCCGACAAAGGTCCACCTAGTCAAAGCTATGGTTTTTCCAGTAGTCATGTATGGATGTGAGAGTTGAACCATAAAGAAAGCTGAGCGCCAAAGAATTGATGCTTTTGAACTGTGGTGTTGGAGAAGACTCTTGAGAGTCCCTTGGACTGCAAGGAGATCTGACCAGTCCATCCTCAAGGAAGTCAGTCCTGAATATTCATTGGAAGGACTGATGCTGAAGCTGAAACTCCAATACTTCGGCTAACTGAATGGAAAATCTGACTCACTGGAAAAGACCCTGATGCTGGGAAAGACTGAAGGCAGGAGAAGGGGATGACAGAGGATAAGATGGTTGGATGGCATCACCAACTCGATGGACACGAGTTTGAGCAAGTTCCAGGAGATGGTGAAGGAGAGGGAAGACTGGCATGCTGCAGTCCATGGGGTCCCAAAGAGTCAGACACAACTGAGTGATAAACTGACTTTTGCAGCAGCTGAGAAAGCACACGCTTAACTGAGATCTCCCTTCAAAGAGAGAACGAGCCAGAGAACGAGCCATAGGGAGAGCAGTCAGCGCAGTGTTTCCAGCTGGAGGTGACTCCAGAGTCTTCATCATCTTTAAACCCAAGGCCATGCACTACATGGACAGGCCTAGTTAATGACCAAATACAAGGGTTGTTGAGGAAGGGCTCCCACTGGCCTGAGTGGGAGTCCTCTCCAGGCAGCCTTATACCCAAGTCCCCCATGGACTAGTGGAGACCTCTGATAGCTACCCTGCAGACCCAGGCTCTCCTTGCCTGGTTCTCCCTTCTTCCTCCTATCTTTTCACAGGAGTAGAATCAATCTGAAGGGTCAATCTGCCCCCCTCCAGCTCCCTCTTTCCTGTATCTCTCATGGACATTACACTCAATAAACCTCTAACCTCATCTTTGCAACTGCTTACCAGAAAATTCGACCAATGTACTTTATGAAAACTTTAGAATGTTCTCATCATGTTCTACTGGAAAACTTGTTGAGATATAAACTAGAATTGAAATGAGTCTATTAATCAGTTTGAGGAGAACTGACATCTTTACAACATGAATACTTTCTATACATAAACATACAATGTCTGTTTAGCTAGGTCTTCTTAACGTCCTTCAATAAAGTTTTTAATTTGTCGCCAAAAAAGTAATTCGTATGCCATTGCTAAAATCTTATTCCTTTGTAGTTTGCATTTTTGGTTGGGATGATATCTGGATCATCCCAATGATGAAATTTTTTATTTTCTGATCTTTTGAACTTTCTTTTTTGGATCTAAAGAAATGTTCTAACTTTTATATTTAGATCCATAAGCCTTAATAAACACTCCTACTAATTCTTTTCACTTCTTTGTATATTCATTTACATTTTCTTTGTAGACAGTATTATATATGAATTATGGCAGTTTCACATCTATCTTTCCAAACTTTGAAATTAATTTATAATTCTTATCTAATTACATGAGTTATGGCTTCTAGAAAAAGTTTGAATAGAAGAAGTTAAAGGACCATCCTGGTCTTATTCTTGAACTTAAAGAGAATCCTTTTAATTTTCTACCTTTGAGTATAGCATTGGCTGTACATGTTCTGTCAATTATTTCATTAACTTTAGAAAGGTTTCCTTCCACTGATAATTTCCGAATAAGTTTTTTAAGAAAAATAATGAACAATAATACATTAGACCCCAGTGTACCCTGCCCCAAATTATTCAGTCTTATCTTTTTCTATAGCTATTGCTGCAGTTGAACAGAACTTGCATCTGAGGCACCATAGTGTCGTATTAATGAGAGTTGAAAACTATTGCCGCTGTTATACTTTATACATCCTATTTTATCTTTTTTCTATTTTTTTTCTCCTTTCCACTTACTGACTTAATTGAATTCCTCTTCACTCCACACACACATCCAACTTTTTCTCCTTTACTAGCTTGGAAATGTACTTTATAATATGCTGTTAGTTTTCTAGAAAATTTTAAACCGCTTATTTAGCTTATCAAAGGCTGGTGGCTCAGACAGTAAAGCGTCTGCCTACAATGTGGGAAAGCTGGGTTCAATCCCTGATTTGGGAAGATCTCCTGGAGAAGGAAATGGCAACCCACTCTAATGTTCTTGCCTGGAAAATCTCATGGACGAAGGAGCCTGGCAGGCTACAGTCCATGGGGTCGCAAAGAGATGGACACGACTGAGCAACTTCACTTTCACTTTTCAGGGAGATATAAAACTTTACCTTCCTCCTGAACAACATTACTTTTCAGTGCTTTTAACTGCAAATATCCTTCCTGATTTATACATTATAAATATGCATAATTTTATATCTATGCCAAATTTTTATACCTCCATAAATTAGACATTGTAGACTCTGCCTTTTATAGTCAGTCTTTGGAGAGTTACCTGTAGGTTTACCATCATCTTTATTCACATTTCTATCTTGCATTTCGTATCTTTTAGGATTATTTTTCATCTCTCTGAAGTGTATTTTTTAGAAATTCCTTTAGTGGAAGCCTAATGGAAATTAATTAGTACAGATTTTGTTTGATATGTTTTTATTCCAAAGTTATTTCTAAAAGATCATCTCCTTGCATTAGAGTTATAATTTGGAAGTTATTTTCTCTTGACACTTTGAAAAATCTTTTCTTCAGCCTTAAAACTTCCTTTGATACTATTTTTCCAGTTTTATCAAGATATAATTGACCTACAGCACCACGTGTACAGCATAATGATTTGATTTACGTATTTAATGAAATCATTGCCACAATAAGCTTAGCTTTGTTACCATTCAGAAATCAGTTGTCAGTCTAATTTCAGTTTCTTTGTACATTTCTATCTTTCTTCTCTCACTGGTTTTAGGATCTTCTCTTTGTCTTTACTGATCTTCAATTTTGCTATGTATGTAGGTGATACCTTTCTTTTTTTGATCTGGCTTGGGGTTTATTTGGCCCTGTAGATGTGAGAAATAGTATGTTTTATAGGCAGTGGAAATTTTCAGAGGTTTTTGGGTTTTTTTTTTAATGTGACTTTTCCCTGTTCTCTACCATTTCTTTCTGGAACTTTCATCAGACTTTCCAAGTCCTCTGTGCTCTTCTGTTCTCATTCATACTTTTCTTGGCTCTCTGAGAGGCACTCTATGTAATTTCCTCATACCTATCTCCCAAAACCCTTGTATGTGTGTGTGTGTGTGCTTAGTCACCTAGTCGTATCTGACTCTTTGTGACCCCATGGACTCTGGCCCACTATGTTCCTCTGTCCATGGGATTCTCCAGACAAGAATACTGGAGTGGGTAGCAATTCCCTTCTCCAGGGGATCTTCCCGACCCAGGGATTGAGCTGTGTCTCCTGAATCACAGGCAGATTCTTTACCATCTGAGCCAAGAAGCAACAGACAAATAACAATCAAGGGGGCATCCTCCAATAAATGTCAGTAATCCTCAAAAGCATAAAAATCATCAAAAAGTCAAAATCATCAAAAACAAGGCAAGTCTGGGAAACTTACAGCCAAGATAGTCCTAAGACATAAGACATTTAAATGTAATGTGTATCCTCCAGGATGGAAGCCTAAAACAGGGGGGGAAAAAAAGACATTAAGGAAAAATCATGGAATTCTGACTAACTTATGGACTTCAATGAATAATAATGCATCAATATTGGTTAATTAATCATAATAAATGTACTTAGCTAATGTAAGACGATAATCATAAAAGAAGCTGGTCCTGTGGTTATATGGAAATGCTGTGCTAGCTTTGCAATTTTCTTGTAAATCTAGACTGTTCTAAAATGTAATGTTTATTAATAAAATAATTTATGTAGCATTTTTAGAAGTACCATTATGGGAGGAGTCTTATCTAACATCTAGTCATCCATATTTCCATAAATATTTCTACTCTATTGAGAGCTTTATTCCCATAAGTAATTTTCACCTTGATTGGTATATAAGGGTTCTCCAGAGAAATAGAACCAATGGAAAGGAGATAAATATAAACAGACATAGCTATATAGACAAACATCCATATATTATCTATGTGTATACACTGGGATTGGCCAAAAATGGTCATTCGGTTTTTCTATAACATCTTACAGAAAAACCCAAGCAAACTTTTTGACCAATCCAAATTTACTTATTATAAGGAATTGGCTCACACGATTATGTAAGTTGAGAAGCCCTAAGACCTGCAGTTGGAAAGTCAGAGATTCAGGAGCATTGATGGTGTGGATAGCATTTGAGTGTGAAGGCTTGAGAACCGGGAGAGTTAATGACATAGGTTCCAGTCCAAAGCCAGCAGGCTCCATACCAAGGAAAAGCCCAAGTCCCAGCTCAAAGCAATCACGTAGGTGGAGTTCCCTCTTCCTGAACTTCTCTGTTCTACCCAAATCTTCAAGTGATTAGCTGGAGGTCCAGCCGTATCATCTTCCCAGATGGCTCAAGCGGTAAAGAATCTGCCTGCCAATGCAGGAAATGTGAGTTCAATCCCTGAAGCAGGAAGATCCCCTGCAGGAGGAAATGACAACCCACTCCAGTGGGTTCTTGTCTGTGAAATCTCTTGGACAGAGGAGCCTGAGGGGCTATAGTTTATGGGGTAGCAAAGAGTCAGACACAACAGGGCCCACACATGCACCCATATTAGGGAAATCCATCTCCTTTATGTGGTCTACCAAATTCAAAAGTTACTCTCATGCAGAAACACCCAGGATAATGGGCTAATGTTTGACCATAAGCCTGGGCACACTGTCACCCAGTCAAGTTGACCTATTGAATGAATCGTCACAGTGGGAGTCAACAATGAACCAGGCTGCAGACTCCAGCTTCCATGCTCCTTTCAGCACAGGGAATTCAGCAGCAGGGTCTACTTTGGACATGTTTTGGGGGGCACAGTTCCCGACAACGATGAGGGACCCCAAACAGCCACTGCCTGAGCCCCTTGTGAAGACTGGACGCCAATTGTGTGTGGAATGCACTGTGTAGGCTGTTCACTTCTGCAGAGGTGAAGGACTGCCATTATTCCACTTATTTTCCTGGGGACTACCAGCATTCACATTATCTTCATTTTTTCCTAGGCAGAAATGAAAAGATAACATATCTGAAAAGCTAAGCCCCTATGAATTCATAAAGAGAGTTCAGCTGACATCGTCTGCATCAGAGAAGAATCGCAGTGCAAGTTTCTGTGTTGCTTCTGGCACACAAACCATTTTCTAGTGCATTATGTTGTGTAATCCTTACCAAAATCCTGTACAATAGAGGCTACTATTATTCTGCTTTTTGTAGATGTAGAAAAAGCCCAGGAGGGGTTAAGTGACTGGCCCAAGATAACACTGCTAGGAAATAACTGAATTATATTTTTAACACCAGTCTTCGATTTCTAAATCTGTATTCTTCTCACTGTATCACAACCCCTCTCTTGAGAGGGAACAGCCAACTCAGCCGTGGGCAGCATAATTACCGGTAAAGAAAGACAAGAAAACTTGGTGATAGCACTAAATTCCCTGTGGGTCTCCTGGGCACAAGGCCTCTCTGAGCCCCTGTTTCTTTGATTACAGGAAATAGCCTTCACTTGGTCTCCATGACCTTCCCTGAGTTGCACTGCGCAGACTCAAGCAGTCATTAATTAGGGAAGAGAGGGGATGTGAGACCAGGCATAAATTAACAGTCAAGAGCAGCCTTGGATCAAGGTCCTGTTTTCCCATCTGAGGATACACAACAGTACCTTTGAGCTACTTTGCAGATACTGCAACCCCTTCCAGTTGGGAGAAGTTAATGACTGATGGTATACTGCCCACAAGCATGCAGACCCCAGACCAATTGGACCTGAAGTTTGGTGATACTGACCCCTACTTGCCTCACCACCAAATCATCAGAACATCTATGTGCTGATCATGCCCTCTTTGAACGATTACTATAAAACTTCTCACCATCTTCCCCAAGTTGGGACATATGGTTTTGAGGGCATTAGTCCGCTATGTTCCCCTCTGCCTGGCAAAGCAATAAAACTACCCTTTTCTACTTCACCCAAAACCCTGTATCAGAGACTCAATTGGGCCTCTGTACAGAGAAGCTGAGTTTGGGGCATCATTTGCTAATAGCTGAAGATTCAGATTTTTGGTTCTTCTACACTTAGAAGAACATACCCAAGTGAGGGGTAACAGTATCTAAGGAATCCAATTTCCTGTGACTCATAAATTCATGCATTCTACCACCAGCCATCCATCTGCCCAACAAATTAAAGGTTTATTATGTGCTGATTCAACCAGTCCATTCTGAAGGAGATCAGCCCTGGGATTTCTTTGGAAGGAATGATGCTGAAGTTGAAACTCCAGTACTTTGGCCACCTCATGCAAAGAGTTGACTCATTGGAAAAGACTCTGATGCTGGGAGGGATTGGGGACAGGAGGAAAAGGGGACAACAGAGGATGAGATGGCTGGATGGCATCACTGACTCGATGGACATGAGTCTGAGTGAACTCCGGGAGTTGGTGATGGACAGGGAGGCCTGGCGTGCTGCAATTCATGGGGTCGCAAAGAGTCTGACACAACTGAGCGACTGAACTGAACTGAACTGAACTGAGCACCATTATAGGCACTGAGATCACATGATCTCAGCCTCACCATCAGCATCATCAACATTTTCTTCCCAATTACTGTGATTATGTGTGTGCCATAGGTGTCTAGGTAGAATGTCATGAAGTTCAAGATTGCAGAACATGATGCCAATATGGTATTGGTCATGACTTTGACACACGTACTCACCAAAGCAGACAATGGAACACGGAGTAAGGAGACACATGAATTGGAGGGGGGAAAATGAAGCTATGCACAATTAATACATACAATATGCACGCAGGAACAAATGCACTTTGTGGGTGTGTATTGGGAAGAAGTCATGATATCTGAATTCATAAGATTGTAAAGTGCCGGGAGCCACCACGGGAGATCCCACCCATGACAAGGTCAAGTGGAAGAGAACTGTTAAGCAAGGCTTCAGGTCTCAACGGACTCCCTAGGCTTTCTTGAGTATCTCCCCAAAACCAGAATCTGTCTGTTTTACTATTTCATGACTTTGACCAACTCCTCTGACATTAACAGGGGGCTTTTCCTGACCACCTTTCTCTGGAGAAAATTAACTTAGGGCTATAGCTAATAAGTCTCCTGGACATGAGAGGAATATTTCCAATCAAAACCCCTCTGTTAGCATTCTAGCTTGCTTGGCAGGCATATCCAGACTCTTGCAGCTACGCATATGATTGTTTACAGCCTCCCAACTGGGAGAGGCATGGAAAGCCTAAAACATAGAGCCTTTCAAAGAGTTAAAAGTTACTAGAGTAGTGCTAATGTAGGATTTCATTATTGGGCCAATGCTTGTTGCTAAGTTCCCATATCTCTTATCCACTGTGCACCTGGGAGTGCATTAGTTAACATAGTTGGAAAGTAAGAAAAACAAGTGTAGCCTTGAAATTAACCACATTAGAATTTTGAACTAATTGGTTCTTTCTTGTAACTCACTGCACCTTTGCTCCGTGAGAAATGTAACTTGTTTAATACTTTTTGAGGCTGACATAGATTAGAAATATAAGAAAAAACATTTCAAGGGAAAATAAGTTTTTTGGTTGAACAGCCTTTATCAAAAGAGAGTCATAAAATGTTCACAGGCCTCCAAGGCCAGAAGATAATGTACACAATATTGTTTTGGGGAAAGGTTTGCATAAATAATCCTGGTTTTGATAAAGACAAAACAGACGTAATGTTTGGGCTGACTCTGTATGACTTTGCATCTTTCATTTCCCTCTATGTATAAAACAAGGTATAAAAGTACCTTTTAAAAATAAAGCTATTGGGCCTCACTCGAAGAAGCTTGGTCACCCCGTGTTTTTCTTTTTTTCTCTTTTTTTCTCTCTTACTTTTTTTTCAGGCTGATCCCTTGGAGCATAGAGGCTCCCTGAGTTCACTTATCTGCCCGGGTTTCTAAGACCTGAACGGGAAGACGTTCTGCGTCTTCACTCCCTCAGGAGACCGGAAGGCACCTGTGGCCTCCGTGAACAGGGCAAACTTCTTGTCTCGAAGTTTCATTGGCTTTCTATGTAAACCAAGGAATATCAGCCTCTTTCTGTCCTCTATTTTCTTATCTACAATATTCTTTCCTTACCTCTCTCTAAATCAATTGCCGATGCCGTTTTTCCTTCAGGTTCCCTTGGATCCTGCGGGGGCTGGACCCCGGCAGTAAAGAACTTTTGCTCCTAAGTAGGCAGATGGATGAAATATCTTCAGGTGATATAGCAAGCCTGGGTCAGTCCCATCACTTCAAGACAAATAGATAGGGAAACAATGGAAACAGTGTCAGACTTTATTTTGGGGGACTCCAAAATCACTGCAGATGGTGAGTGCAGTCATGAAATTAAAAGATGCTTGCTCCTTGGAAGAAAAGCTATGACCAACCTAGACATAATATTAAAAAGCAGAGATATGACTTTGCCGACAAAGGTCTGCCTAGTCAAAGCTATGTTTTTTCCAGTAGTCATGTATGAATGCGAGAGTTGGGCTATAAAGAAAACTGAGGACCGAAGAATTGATGCTTTCGCACTGTGGTATTGGAGAAGACTCTTGAGAGTCCCTTGGACTGCAAGGAGATCCAACCAGTCCATTCTCAAGGAAGTCAGTCCTGAATATTCATTGGAAGGACTGATGCTGAAGCCAAAGCTCCAATACTTTGGCCACTTAATGTGAAGAACTGACTCATTGGAAAAGACCCTGATGCTGGGAAAGATTGAAGGCAAGAAGAGAACGGGAAGACAGAGGATGAGATGGTTGGATGCCATCACTAAGTCGATGGGCATGAGTTTGAGCAAGTTCCGGGAGTTGGTGATGGACAGGGAAGCCTGGCATGCTGCAGTCCATGGGGTCACAAAGAATCGTACACAACTGAGCAACTGAACTGAACTGAACTGAACTGTTTTTCATTTTTTCTGATTTCCAGAAAAATTTCAATATGAAATTCAGCATTCTGCACCCAGTGGTGTGGATTTGACTTTTTACACCAGTATATTGTTGTTCAATCACTCAGTCATGTCCAACTCCTTGTAATTCTGTGGACTGTTGCATGCCAGGCTTCTCTGTCCCTCACCATCTCCCAGAGCTTGCTCAAACTCATGTCCATCGAGTCAGTGATGCCATCAACCATCTCATCCTCTGTTGTCCCCTTCTCCTCCTGCTTTCAGTCTTTCCCAGCATCAGGGTCTTTTCCAATGAGTCTATTCTTTGCATCAGGTGGCCAAAGTATTGGAGCTTCAGCTTCCACATCAGTCCTTCCAATGAATTCAGCATTGATTTCCTTTAGAACTGGCTGGTTGGATCTCCTTGCAGTCCAAGGGACTCTCAAGAGTCTTCTCCAATAGAGCTTGAATAAATGTTGATTTCTTTTGTTTCCCTTGGCTCAGAAAGATAAGTTTGGAATGATTTTCAGAGGGATTGCTTTAATTTGGAAAGCAATATAAATTCCTCAGAAGAGAAAACCACAAAAATAGAATGTTTCCCTGACCTCTTCTCTATCTAAACAAGGCCTCTTACTCCTCTCTAAGTATTGTGTTGGTCAGTCAGTCATGTCCACCTCCTTGCAACCCCATGGACTATAGCCCATCAGGCTCCTCTTTCCACAGGATTCTCCAGGCAAGATCACTGGAGTGGGTTGCCATTTCTTCCTCCAGGGAATCTTCCCGACCCAGGGACTGAACCCAGGTCTCCTGTATTGCAGACAAATTCTTTACGGTCCAAGTTACTCCTCTCTAAGGTGCAGATGAGATATGACTTCTGTCAGGGAGACTTCTTCCCATTCCAACAAGCACCCATCAGAGCTATGTCTCTGCCTTGCAACCTCCTGGGCTGCATGCCTGGGGAGGTGAGCACCCCTCCCTGTGGCCTCTGCATATATCCCTCTTCTGTGTTACTGTGGATGAAATGCCATGCTCTTAGCTTAGATGTATCCATTCTTTTTTAAACTGGACTCTATCCCCACTTAACCACTGAGACACAGCAATTTTCCTCCCTCATTTATCTTTACATTTTCACTTTCTACTTGGTCGTTCCCCACAGCAAACCCACTGTTATTTTCATCCAGCTTTCAAAAAACCTCTGTTAACCATGCTCCCTTCCACTGACTCCCCGCTGACCTGTCACGTCTGTGCCCTGTCCTTCATAGAATTTACCTCACCTAACAAAAACAGCCCTTCCTCTCAAGAGGCAGGTCACAGCCGGGTCACGGTCAGCCAGTCTGACTCCCATGAGGTACCAAAAAGCTGCCCACTGCCTTGGGGTGGGGAGGACCTTGTGGTGCAAACTGTTTTCCAAAGCATCACTCTAGGCGTAGATGGAAGATGGTCATCAGCCGAGACGACCTCTGCTCCTGTGTGGTTTTATCCCTGCTCTATTCTGCCTCCCTTCCTTCACCTTCTCTGAAAAGCATCTTCCCAATAAGTCACTTGAATAAGAACACTCATCCTTGGACAGGCACTCTGTTTCTAAAGAATGCTCTGCTTCTAGGGAACCAAGCCTAAGACAGTTGGTACCAGAAGTGAGTGGTCCTGGGAAACTCTAAAGATGGGATTCTCAAATTGAGTCATTTGCTGGCTGAATGGTAATAGGGACCCCATTGCTGGTGGTAAGTGGAGTATAAATCATTCTTAACATATTCAAGTGTTGGAATGGCCGAGGGTTCTTATCTTTGATGAACAGTTGGAAAGAGGTACGTTTACTGGTACCTTGTCTTGACACCCAAGAGATTCCGAAGAAATAGAAACTATAAGAAATGTTGGGAACAAAAGCAGAGTATGACACATACCTCCTGCACTCACCACCACCAGAGGGTGGACAGATCACCCAAGCCACCCCTCCAGCCTGGCCCCTGAGCACACCCCGACTCCCATCCCATAGAGGGACAAGCTCGCTCCCTGCAGCAAGCGAACAAGCAAGGGAACATGTTGCCTGTTCTCACTCCCCTCTGCTGCATCAGGGACCCCAGTAAAGTCTTGCCTGGAAAAAAAAAACTATAGAATCAGATGATAGTTTCTAAGCAACATTGATCTATTACAAAGGGAAAATGACAGGGTCAGATCGTCTAGTAAAAAATTCCAAGCAAAGTGGGAGAGCCATGGGGTATCCTTGACAGTATATAAAGACCTTGATCTAACAGCTAAAATACAGACATCGATTAAGATCATGCACTAGGCTTAATTTTAAGAAATACAGAACTTTAGAGAAGTCTGAACCATCAGCCTAGGCAAATATCCAATAAAAAGGTCATTAGATACAAAAATAGTACCCCCCTGAGGCTTGAGATGGGGCTATCTGGACAGATGTATTTGAGAACCTTGACCCCCAAATTCCCCCCGAATCTTCTGGGCCTGAAGAAGTAGTCCCTTCCTACGTTTGGAAGATAGAGATCGGCTTCCTTGAAAAACTACTCAGAGATCTAAAATGAAGTGATGACTTACAATATTTTACTTGCCCCCATTAGAATCTCTTTCCACCTTTCCTTCTGGCCACCAGATTTATAACTAGAGTTAAAACTCAGCTGGACCTGACTAGAGAATGCCAATACTGCAAAATGAAGAAAGAGATTATACTCCAAAAAAACTGTAGAACCAAGCTAACATGTACTTCCAGGACCACAGAATGTGATTGGGAGTGGATCCTGATTAAGCTGGACCAAGGTGGAGGGATACAAAGCTGGATAACGGAGGACTTGTCAGTATGGGACATTCCTCTGTAGTACAACACCTACCATCCTGGAAAGGATGAACCTCAAGCAATGGCTGTAACACATTGCTGGAGTAGCTCTTAAGGACTTGGAAAAAGTAATGGCCCACTTGGTAAGAAGGACAGATGCCAGAGAAAGCATCAAGACCAGGGAGGAAGGATTCCTAAGTCTCAGAGAAGTGAGGATGCTACAACACATCTGTTAGACAAGACCAGAAATGTACCAGCTAAACATACTCCTTGGGATGGTTTGGAGGACAATTAGTTCACCAAGGTGATAAAGCAGGCATTGGGGAGAGAGTCATAAAACAGTGGAAAACTGAGGAGTAGTTTCCTCTGTAGGTCAGGACAGATGACAGCAGATACCATCTCAGAATCGGGCTCCCCATAGCAATGAGGATGATGGGAGCATGATGTTGAAGGGATCACGTGGCAGAACTGAGCAATCAGAAACACACGGAACCTGTTTGCCATCATGGACACCCACATTGGAATGGCAGCCAATGGAAATCTTGGAAATAGTTCATAAAGCATGGCCCTCTCAGGGACAATATAATACAGGGATGACCAACAACTCTACTGCTTAAAATATGTAATCCAAAAAGTTCTGAGAATGGATGACCAGAAGGATAAGTGAGGTCAACTGGCCTCACTGGAAAGTCATGATGGTCCAGTTTACAGACCAGAAGAGTTTTCAGATCCAGAGAGTACTGACTGAAGGAAAAACCAGGTCTCCATAAAAACACCTGCAGTAGGTCCTTGCTGGATACCTATTTTAGGTAAGCAGTGTGTACGTGTCATAGAACTCTGCTCAATATTCCCAAATAACCTCAATGGGAAAAGAAATTGAGAAATAATAAATGCATATAGATGTATAACTGAATCACTTTGGTGTACAACTGAAACGGCATTATTAATCAATTATATTCCACTATAAAATATAAAGAAAGGCAATGCCAAAGAATTCTCAAACTACTGCACAATTGCACTCATCTCACATGCTAGTAAAGTAATGCTCAAAATTCTCCAAGCCAGGCTTCAGCAACACGTGACCTGTGAACTTCCTGATGTTCAAGCTGGTTTTAGAAAAGACAGAGGAACCAGAGATTAAATTGCCAACATCCACTGGGTCATGGAAAAAGCAAGAGTTCCAGAAAAACATCTACTTCTGCTTTATTGACTATACCAAATCCTTTGACTGTGTGGATCACAATAAACTGTGGAAAATTCTGAAAGACATGGGAATACCAGACCACCTAACCTGCCTCTTGAGAAACCTGTACACAGGTCAGGAAGCAACTGTTGGAACTGGACATGGAACAACAGACTGGTTCCAAATAGGAAAAGGAGTACGTCAAGGCTGTATATTGTCACCCTGCTTATTTAACTTCTATGCAGAGTACATCATAAGAAACTCTGGGCTGGAAGAAACACAAGCTGGAGTCAAGATTGCTGGGAGAAATATCAATAACCTCAGATATGCAGATGACACCACCCTTATGGAAGAAAGTGAAGAGGAACTAAAAAGCCTCTTGATGAAAGTGAAAGAGGAGAGTGAAAAAGTTGGCTTAAAGCTCAACATTCAGAAAACGAAGATCATGGCATCTGGTCCCATCACTCCATGGGAAATAGATGGGGAAACAGTGGAAACAGTGTCAGACTTTATTTTTGGGGGCTCCAAAATCACCGCAGATGGTGACTGCAGGCATGAAATTAAAAGACGCTTATTCCTTGGAAGAAAAGTTATGACCAACCTAGATAGTATATTCAAAAGCAGAGACATTACTTTGCCAACAAAGGTCCATCTAGTCAAGGCTATGGTTTTTCCAGTGGTCATGTATGGATGTGAGAGTTGGACTGTGAAGAAAGCTGAGCGCCAAAGAATTGATGCTTTTGAACTGTGGTGTTGGAGAAGACTCTTGAGAGTCCCTTGGACTGCAAGGAGATCCAACCAGTCCATTCTGAAGGAGATCAGCCCTGGGTGTTCATTGGAAGGACTGACGCTAAAGCTGAAACTCCAGTACTTTGGCCACCTCATGCAAAGAGTTGACTCATTGGAAAAGACCCTGATGCTGGGAGGGATTGGGAGCAGGAGGAGAAGGGGATGACAGAAGAGGATGAGATGACTGGATGACATCACCGACTCGATGGACATGAATTTGATTAAACTCCGGGAGCTGGTGATGGACAGGGAGGCCTGGCGTGCTGCGATTCATGGGGTCGCAAAGAGTCGGACACGACTGAGTGACTGAACTGAACTGAACTGTATTTTAAAAATATAATTTTTAAAAAATGTGTCACAAAGCAAGTGTACAAGTGTACACACCAAATGTACACAGCAGTGCTTTCCCAGTTCTGCCCAGAAAGTAACAAAAGAATGACAGCTATTTACACAAATAATTGTGTACTGGGGGCAGGCAAATAGTCAAGTTTTTCAAGGGCTTAGGATACAGGCTATGAATAGACACTAATAACCAGGAACTAAGGGGTCAGTAATAAATGAATTCCCTGCCCAGGTCCATCTCAAAGTGGATTCATTGGCTCCACAGATTCACCCAATGCTAATTCCCTGATTCCTGAAAGTATAATCAAAATGGCCATACTTGGCAATTTGGCAGAATTCTCAAATTAACCTGTAGAATAAGACCTATGATAGCAACAAAGGCCAAGTGAAAGTCTGTGAAGTTGGTCCACCCTCCAAGATAATAAATCAAAAACAATGTCTCCTTCCAGAATATGTATGGCAGATGTTAGTGTCACCCTCAAAGCCTTAATAGCCTGTCATATCCCATTTATGTCACTAGTGCAAAAGCCAGATGGATCGTGATAGATGTTCATGGGCTATCACAAACTTAGCCAAGTATACTCTTATGAGAAGTTGGCCAGACGTGGTATCTTTACTAGAGGAGATGAATATGGTCTAAATGTACTGTGTGCGCTATTGATCTAATGACTGCATTCTTTTTCATCCTTATAAAAGAGGAAGATGAGAAGTAGGCTGTATCCTCATGGGACAAGTAATAGTGAGCATTCATAGCGTTGTTGCAGCACTATGTTAATTTTTCCATTCTCTGTCGTTACATAGTCCAAAAGCAGCTTGACCATCTGGACATCATGAAGATGGTAATGAGCACACAACCATGGAATCTTTTAGTCCTACTGCATTGCAGACTATCCAGACACTACTGGCCTGATAGAGGAAGGGAATAACCTTTGGAAGGCAGCTGAGGGGCCAGAATGATAAATATGAAGTGATATCCTTTATAATGTGGTATGCAATAAGTACCCCACATGCAAACAAGTTTCATTCCAAGAGTGCATTTGAAGTCCGATGTGTTTGTAAGTTCAACAAAGTTAGCCTAGCTACCCAACTAACCTAATTGGAGGGCAAGCTGCAATTTCACTCAAGCCTGATGTTGATGGAACGCTTGTTCACATCTTTGAAAGTTCCCAACTTGACAGTTTGTATGTAGGCTGTAGGGGACTTACTGTACACTTTAAATCAATGGCCATTAATTAGTGATAGCTGTTCAATCAGAAGGCATGGCAGCCCACTACAGTACTCTTCCCAGATGGCTCAGAGGGTAAAGAATCTGCCTGCAATGCAGAAGACACAGGAGATGCGTGGGTTTGATCCCTGGGTTAGGAAGATGCCCTGGAGAAGGAAATGGCAACCTATTCCAGTATTTCTTGCCTGAAAAATCCCATGGACAGAGTAGCCTGGTGGGCTACAGTCCATTCGGTCACAAAGAGTCAGACATGACTGAATTACTAAACCTGTTCAATAGGTAGAATGCGTGGGTGAGAGGCCTAAGGATGGAAGCAGGGTGATTCTCTGCTGCTGCTGCTAAATCACTTCAGTCGTGTCCGACTCTGTGTGACCCCAGAGACGGCAGCCCACCAGGCTCCCCCGTCCCTGGGATTCTCCAGGCAAGAACACTGGAGAGGGTTGCCATTTCCTTCTCCAATGCATGAAAGTGAAAAGTGAAAGGGAAGTCGCTTAGTCGTGTCCAACTCCTAGTGGCCCCATGGACTACAGCCCGCCAGGCTCCTCTGTCCATGGGATTTGCCAGGCGAGAGTACTGGAGTGGGGTGCCATCGCCTTCTCCAGTGATCCTCTTAGGAAATAGGTATTTCCTTTGTTATAACTTCAGACTCCACAGGGATAGAAGTTCTGGTTCCAGAGGAGGGGATGCTTTCACCAAGGGACCTAGAAGAGTGCTTCTTGGTCAGTTGAGGGTTTTCATGGAAGTACACGAGGAAAAGAGTTACTATACCAGCAGGGGTAGTAGATCCTCATCCTCAAGAGGATATAAAACATCTTCAATGTAAAAAGACCAGGGGAAAATAAATTTGGCGGGAAGTGATCCTCCAGAGTGGCTCTTGGTAGCCCCATGCCCTATTAATGGGCTCTGTCCCATAGACACCTATGAGGCTCTATCCCGTACCCTTCAAGGGGACAGACCTCAGTCAATGAGAGATGGATATGGGGATGCAAAAGGCTAGTCCCTCCCCTCTTGTCCCAAGATGGGACTATGTTTCATTATTTGTGCTTCAGAGTTCCCTCATAGCATCAAGCTAAGGATCATCTCAGTTGAGACCACATTTTTGCTTGACTTCCTCCTTATCCCAAATCCTCACTCCCTTTCTCCCATGAGCACTTCCTGGATCAGTCACTTGACCAAGAAAAACTATTTCAGGCTCTGATCTAGAGAATCTTGCCTAAGACATGGGGAATTTTTTTTTTTTTTTTTTGACAGTTTTGGTCACAGATGTACCTAAGTTTCTTTTAAAAGCACACAGCACACAGTAAGCACTTAGACAGCATATGTCAAATAAGAGTTTAATCCTTATCACACTGAATTGTCAAGCTTGGTTTACTCGTGGTTATTTATTTATTTTGTGACTTATTTTATGCACCTCACAAGACTTCATCCACTGTTTCCTATGTTCTAGGCTCTATGCCAAGTGGTATGGATACATAAAAGTGAAAGCCAATACCCCTTTTCTGAAGGTGCATGCTCAGTCACGTCCAACTCTTTGCAACCTCATGGACTGTAGCCCACCAGACTCCCCTGTGGATGGAATGTCCCAGGCAAGAATACTGGACTGGGTTGCCATTTCCTACTCCAGGGGATCTTCCCTACCCTGGAATTGAACTTGTGTCTTGCATTCCTGCCTTGGCACAGATTCTTAACCACTGTGCCACCTGGTAAGTCCCTTTCCTGAAGGTTTTCTTAACCTTATGAAGATACATCAATGAACCAGTTCCTTTGGGTGCAGTGCAATAAGCGCCATGACACAGAGAGGGCCCTGATTTTCCATCGTTTTTAACCTCAAAGAGAAACAGAGACACTGGCCCACTGTAGGCACTCAATAAACAAATGAATATTAAATGAATAATTTGAAACAATTTTGTTAGCGTCTCAGTCATGTAAGATCTGGCTAGATCTTGCACAGCCTCAGTTGCATCCCAGCAACTCAGAGTGAACAATCCTCCGCACTCTGCTCACGGGGTAAAGGCCATCCCATTTCTCCCTGCTGAGCGATCTTGTTCACCATGGAAGACTCCGTTCTAGCATCACCATCCTTGGAGCATCCCTAACCCCACGCCATCCTAGGATCAGAGGATCTGCCTTCTCCAACCTTCTGTGTCTGCCTTTTCCACTGTATACTTAGCATTTTGTGCTTTGACTTTCTGGCCTATTAAGTGATTGGTTTTTTCATTGTTTTAATTGATTTTTGTTTAATTATTTCATTGTTTTTTAATGTCCAAAGGAGGATCGGTGTGAGATTAAAAAAGTATTTGGTATACCTTGGGTTTTTATTAATAGTCATTTTTTTTTCATTCTTTTAATTTCAAATCCATCTTTCCTCTAGACTTCAAATTCAGTTTTAAAGTCCAATATATTTGCTTATAAGTTTAGTTATTAGATGTGAAAATTTAAAGCACTCTCATTTGTTCTAGTCTTTGATTTCTACTGCTTTCACAGATCAATTTTTTCTAAGCATGTGAACATTATTTGTAAAGCTCATCAAATTTTCTCAAATATATCAGGTGAAAGTCACAGAAATTAAGGAACTTAACAAATTAAAACCTCTCATACTATCTAAAACTTCATTAATTACATTACCTTAAACATGTCAAACCATGGTCAGATATTGAACATATTTTATTTTTTCAAGCACTTTAAACAGCCAACAAGACAGGCTCATGAAGCTACCAACAAAAATCTAGCTCTCCAAAGCTCTCCCTTTAATACGCATGAATTTACAAACCGGGTAGATCAGATACAGTTAAGCATTTCAATGTCTCCACAAGTAATGAATAAATTAGCAACTTAGATACTCTTAAGCTTTTAAGTAAATGTGATTAGATTAAAACCTCCAAATATTTTAAATTGAAATCTCAAGCCTAAATTCTGTAGAAAGTCAGATTCTCATAAAAGTCTCAAACACCTTACAAAGTGCATTCTATCAGAGCAATCAGTACAGAACTTCCTAGCACACTTGTACAATCACAATTTACATGAAGGTTTAAATACCAAACTTATTTCTTCACTGTGTATATAGTTATATTTTTGCATTTTATATCTTCTTAGGGTTCCAAAATCACTTATCCTAACTAAGATAACAATTATCACCTCAAGCCTAAGGACGATAGGTTGTCAGAGATTTGAGGCCATAGCTGCAAATGCAAAGGATTGGTCAAAGATCTGGGACTGAACTGTGGTTGTTTAGTCGCTAAGTCACGTCCAACTCTCTGTGACCCCGTGGACTGTAGCCTGCCAGCCTCCTCTGTCCCTGGCATTTCCCGGGCAAGTACCCTAGAGTGGGTTGCCATTTCCTTCTTCAAGGGATCTTCCCAGGCAAGGGATCTGAACTCCTGTCTCCTGCGCCCCCTGCATTGGCAGGTGGACTCTTTAATGATGAACTGCCGGGGAAACCCACTGGAACTGCATAAACCCAGTCAAATTGCAAGGAAACAGTCAGGCAAACTGAGAAACATTCTGCAAAATAACAGATTGTGCTCTTCAAACATTTCAATGTTGTTTAAAACAAAATAGAGGGGAGGACAAGAAAGAAGACCAAATAAAAATGAGAACTAGATGCATGCATGATCCTGGGCTGAACCCTGGATTAGAGAGGAAAATAGTACCTAAGGCAGCACTGGGACAGTTGGCGAAATCTGAATCTGGACTATATACGAGGTAATAGTTTCCATTCAATTTAAATTTCCTGAGTTTGGCCATCACATTGTGAGTATATAAGAGAATGGTAGTCTCTCTAGGAGACTCATGCTGAAGTATTTGGGGATAGGGTGCCAAATTTCCACAACTGATTCAGCAAAACAATAATAATAATAATAGTAAGAATAAAGCAAAGAGGGATAAGGACGCGTGTATCTTTCTGTGTGTTGAGAGAAAGAGAAGTTAAAAACATGGCAAAAATGTCAACAGTGGGTGCAGCTAAAGTGAGGAGAATGTTGACGGCAAAGTTCTTACACCTGTCCTGTAGTTGTTCTTACAAAACAAAAAGATTTCATTGAAAATTTAAAAATCAAGAATGAGATTTGGGATGAGCTCACATGAAATTGAACAGGCTGGTTCATTCTTAAATCTTGATTTTTTTTTAAGATGGGGAAGACCCAAAGAGTTCATGATAAGTGTTCAGAACCTGGACAGAAAAGCTAGAATCAGGGTGAGATATCTCACCCCTCCTATTTTTTTCCTCTGTTTTTTTTTTTTGGCCTTCCCACTGTGGCTAGGGACCCTAAAACTTAAGGCCTGAAAAGCTCATTATCATCAGATAGAAATGTAAGTAAACACGGCATTATAATAATGAATTCTACAGCAAAAGGCAGGAACAGAAAGAAGGATTTGTGTGTGTGTGTGTGTGCAAAGGATTGGGCTGGATCTGGGCCATTTTCCAGCTACAATAACAATAAGAAGGCTTTTGTGGGTTTCCAGACATGTAAATCAAAAAGGCTACATCAGACAAAAATGGAAGGGGGAAACACTCTTCACCATTGACCCTCAACCTGCATTCCAAAACTGGCTTTCAGGCTAAGAAGCTCTAATCCCTCCACCAAACAGAGGGAGCTAAAAAGATTTGATTTGAAAAGACCACAGGAAATGAGATTGGCAATAACTCTCCACACAGAGCTAGTCAAAGGACTTGGGGAAGTTAAGACGAGATGAAAAGGAAGGGTTGGAAAATTATCCACAGAATATGTATGAAACGTAAGACTGAAACCAGCTGAAGTATCTTCCTAATTTCTCCCAGCTCTACGGATGTTTTGAGTGCCCAATTCAGGCTTCCAGGGGCTGCCTGGATGTGAGTGGAAGCAGGGCGTGCCTGCTTGTGAACTTCAAGTCTAAATTGTATTAGTGTAAGTGACAGGGACGCTGCTTATGATTTGATTCGCAGAAGCCGACTGTTTCTGATGTTTTACTAACAATTTGGGTAAATATGCCGAAACCAATATGTTCAACCAGGTGCTGGGCAGATTTAGCCCAGCGTGGAAGAGGGCCTGCACAGATCTGTATCCCCAGATGGAAGACGCAGAGTTACAAATCAGCGCAAATTCAAACAGGAGAGGTTTGACCAAGGAAAAGCTTAAAGAGATCAGAGGGAAAGCAGTGAGGAAATTGGATACAGTTGCATGCCGGTTCATTAGAAGGCAAAGGGTACTTAATGATTTTATTCCAGTTCTTTTTTTTCTTTTTTTCCCAAAAAAAAAAAAAAACTGGGTTAATGCTTTCACTATTTCAGTTTGGCCCTGTGTGTGAGCTCAGTCACTCAGTCTTGTCCAACTCTTTACAACCCCAAGGACTATAGTCTGCCAGGCCCCTCTGTCCATGGGATTTCCCAGGCAAGAATACTGGACTGGATGGCCATTCCCTTCTCCAGAGGATCTTCCTGACCCAGGGATCGAACCTGTGTATCCTGTATTGGCAGGAGGATTCTTTATCACTGAGCCACCAGGGAAGCCCTCCAGTTTGGCCCTAAACTTCCCCAAATTGTCAGAAAGCCCGGGGTCACAGTGATATGGTAATCATGAAGGGAATTTTTATATCATTATTAATCTGGGAACAGGCATGAAATTCCAAGCATATTCAAAATCAGAAACTTATTTCTTTCTAAAGCTGTATTTACAAATGAATGTCATCAAAGAGATCTATTTATGGAGAGTGCCATAATTTCTCTGTATTCCCATCTATTTATGAATTATTTCCCCCAAACAATGAGTTGTTTTAAAATCGCAATTAACCAACATAATAGCTCTTTACTTATTCTCCTATTATATCATCTTATCTCTCTGTAGGCAGGTAAAATCACCAAGATTTAGTCATTCACCTCCCAGGTTGGGGGTCTTGCTTCATTAGAATGATAATTACATTTTAAAACAATTGGAATCATGCACCCTGTCAAGGGTGAGTTGTTGACTATAATTTGCGTACAAAGGTCAAAAAGAGACAAGAAAGCAGAGGCGGTATGGTAACATTATTTGCAGTGCCTCTGATATTAAATTCGTAGCCAAACTGCTGGGCAATGAACTCCTTTGAAGTAGGTTCTAGAAAGAAGAAGAAGGGCAGGGGACAGGAGACAGGTGAGCAGGCTAAAAGCACAGATGTGGACTCGGGTAGGAGGGCGGGGCATGCGGAAGAGTGACAGCCCGCGGGCAAGTCCGACACTGTATGCTGGCTGCAAATTCAGGATTAGTAGGATGGAGGGGAAGTCCAGAGAGGCTTGCCTGCAGGGTGCTCTAAGTGCTGTGAGCAGACACTCACTGCAAGGAAGTAATATCCGGGTCACCAGTTACACTGTGCAGGAGGTATTTCTCCCCACACCCACCAGCTGCGTATCCTGCAATTTAACTCAGTTCTGACTGTCTGCCAGGAGACAGCATCAGATCCACAAGTTAAGGCCTAAGTCCCACAAGACTCTCCTCCTCCCCACTGCAGATATAAATAACAATCCCAGGTTGTTATTGTGCTTCTGAACAACGGTCTATAAATCAGAGGTTCCCATGACTCCATCTTTGGGTTCCATTAATTTGCCACAATGGCTCACAGAACTCAGGAAACTGGTTTACTCACCAAACTACAAGTTTATTACAAAGGGTATTAAAAGATATGAACCAACAGCCAGATGAAGAGAAACACAGGGCCAGATCCCAGACAAAGGACCTCCTGTCCTCATAGGATTTGGAGGCTGGCACAGTGGCACATGGAAGGGTTCTGGTTCACCAATACATATGCTCTCCTAACCCCATCCTTGGAAAAGGTCAGTTTTCATTCCAATCCCTAAGAAAAGCAGTGCCAAAGAATCTTCAAACTACCACACCATAGCACTCATCTCACACGCTGGTAAAGTAATGCTCAAAATTCTGCAAGCCAGGCTTCAGCAATATGTGAACTGTTAACATCCTGATGTTCAAGCTGGTTTTAGAAAAGGCAGAGGAAACAGAGATCAAATTGCCAACATCCGCTGGATCATGGAAAAAGCAAGAGGGTTCCAGAAAAACATCTATTTCTGCTTTATTGACTATGCCAAAGCCTTTGACGGTACTGATCACAACAAACTGTGGAAAATTCTGAAAGACATGGGAATACCAGACCACCTAACCTGCCTCTTGAGAAATCTGTATGCAGGTCAGGAAGCAATAGTTAGAACTGGTCATGGAACAACAGACAGGTTCCAAATAGGAAAAGGAGTATGTCAAGGCTGTATATTGTCACCCTGCTTATTTAACTTCTATACAGAGTACATCATGAGAAATGCTGGGCTGGAGGAAGCACAAGCTGGAATCAAGATTGCTGGGAGAAATATCAATAACCTTAGATTTGCAGATGACACCACCCATATGGCAGAAAGTGAAGAAGAATTAAAGAGCCTCTTGATGAAAGTGAAAGAGGAGAGTGAAAAAGTTGGCTTAAAGCTCAACATTCAGAAAACTAAGATCATGGCATTTGGTGCCATAAGTTCAGCTCAGTTCAGTTGCTCAGTTGTGTCCGACTCTTTGCAACCCCATGAATCGCAGCACGCCAGGCCTCTCTGTTCATCACCGTATCCCGGAGTTCACTCAGACTCATGTCCATCGAGTCTGTGATGCCATCCAGCCATCTCATCCTCGGTCATCCCCTTCTCCTCCTGCCCCCAATCCCTCCCAGCATCAGAGTCTTTTCCAATGAGTCAATTCTTCGCATGAGGTGGCCAAAGTACTGGACCTTCAGCTTTAGCATCATTCCTTCCAGGGAAATCCCAGGGCTGATCTCCTTTAGAATGGACTGGTTGGATCTCCTTGCAGTCCAAGGGACTCTCAAGAGTCTTCTCCAACACCACAGTTCAAAAGCATCAATTCTTCGGCACTCAGCTTTCTTCACAGTCCAACTCTCATATCCATACATGACCACTGGAAAAACCATAGCCTTGACTAGATGGACCTTAGTCGGCAAAGTAATGTCTCTGCTCTTGAATATGCTATCTAGGTTGGTCATGACTTTTCTTCCAAGGAATAAGTGTCTTAATTTCATGGCCGCAGTCACCATCTGCAGTGATTTTGGAGCCCCAAAAACATAAAGTCTGACACTTTTTCTACTATTTCCCCATCTATTTCCCATGAAGTGATGGGACCAGATGCCATGATCTTCGTTTTCTGAATGTTGAGCTTTAAGCCAACTTTTTCACTCTCCTCTTTCACTTTAATCAAGAGGCTTTTTAGCTCCTCTTCACTTTCTGCCATAAGGGTGGTGTCATCTGCATATTTGAGGTTATTGATATTTCTCCCAGCAATCTTGATTCCAGCTTGTGTTTCTTCCAGCCCAGAGTTTCTTATGATGTACTCTGCATAGAAGTTAAATAAGCAGGGTGACAATATACAGCCTTGACATACTCCTTTTCCTATTTGGAACCAGTCTATTGTTCCATGTCCAGTTCTAACTGTTGCTTCCTGACCTGCATACAGATTTCTCAAGAGGCAGGTTAGGTGGTCTGGTATTCCCATGTCTTTCAGAATTTTCCACAGTTTATTGTGATCCACACAGTAAAAGGCTTTGGCATAGTCAATAAGGCAGAAGTAGATGTTTTTCTGGAACTCTCTTGCTTTTTCCATGATCCAGCAGATGTTGGCAATTTGATTTCTGATTCCTCTGCCTTTTCTAAAACCAGCTTGAACATCAGGAAGTTCACAGTTCATGTATTGCTGAAGCCTGGCTTGCAGATTTTTTTTTTGTTGTTTGTTTGAAAAGACAGTAATTATTTAATTTTAAATCCACTGATGAGGTGCAGAATAATAATAATGAATGACTTTACATTTTTAGATATTCAGTATTTAAATATGCAAAAAGTTAACTTTAACATTATATATTAGCTTGAATTTTATAATTTAACATGAACTTTCATGAAATGGCTTGCAGAATTTTGAGCATTACTTTACTAGCATGTGAGGTGAGTACAATTGTGCAGTAGTTTGAGCATTCCTTGGCATTGCCTTTCTTTGGGATTGGAATGAAAACTGACCTTTTCCAGTCCTGTGGCCACTGCTGAGTTTTCCAAATTTTCTGGCATATTGAGTGCAGCACTTTCACAGCATCATCTTTCAGGATTTGAAAGAGCTCAACTGGAATTCCATCACCTCCACTAGCTTTGTTTGTAGTGATGCTTTCTAAGGCCCACTTGACTTCACTTTCCAAGATGTCTGGCTCTAGATGAGTGATCACATCATCATGATTATCTGGGTTGAGAAGATCTTTTTTGTACAGTTCTTCCATGTATTCTTGCCACCTCTTCTTAATATCTTCTGCTTCTGTTAGGTCCAGACCGTCTGTCCTTTATCGAGCCCATCTTTGCATGAAATGTTCCCTTGGTATCTCTAGTTTTCTTGAAGAGATCTCTAGTCTTTCCCATTCTGTTGTTTTCCTCTATTTCTTTGCATGGATCGCTGAAGAAGGCTTTCTTATCTCTTCTTGCTATTCTTTGGAACTCTGCATTCAGATGCTTATATCTTTCCTTTTCTCCTTTGCTTTTCGCCTGTCTTCTTTTCACAGCTATTTGTAAGGCCTCCCCAGACAGCCATTTTGCTTTTTTGCATTTCTTTTCCATGGGGATGGTCTTCATCGCTGTCTCCTGTACAATGTCACGAACCTCATTCCATAGTTCATCAGGCACTCTATCTATCAAATCTAGACCCTTAAATCTATTCCTCACTTCCACTGTATAATCATAAGGGATTTGATTTAGGTCATACCTGAATGGTCTAGCGGTTTTCCTTACTTTCTTCAATTTAAGTCTGAATTTGGCAATGAGTTCACGATCTGAGCCACAGTCAGCTCTTGGTCTTGTTTTTGTTGACTGTATAGAGCTTCTCCATCGTTGGCTGCAAAGAATATAATCAATCTGATTTTGGTGTTGACCATCTGGTGATGTCCATGTGTAGAGTCTTCTCTTGTGTTGTTGGAAGAGGGTGTTTGCTATGACCAGTGCATTTTCTTGGCAAAACTCTATTAGTCTTTGCTCTGCTTCATTCCACATTCCAAGGCCAAATTTGCCTGTTACTCCAGGTATTTCTTGACTTCCTACTTTTGCATTCCAGTCCCCTGTAATGAAAAGGACATCTTTTGGGGGTGTTAGTTCTAAAAGGTCTTGTAGGTCTTCATAAAACCGTTCAACTTCAGGTTCTTCAGCGTTACTGGTTGGGGCATAGACTTGGAACCATGATATTGAATGGTTTGCCTTGGAAACGAACAGAGATCATTCTGTCGTTTTTGAGATTGCTTCCAAGTACTGCATTTCGGACTCTTTTGTTGACCACGATGGCTACTCCATTTCTTCTGAGGGATTCCAGCCCACAGTAGTAAATATAATGGTCATCTGAGTTAAATTCACCCATTCCAGTCCATTTTAGTTCACTGATTCCTGGAATGTTGATGTTCACTCTTGCCATCTCTTGTTTGACCACTTCCAATTTGCCTTGATTCATGGACCTGACATTCCAGGTTCCTATGCGATATTTCTATTTACAGCATTGGACCTTGCTTCTATCACCAGTCACATCCACAACTGGGTATTGTTTTTGCTTTGGCTCCATCCCTTTATTTTTTCTGGAGTTATTTCTCCACTGAACTCCAGTAGCATATCGGGCACCTAATGACCTGGGGAGTTCCTCTTTCAGTATCCTATCATTTTGCCTTTTCATACTGTTCATGGGGTTCTCAAGGCAAGAATACTGAAGTGGCTTGCCATTCCCTTCTCCAGTGGACCACGCTCTGTCAGACCTCTCCACCATGACCCGCCCATCTTGGGTTGCCCGGCAGGCGTGGCTTGGTTTCACTGAGTTAGACAAGGCTGTGGTCCTAGTGTGGTTAGGTTGACTAGTTTTCTGTGAGTATGGTTTCAGTGTGTCTGCCCTCTGATGCCCTCTTGCAACACCTACCATCTTACTTGGGTTTCTCTTACCTTGGACGTGGGGTATCTCTTCACGGCTGCTCCAGCAAAGCACAGCCGCTGCCCCTTACCTTGGACGAGGAGTATCTCCTTACCGCTGCCGTTCCTGACCTTCAATGTGGGATAACTCCTCTAGACTCTCTTGTGCCTGCTCAGCCACCGCTCTTCGGGTTGCTCCTCCCGGCCGCCAGCCCTGACCTCGGGCGTGGGTGGCTCCTCCCAGTTGCCGCCCCTGGCCTCGGGCTCGGGGTGTCTCCTCCTGGCAGCTACTGGCCTCAGACACAGGGTAGCTCCTCCTGGCCGCCACCCCTGACCTCAGATGCGGGGTAGCTCCTCTCGGCCGTTGCTGCACCGTCACAGCCTGGCACTCTAAGCCGCTGCCCCTGACCTCAGACGTGGGGTAGCTCCTCTCGGCCGCGCGTAGTATGCCGGCTCGCTGCATGCGCCTGTGCTTAGTTGCCTTGAAAATAGTAGAAATATTTTTATTTTTTTAATTTATTTTATTTTATTATTATTATTTTGTTTTTACTTTACAATATTGTATTTGTTTTGCCATACATCGACATGAATCCACCATGGGTGTACACATGTTCCCAATCCTGAACCCCCCTCCCACCTCCCTCCCCATATCATCCCTCTGGGTCATCCCAGTGCACCAGCCCCAAGCATCCTGTATTCCTGCATTGAACCTAGACTGCCGATTCGTTTCTTATATGATATTATACATGTTTCAATGCCATTCTCCCAAATCATCCCACCCTCTCCTTCTCCCACAGAGTCCAAAAGACTGTTCTATACATCTGTGTCTCTTTTGCTGTCTCGCATACAGGGTTATCATTACCATCTTTCTAAATTCCATATATATGCGTTAGTATACTGTATTGGTGTTTTTCTTTCTGGCTTACTTCACTCTGTATAATTGGCTCCAGTTTCATCCACCTCATTAGAATTGATTCAAATGTATTCTTTTTAATGGCTGAGTAATATTCCATTGTGTATATGTAGGAATAAATGAAAAAAAAAAAAACCAGAGAACTCTCTCACCCTCTTTCCACCAGGTGGGGACACAGCAAGAAGTCAGAAAAAAAAAAAGAAAATAGTAGAAATAGTGATGTTGATGACTCTTCATGAGAACTCAGAAGGAAACAAGGGTCACTATAGAGAAGGCATATATCATATCTGAAAATGCCTTATTGTTATTGTTCAGTCGCTAAGTCGTGCCCAACTCTTTGTGACCCCATGGACTGCAGCATGCCAGGCTTCCCTGTCCTTCACTGTCTCCCGGAGCTGGCTCAAACTCATGTCCATTGAGTCAGTGATACCACCCCACCATCTCATCTTCTGTCACCCCTTTCTCCTCCTGCCCTCAGTGTTTCCAGCATCAGGGTCTTTTTCAATGTATAGGCCCTTTGCATCAGGTGGCCAAAGTTTTGGAGCTTCAGTTTCAGCATCGGTCCTTCCAATGAATATTCAGGACTGATTTCCTTTAGGATGGACTGGTTGGATCTCCTTACAGTCCAAGGGACTCTCAAGAATCTCCTCCAGTAACCTGAAAGTACCAGTTTTTCAGTGCTCAGCCTTCTTTATGATAAAACACTCACAGCGATATAGGACTGCTAGAAGAACCACGTGGAAAACTGAACATGTTAGTTGCTCAGTTGTGTCTAACTCTTTGTGACCCCATGGACTGTAGCTCTCCAGTTGCCTTAGTCCGTGGGATTCTCCAGGCAAGAATTCTGGAGTAGATAGCACTTCCCTTCTCCAAGGGATCTTCTCAATCCAGGGATCAAACATGGGGCTCCTCCATTGAAGGCAGATTCTTCACCATCTGAGCCACCAGGAAAGTCCCCAAAATATGGGATGCTTCACAAATTTACATGTTGTCCTTGCACCAGAAGAACCATAGCTTTGAATATAGGACTTTTATTGGCAAAGAAAATGACTAAATCATCGCAGACTCTTGGTAGAAATATGATGTCAAAGCACTGCCAATGAGGGACAGAGGGAAATGAGGAATCAGTGAGTGGAATTCAGAAGAAAGGGAATCCTTTTTAAATCATGGCAGAAAGGGTGTCTGAATTGTGTCCTGCAGTTACATATAAACAAAATCATGCAAAGGACTTGGATATTTATCTAAAGGAGATTTCAAGCAAAGTGAGGTCTGGCTTCTTCTTGCTTCTATACTACAATAAATAATAGAAGAAAGAGATGATTTGAAGAACTGTTAAAATGAGCCACAGCTTGATACTTTAAAATATTTTCAGCTAATCCATACTGCAGAAGATATGTTGAGGAAAACACTTTAAAGACCTTAAAAAAATAGAGGAATATATCATGTTCATATATTGGAAAATGTAATGATTGGTTCTCTACAAGTTAATCATTGTAATTTTAATCAATATACCAAGAGGATTGCTATAAAAATTGACAAGCTTGTTTGAACATTCTTAATGGAAACCTAAGGTCAAGAAAAGTCAAGACAATCTTGAAGAAGAAGAAACCTAGAGGATTTATGGTGTCAGATATGAAGATATATTGAGAAGCTATAATGATTAAAGAGCATAGTATTGGCATTAGACAGACAAATTAGGCCAATGGAATGGAACAGAGAGTCCAGAAATGCTAAACACATAATGGACACTTAATATGAAATTGGTAGGGCAGAGGAAAAAGATGGTCTTTCAATAAACGGTATGGATTGATTAGATATCCATATGCCTCTGGACCCTTACATCACAAAATACGTAAAAATCAATTCCAGATCCAGATAGAGTGCAGATCTAAATATGAAAAGAACAATAAAGCTTTTAAAAGAAAAACACAGGAAAATATCTTCATGACCTGAGGGTCGGCCAAGGTTTCTCAAGTGGGACACGCAAGGCATTAATCGTAAAGGGAAAGATGGATAAATTGGACTGGATTCAAATTTAAAACCTTCATCCAAAGACACAATTCAGAGGGTGAAAAGACAAGACACAGAGTACAAAAAAGATAACCAACAAAAGACTCATGTCAGAATATACTTTATGAATCAATAACAAAAAGACTCGCCACCCAATCTTCTTAATGGATAAATGACTTGAGCAAGCACTTCAGAAAAGGCCAGCAAACACATGAAAAGGTACTCAGCCTCGTTAATCACTAGGGAAATATAAATTATAACCATGGCACTGAGTGGCTGTCATTAAAAAGAGTGAAAAAATATCAAAAATGTTGAGGATGTAGAATAATGGGGAATTTGAAAATTCATTGCTCGCAGTGTACATTGGCTTGGTACTCTTCAGAAGATTATACAGTCAACTGAATTATGGGTTCAAATTCTTCATTTCGGTGTGATAGGATTATATATCCGCACACTAACAAAGATCTCATGACTTTGGGTTTGACCATGTGACCTGTATTAATCACTGGGATACTGAGGGACATCATATGAGCAGAGTCTTGAAATAAGCTTTTGTAGTTAGACATAACATCTTGATTCTAGACTTGAGAGGGAACGTGGCTGAGATTTAAGGAGAGTGTTCCTTGAGGAGTCTCTGATCCAAGGAAGATGGGAGACACGTGGAATAGCTCTGAACTCAGTGTTCAGCTTGAAGCCAAGTCCAGCTGAGTCCCATTTAGATCAGTGGCACCTCAGGCAACCCACAGCTTGTGTGAGTGGTAACTTCTTTTTTTTTTTTTTTTTCTGCAGGGGGCGGGGCGAAGGGGGTGGTAACTTCTTATTGTTGCATGTTGCTCATTTTTTTGTGGCTGCTGCTGCTGCTGCTAAGTCGCTTAGGTCATGTCCGACTCTATGCAACCCCATAGACAACAGCCCACCAGGCTCCCCCATCCCTGGGATTCTCCAGGCAAGAACACTGGAGTGGGTTGCCATTTCCTTCTCCAATGCAGGAAAGTGAAAAGTGACAGTGAAGTCACTCAGTTGTGTCCGACTCTTAGCGACCCCATGAACTGCAGCCCACTAGGCTCCTCCGTCCATGGGATTTTCCAGGCAAGAGTACTGGAGTGGAGTGCCATTTATGTGGCTACTTACATAATATTGTTGAAATAATAGCTGTTTCATATATATATGAAAGCTCATACAAATACTAAAGGTCAATATCTGTCTACTCTATGACTCAGCAATCACACTGCTACTTGTATCTCCTAAACTCATACCCAACAGGAATGCAGGCACATACACACCAAGTACAGAAGAGAGCCCATGGGGGCGCCATTCATTACAGACAAACACTGGAAAGAACTCGACTCTCCATCAGGGCAGAATGACACGTAGATGGTAGTCCATAGTCGCACCGAAAATTCCATAGCAAAGAAGGTGAATGAACTGCCGCTACGCCCACCAACACAGAGAAATCTCACAGAGAAATCTCTTAAGCAAAGGAAATGCAAGCTTAACATAGATCATATTGCATCATTCTCTTTATATAAATCTTAAAACAAATCTAATTTGTGGAGTTAGAGGTCAAAATAGGAATTATTGGGGGCCAAGAGGAAGCCCAAGGGCACACTAGGGCGTTGGGGAGGTTCTGGTTCTTGACCTACACAGTGGCCATGTAGGTTCATTGTGAGGAAATTCGAGAAAGTGCACCCTTGGGCCATGTATACCTTTATGAACATGTTAAACTACAGTAGAATAAAAATTTTGTTATAAAAATCCTTTATATTTTGCACAAAAATTCACTGAGAAATCAGTAGACTCAGCCTCTAATCCTTCCTTTTCCATGAATTCAATGGCCTCCAAAGTGAAATGATCAAGATCGTCATTTAGGAGAAAGGGGAAAAAATATTAGGGCAATTATTTAATTGGTTATCTTTTAAAAAGCTAAGGAAATCTTTGCAGGTATTTGATAGACAGATAGACACTCTCACCCTCCTTCAGCTGTTTCCCAGAGTCCCACAGTGTCTGCAGAGGACTCTCAAAGACAAGGGACAGAAGCTTCTTCCTTGTACACCCATTCACTGTCAGCATATTGACATGTGTCCGGATAAGTGCATTTGGACACTTTATTGTCCATCTTCAACCAAACTAATCATCACAAAATGGAGAAATGACTAAACATATATCTGTAGACACTGGGTACAAGAGGAAAACAAGAAAATGGCCGAGTTGGTTCTTCTCATCCTGTTACTCAACCCCATTACAAGCTAGAAGTAGTGAAGTCTGTCAAAAACCTTCAAACTTTTTAAAGAGCGTTGAACTGTGGAATTAAAAAGTCATAGTAATAATGGATTTCACCTAAGCATATAATGTGTACATAGAGACTAGTATGTATGCCTTTGTTGGTGTTCAGTTGCTAAGCTCTGTTTGACTCTGTAATCCCATGGACTGCAGCACGCCAAGCTCCCCTGTTCTTCACTATCTCCCAGAGTTTGCTCAAATTCATGTCCATTGAGTCGGTAATGCCATCCCACCATCTCATCCTCTGTCATCCCCTTCTCCTCCTGTCTTCAATTTTTCCCAACATCAGTGTCTTTTCCAATGAGTAGGCTCTTCGCATCAGGTGGGCAAATTACTGGAGTTTCAGCTTCAGCATCGGTCCTTCCAATGAAAATTCAGGACTAATTTCCTTTAGGATGGACTGGTTGGATCTCCTTGCTATCCAAGGGACTCTTAAGAGTCTTCTCCAGCACCACAGCTCAAAAGCATCAATTCTTTGGTGCTCAGCCTTCTTTATGGTCCAACCCTCACATCCAAACATGACTACTGGAAAACCATAGCTTTTGTAGACCTTTGCTGGCAAAATGATGTCTCTGTTTTTTAATACACGAAGCGTCATAGCTTTTCTTCCAATGAGCAAATATCTTTTAATTTCATGGCTACAGTCACCATCCATAGTGATTTTGGAGCTCAAGAAAGTAAAGTGTCTCACTGTTTTCATTTTGTCCCCATCTATTTGCCATGAAGTGATGGGAAAAGATGCCCTTATCTTAGCTTTTGAATGTTGAGTTTTAAGCCAGCTTTTTCACTTTCTTCTTTCACCTTCATCAAGAGGCTGTTTAGTTTCTCTTCACTTTCTGCCATTATGATGCATGTCTTTGGCGTAGTAAAAGCCATCAAAATTAATGCAACAATAAACATTATTTACTTCATCATTACTTCATTCTTTATTTCTATTATATATTTTTTCATAGTTTGTACAATTGTTAATGTAGTGCATGAATATCAAATATACAAAAAGTTCACTATACCTTAAATACATACATATATAGGGAGTGCATACTTACTTTTCTCAACTGATGGAATAATAAAATCAGAATCACAGTTAGAATGTTCTAGAGACCACTAAAAACTGAGCTAGCTATTAGTGTGCTCTGGGTTTAAATTAGATTGACTATAAAATACGGAACATTGGATGTAACGAAACTGAATACATCTCAGACTCTTTCCTATTCTAGTATTTCATGAATCTGTAATTTTATGTATGAAAGTAATTTTCCAAAAAATCTATAAAAAAATAAAATACGTTGGAAATCAGGAGAATGAACTCAGATTGGCCACAAAGTTCCACACCCCAGGTGAGCAGTTTTGCATATGTAACTCGTTCGATCACAGCACACCCCGTGAGGAAGATGTTGTTCCCATTTTCCGGGTGATGAAACAGAATCAGATATGATATAAATGTCAGATGAGGAAGCAGACTCAGAGAGGTCACACTGTGGAGGAGTTGGGAATTTAAAACCGAGATCTGACTCATTGCAAACTTCTTCCCACTCCATCAAGTTCACATTCTGAAGCAGAACACGAAATTGATGTTTGAGTTTTTACATGACTTTTATGTTTATTTATATCAAACAGTCTGCTTTATTTTCTTTGGAGGGGCCAGGAGTCTTGCTGATTATCACAGGTAACTTCTGCATCCCTGGTGCCTAGTACATTGCCAGGCACAAGGTGGCATTCCATATACTTGTGGGGAAAAGGAAGGAAAGAAGAGATGAAGGAAGGGATAAATAAATAGCATGGTAGAGCATATTCCATACTGACTAAAAAGCTACTTTTTTGTGAACAAAGAAACTCTCCTCCTCTGAATTTTGATTTTGCCATAAAAAAATACATCCAATATAAGCCTTCCTTCAGATCTATATCGCTCTGAATACAGAACCAAAACATGCATTTAAATCACTTATATCTAACTTTTTATGATGCCATTGGGAATGGTGTTCTTTTTGCATTTGCAGTTAAAGGGTAGAACAGATGGCGGAAGTTTAGTTTCAAGTGATGGGCCCATTAAAATAACTTATGCTGTTGAGTGATTGTTCACTCTAATGGCTCCATTCATTATATCTGAGTTTGCAAGCTCCGAAATACTTGGGAAGGAAATGGGACTTCAGGAAATGTTTGCTGTATCAGGAGCTTTGTTGGATTAGGTCTGCAGACCCACAAACTCTAAAGTAAGAGCTTGCTGGAGGCATCTCTAAATCAGATGTTTGTTTCATTGAAGTGCCTATCTTGGGAGCATAATAGTAATATGTATGTTCAGCCGCTTCAGTCGGGTCTGACTCTTTGCAATCCCATGGACCATATCCCACCAGGCTCCTCTGTCCATGGGATTTTCCTGGCAAAAATACTGGAGAGGGTTGCCATTTCCTCCTCTAGGGGATCTTCCTGACCTAGCTATCAAACGCAAGTCTCCTGTGTCTCTTGCATTGCAGGAGGATTCTTTAAGCTAGAATCTTCCCAAGGGACCTGGGATTAGGAAAGAAGGTGGAGGGAACAAATGGCAAGCTCCCTTGAACTACATTTTTTTTTTCCTTCCTTTTGCTGGTCCTCTATGAGATGGATTTGACTGAAGAATTTCAGTTACAAAAACACATAGAAAAAGGAAAGAGGAAAAGCCACAGATGTCAAACCAGAGTCTAGAAAAGAACAGGCCTGAGAATCGACTGCAAGAGCTCCTGGCCTCTAAACACAGGCTAACAGCGAGAATGTTCGCAGCAGACGCCAGGCCACGTCAAGCCCTTTATAGACACTGAACTCTCTCCCTTTCACCTCAGTTTGGTTGGCCAAATGGAGTAAAACAAACACCTGGGACCAGAACATCTTGCTGATGGTAATGGCTGTTAGCAAGTGCCAAGGGCCACATTCTATGCCAGGGAATTCAGATGCATCGGCCTATGTCATCTTCTCAACCAATCAGTGACATAATTAATATTGTCTTCATTTTTGCAGCTGACAGAAACTGACTATGCCCAAGTCACCAAGCCACTAATGGCAACTCTAGGATCCAAATCCAAGCTTGTATGACACCAGTCTTTCTTCAAACCACTATTTTATACTCTTAGCATTGGCACAACCCACAGGAAAATTCCTTCTAGATAACATATATATATGTATATGTATATATATGCCAAAGAATTGATGCTTTTGAACTGTGGTGTTGGAGAAGACTCTTGAGAGTCCCTTGGACTGCAAGGAGGTCCAACCAATCCACTCTGAAGGAGATCAGCCCTGGGCTTTCTTTGGAAGGAATGATGCTAAAGCTGAAACTCCAATACTTTGGCCACCTCATGCGAAGAGTTGACTCATTGGAAAAGACTTTGATGCTGGGAGGAATTGGGGGCAGGAGAAGGGGATGACTGAGGATGAGATGGGTGGATGGCATCTCTGACTCGATGGATGTGAGTTTGAGTGAACTCCGGGAGTTGGTAATGGACAGGGAGGCCTGGCGTGCTGCGATTCATGGGGTTGCAAAGAGTCGGACATGACTGAGCGACTGAGCGACTGAACTGAACTGAACTGAACTGATGCTGCTGCTAAGTCACTTCAGTCGTGTCCGACTCTGTGCGACCCCATAGACGACCTCCTACCAGGCTCCTCTGTCCCTGGGATTCCCCAGGCAAGAACACTGGAGTGGGTTGCCATTTCCTTCTCCAATGCAGGAAAGTGAAAAGTGAAAGTGAAGTCACTCAGTCGTGTCTGACTCTTAGTGACCTCATGGACTGCAGCCTGCCTTCTCCAGTATATAAGAATATATATGTATGTGTATATATTGCACATTGTATATATATTAGAATATATATATATGTATATATTGCACATTGAGCCAAAGTAATAAAGTGTCGCCTAGGAAAGATCATTATAGACAAATATGTGAGGGTGATCAATAAATAGAATATTAGTCCTTTAAAGTCAAATAAACGTGTCCAAAATTTTAGAATCTGTGATTAAAACATATTTTTCTTTGAAAAAAATTGTTAAGTAAAAATGATGGGTTGTAGCTGGAAAATATCTAAGATCAAGTCCAGTTAATAACATTCCATAATTCCATAATAACATTCCCCTTGACATTATAAAAGGGAACAACTATTGCAATATTCTATCACAGAGCATTTAACACTCATCCCTTACACATAAATAGAGTGCTACGGTGCAAGCTTGAAACTCATATTGAGGACCTGGTTACAGATTAGATTTGATCACTGTCCATGTTGGCAGGAAGTGGAAAGCATATGCAAGTTGGACAAGTTACTGAGCGGATAATAAAAGGACTATTTGTAAAGAGATGCGGAGGGACAGATGAGCCAGCAAGGAACAGCGCAGACCCTGAGCCCCTATTGGATGCCTCTCTCTTTGCAGCTGTGCTTGCTAAGATCCTGGTACCCTCCCTTTCTCCTTTACCTTGCAGGGTGAGAGGTGAGCTGCTCCTCGTGGTTGCTGGGCTCACATCGTGCAAGTCCATTATTCTTTCCTTAACTTACATTAGACAGAAGGAACTGCGGAGTCAAGCCTGCATCCCAGAAAGCTGGCATGATGACAAACTTGTAATCCCTTCTTCCTAAACCGTTTCATCAGGGAAATGTCAGTCATTCCTGGGTTGGAAATCTACAGGCAGCTGCACTTTGGGAGCAGATTCAAAATAAACGCTGGCTGTCAAGACTGCTCTTTCCACCAACGGAGGAATGAATAAAGAAAACGTACACAGCCATTGAAAGAAACAAGCTTGAGTCGTTTGTAGAGACATGGATGGATCTAGAGACTGTCAGAGTGACATAAGTCAGAAAGAGAAAAACAAGTATCATATATTAGCACATATATGTGGAATCTAGAAAAACGGTGTAGATGATTTTATTTGTGAAACAGAAATAGAGAACAAATGTATGGAAACCAAGAAGGGAAAGGTGGGCTGGGATGAACTGGGAGATTGGCATAGACATATATACACTATCGATACAACGCATAAAATAGGTAACTAATGAGAAACTAGTGTGCAGCTCAGGGACCCTGTTCAGTGTTCTGTTGTGACCTAAATGGGAAGGAAATTCAAAAAAGAGGGAGTATCTGTATACATATAGCTGATTCGCTTTGCTGTGCTGTAGAAACTAACACAGCATTGTAAAGCACCTATATTCCAATAAAAATTAATTTTAAAAAACACTGTGCTTTCTGACATCATGTATTCAACAAACATCTATTGACCTTACAGATCCAACAAATATTTGTTGAGTGACCACTGGGTACCAGACTCAGTCCAAACACTGGGATTACGAGACGCACTTAAGCCCTGAAAGCTGATGTGTGAACATGGGCACCTACAATACAGAATGAATACACAAGAGGCGTAGTTCTAGAATATGTGAACAGTAATCCCGAAAAGTTTCCTGGAGAAAGGTACACAAGCCTGGGTCTTGAAAGACAAAGAAGATTCATTTCTTGAGGAAAGAATACAAGGTCATTCAAGCCAAGACAGCAAAGTGTGCAAAGACCCGAAAGTGAAAGGCAGCTCGGCTTCCAGGGCTTGTGGGACATCAAAGGGGAGACGTTCAGTCGTCCAATAGATGCAGCTCAAGTTGGAGACGGAAGTGTGAATGGAAATCATTCATAAGAATTCCCTGGTGGCTCAGACAGTAAAGAGTCCTCCTACAATGCAGGAGACCTGGGTTCGATCCCTGGGTGGGGAAGATCCCCTGGAGAAGGGAATGAAAACCCACTCCAGTGCTCACTTCAGCAGCATATATACTAAAATTGGAACGATACAGAGAAGATTAGCATGGCCCCTGCGCAAGGATGACACGCAAATTTGTGAAGCGTTCCATATTTTTACCTCAAATAGCCAAAGCAATCTTGAGAAAGAAGAATGGAACTGGAGGAATCAACTTGCCTGACTTCAGGCTCTACTACAAAGCCACGGTCATCAAGACAGTATGGTACTGGGACAAAGACAGAAATATAGATCAATGGAACAACATAGAAAGCCCAGAGATAAATCCACACACATATGGACACCTTATCTTTGACAAAGGAGGCAAGAATATACAATGGAGTAAAGACAATCTCTTTAACAAGTGGTGCTGGGAAAACTAGTCAACCACTTGTAAAAGAATGAAACTAGATCACTTTCTAACACCGCACACGAAAATAAACTCAAAATGGATTAAAGATCTAAATGTAAGACCAGAAACTATAAAACTCCTAGAGGAGAACATAGGCAAAACACTCTCCGACATAAATCACAGAAGGATTCTCTATGATCCACTCCAGAATAAAAGCAAAAATAAACAAATGGGATCTAATTAAAATTAAAAGCTTCTGCACAACAAAGGAAAATATAAGCAAGGTAAAAAGACAGCCTTCTGAATGGGAGAAAATAATAGCAAATGAAACAACTGACAAACTAATCTCAAAAATATACAAGCAACTTATGCAACTCAATTCCAGAAAAATAAACGACCCAATCAAAAAATGGGCCAAAGAACTAAATAGACATTTCTCCAAAGAAGACATACAGATGGCTAACAAACACATGAAAAGATGCTCAGCATCACTCATTATTAGAGAAATGCGAATCAAAACCACAATGAGGTACCAGTTCACACCAGTCAGAATGTCTGCGATCCAAAAATCTACAAGCAATCAATGCTGGAGAGGGTGTGGAGAAAAGGGAACCCTCCTACACTGTTGGTGGGAGTGCAAACTAGTACAGCCACTATGGAAAACAGTGTGGAGATTCCTTAAAAAATTGCAAATAGAACTGCCATATGACCCAGCAATCCCACTGCTGGGCATACACACCAAGGAAACCAGAATTGAAAGAGACACATGTACCCCAGTGTTCATCACAGCACTGTTTATAATAGCCAGGACATGGAAAGAACCTAGATGTCCATCAGCAGATGAATGGATAAGAAAGCTGTGGTACATATACACAATGCAGTATTACTCAGCCGTCAAAAAGAATACATTTGAATCAGTTCTGATGAGATGGATGAAACTGGAGCCGATTATACAGAGTGAAGTAAGCCAGAAAGAAAAACATCAATACAGTATACTAACACATATATATGGAATTTAGAAAAATGGCAATGATGACCCTGTATGCAAGACAGCAAAAAAGACACAGATGTGTATAGCGGACTTTTGGACTCAGAGGGAGGGGGAGAGGGTGGGATGATTTGGGAGAATGGCATTGAAACATGTATACTATCATGTAAGAATCGAATCACCAGTCTATGTCCGATGCAAGATACAGCATGCTTGGGGCTGGTGCATGGGGATGACCCAGAGGGATGTTGTGGGGAGGGAGGTGGGAGGGGGGTTCATGTTTGGGATCGCATGTATACCCATGGTGGATTCATGTCAATGTATGGCAAAACCAATACAGTATTGTAAAGTAAAATAAAGTAAAAATAAAAATTTAAAAAAAAAGAGAGAAGGCAGTAAAAAAAATAAATAAATAAAAGTTTTGAAATGATCTAACTTAAAAAAAAAAAAAAAGAAAACCCACTCCAGTATTCTTGCTTGGAGAATTCCACAGACGGAGGAGCCTGGTGAGGTACAGTCCTTGGTATCACAAAGAGTCGGACACGACTAACAGACTAACACTTCACGAAAATGAAGAGGGTCACCTGGAGAGCCTATATGTATAGAAGAAGGAAACAGGTCCAGATTATACGGGACTTGTGGTAGCAGCAAAATGACCCCCCAGACACATCCACGTCCTGGTCCCTGGAACCTGGAAACATGTTACCTCTCATGGAAAAGGACTTTTCAGATGATGGGATTGCTGCTGCTGCTGCTAAGTCACTTCAGTCGTGTCCGACTCTGTGCGACCCCATAGACGGCAGCCCACCAGGCTCTGCCGTCCCTGGGATTCTTCAGGGAATTAAGGATTTTAAAATGAGAGATTTTCCTGGATTGTTTACCTGGACCCAATGGAATCACAAGGTTCCTTACAGTGAATGAGAAGCAGAATGGTTAGAGGCAAAGAGAGATTTGAAGATGCTCCTCTGATGACTCTGAAGATGGAGAAGAGGCCACAGGCCAAGGAGCTCGGGCAGCCTCTAGGAGGTGGAAAAGGTGAGGAAACAGAGTCTCACCTGCTGTCCCCAGAAGGAAGGCAGCCCTGCCAGTACCTTGATGTTAGTCCAGGGATGCCCAGTTTGGCCTTCCAACATGTAGAACTGTAGGCTGATACTGTAAATGTGTGCTGTGTTAAGCCACCGTGTCTGTGGTGATTTGTATATTAAGAGAAGGTGGTTGACCCATCAGTGCTAACAAGGGAAGATTTTCCAGACATATTGCTAATTTATAAAAACTAGCTGCAAAAGTATGTTTACTTAAGATGTTAAAGTGAAGTGAAGTCGCTCAGTCGTGTCCGACTCTTTGTGACCCCATGGACTATAGTCTACCAGGCTCTTCCCTCCATGGGATTCTCTAGGCAAGAGTACCAGAGTGGGTTGCCATTTCCTTCTCCACTAAACTGTATGGTTGTGGATTTATAAAAGTCCAGAATCATTTTACCAAACCAAAACAATAGTGACCTCTGGGCTGAGGGAAGAGGCTCAGGATTGCAGATGGTTATCAAAGAAGATTCTGGTTTAATCTGCAATCTTAAAAAACATAAATAAAATAATGAAATAAATCTATATTTACAAGGATCGTCAAAACATGTCAGGGTGGAAATTTTCTTTGGGTATATAGCAGTGTATGTAAAGGCTGAGAACCAGGGACTTCCCTGGTGGTCCAGCGACTAAGATCCAGTCCTCCCAACCCAGGAGGCCTGGATTCAACCTCTGATCAGGGAACTAGCTCCCACATGTCACAACTAAAGTTCCCACCTGCCGCAACTAAGATCCAGTGCAGCCAAATAATTTTTTTTAAAGGCTGAGGAACGAAAATCAGGAATGTATCTCATCAAAGGATAATCAAGTTCCCTGGTATTTAAGGAGAACTTTGACTTTATCTGTAAATGATGAATGGTTTTAAACAAATATATTTATGCATTCCTTGTATAAATAGTAGAAAGTCAAATATTATTTTAAATCCTGTAAATAGTGGAGAAAATGGCCTGAACACAAATCCCTAGGTAATATCTTTTTTTTTTTTTATTTCAATGTTTTAACAAAGGAAAAGGAGTGGGCAGAAAGGGACTAGAAGGAATAGCAAAAGGAGAGAAGAATTTCAAGAAAGTGTCCAGACATTTCAATCATGTTAAGGGCTGCAGGATGAAAAGTGATAGAAAGGCTAAAAAGAAATCCATTGTGTTTAGCCCACGAAAGACACTGATGGCTTTCGAAAGCTAAGCAGTTGATGGTGAAGTCAGAAGTGGTGGAGGCGAAGGTGGCCAGGTCTTCAGGCAAACTCTAATGGAGAGAGAGAGAGAGAGATGGCAGCCGAAAGGCATCAAGGGAGCGTTTTCCAAGATGACTGAGGCTGGGAGATGCTTTGGTGCTGATGAGAGGGAGCCAGAGGAGATGGGAAGATGCAGAAAGAGGTGATAATGAAAGTAGGCATGGAGCAAGGGGTCTGAGGAGGTGGGCAGGGGGGTGATCTGCACACAGGCAGAGGGCTTCTCCTTGCCCTTCCTTTAAGTCACTGCATCCTGAGTCAACATTTTACTTTTAAATGAATTAAGTTCACCTACTTCTTTTTAAAAAATATTTATTGATTTGGCTGCACCGAGTCTTAGTTGTGGCGTTTGGGATCCAGTTCCCTGATCAGGGATCGAACCCATTCCCCCACCATTGGAAACAGTCTTAACCAGTGGACCACCTAAAGTCCCCTGAGTCAGCATTTTTAAAAGTACCTGTGGTCACATTCTAAATTTCTTCCATCCTTCCCTTCCTCTCAGGACAGTATGTACACTGAGCCTCTCCAGGCATATCTCTCACCAAACTCAGTCCTCAAACTTTCTAACCACCCTGAGTTTCCCAAAGATGCCTGTATTCCCTTGGCTCTGAGCCTCTGCCAGCCCCTCTTCCAAGAATCATCTTCTTCACTGGGTAAGTTCCTGTTCATCTTTCAGATCCCAGAGGAGACCTCATTTCCTCCAGCAAGTCTTCTCTGGCTTCCAAACCTGAATAGATATGCTCCTGTGCACTTCCATCATCACCTTTACTTTCCATCCTGGTCTTAGTGTACTGCGTTGAAATAGCAAGCTTTTTGGTTTGTCCCTTGCCATCAGATTTGGAGCATCCTGAGAATGGGTACCATGCCTTATTCACCAGTGGGTCCCCAGGACCTCTCACAATACCTGAGAACACAGGACATGTTCAACAAATACTTGGGGAATATGATTGAAAATCAGGCTTTAACATCCTAGCTCTTCCCACTAAAACTCTGTTCTCTGTAGCACAAAATGTTAAAAAAAAAAATGGTATGCATATATTTGAGAAAGGGGATTTATTCATGACAGGCTAATGAGCCAGCCATTTATCCTTATGACCTGCACAGAGTCTATTTTGATGAAGGACATGTCAGGTTTAACATCAATGCCAACTTATTTTGTAATTAACTCAAGGTACTGTCAATAGGAAAGTCCAGTGTTGATTATAAATGAGGATGAAGATAGGAAAACTGCTTCCTCTAGGATTTTAAAATTATCTTGCAGCTATTACATAATCAAGGTAATCTTGAATATGGTTAATGATGTCTAATCTGCTGTTAGTCCTACCCAGTGTGTTTCATCTCAGACATTATACTATTCACCTCTAGAATTCTGATTTGGGCCTTTTGAAAATCTCTTCTATAGCTCCACTCACCATGTTTGGTCTTCTCTGGCTTCTTAAACAAATGCTCTACAGATGTAGCAACTTTTAATGCTTTGTATATTAGTCTAAACATCTGTGTTATTTCTGGATCATTTTCAATTAATTGACATCTCTCCTAATTTGGGGTCATATTTTCTTGCTTCTTTGCATACCTCAGAGTTTTTGACAAGGTGACAGATAGGATTAGTTTTTCACCATTATTGAGGCTGAACTGTTATTCACAAGCGCCTTGTGAATTACGAGTTGGCAGATGGGAACTTTCTGGGTCGGCAGATGGGGACGGGCACTATTCCTATTTCTGTGTAAATTCTGGACACTTCCCTCTAGTCCTTTTGGGTGGTTCCTTCCCTAGTCTTGAACAGTTTCCTGGTAGACATGCACTTGGTTGCTACACAACTGTGTGTTCAAGGGAGGATCAATGCACCTCTCCAGGCTCTCTGTGAGTAGTGTGTTCCCCTCTGGTCTCTATCCTAACATCTTCAAATGCCTGAGTCTCCCGGGGCTCCCAGCTCTGTCTCCTCTGTTTCCAGAGTCTCCTGGGCTCCAGCTGGTTTCCCATTCCCTCAGCTGTGGCTGGAAACTTGGAGGCTGGATGACCCTCCAAGATTCCTGTGACCTGGAGTTTCTCTGCCTCTCTGCTGGGTTCTCTATTCCCTGACCCTCATGCCTTCCTATTTCTTGGTTTACTTTCCTTCTTGCTAAAATATATTTATCTTCCAATAGCTTTATAAGAATGGCCGTGTGGGAGGTAGAAGTGTTTAATGCTTTCTGGTCTGAGAATAACCTTGGTTTACAGTTAGGCTTGACTGAAAGATATCTTGCTGTTCAGGTGCTAAGTCATGTCTGACTCTTTGGAACCCCATGGACTGAAGCACACCAGGCTTGCCTGTCCTTCACCATCTCCCAGAGTTTGCTCAAACTTATGTCCATTGAGTTGGTGATGCCATCTAACCGTCTGATCCTCTGTCGCCCCCTTCTCCTCCTGCCCTCAATCTTTCCCAGCATCAGGGTCTTTTCCAATGATTGGCTCTTCACATCCAATGGCCAAAGTATTGGAGCTTCAGCTTTAGCATCAGCCCTTCCAATGAATATTGTCAGAGTTGATTTCCTTTAGAATTGACTATTGAGATACCTTGCTGCTGCTACTGCTAAGTCACTTCAGTCGTGTCCGACTCTGTGCGACCCCATAGATGGCAGCTCACCAGGCTCCCCCATCCCTGGGATTCTCCAGGCAAGAACACTGGAGTGGGTTGCCATTTCCTCCTTCTCCAATGCATCAAAGTGAAAAGTGAAAGTGAAGTCACTCAGTCGTGTCCGACTCTTCTATTGGACTGCAGCCCGCCAGGCTCCTCCGTCCATGGGATTCTCCAGGCAAGAGCACTGGAGTGGGGCGCCACTGCCTTCTCTCTCTGATTAAGACACCTGAATAGTGAATTATTTGTTGAAAATAATCTTCTTTCAGCATTTTGAAGGCATTTTATGTCTTCTAGCATCTTGTGTCACTGTTGCATTTTCTAATTCTATTCTGAACTGAATTTGTTTGTAGTGCCTTGCTTTTCACCTGAAAACGTTGATTCTTCTTATTCTCACCAATTGTCTAAAATTTCTTAATGACGTGCTGTATGTGGATGTTTGTTATTCATTGTGATGGGGATGCGAGGGCGTCCTCGGTCTCAGGAGCGGTGTCTCTCTACTCAGAGAAACTTCTCTGTACTAGTCTTTGATAATTTCCTTCCAATTTTTCTTTTCTTCACTCTTTCTGGAATCCCCACTAGCTGGCTATTTGATTCTCAAGATTGGCTGTCTATTTTTCTTATCTCTTCTATCTTAATGTTCTTATCTTTGATTCTAGCTCCAGTTTTTGAAAGATTTTCTTGACATTTCCACCAAGCTTTCTATTTAATTTTTCATTTCTATTATTATATAAAATTGAAGCGTTGTTTATTCTCGTTGCTCTTTCGTATGTCATCCTGTTCTATTTTGTGGATTCAATATCTTGCTTTGTATCCCTAAAGATACCAGTAATGAAATCTCTAAATGCCCTTTTGCTGTCTTTGTTTCTTCTGAGGTTCTTGTTCTCTGTTTTTATCTCTGTCTTTCCTCTGGGCATTTATCACAGAATGAGGCACGAGAACGTGAGTGGAAGCTCCGTGCTGCCAAGCTTCACTCAGGTGGGTTAGAGGCTAACTGCGTTTTTGACTGGAGAGACTCAGCATGGTCAGAGTGTCAATATCTGCAGCCACTTTCCCCGAGCAATTCCATTTCTCCAAAGAAGCGTCACTTACTCCTTGAAAGGAAAGGTATGACCAACCTAGACAGCATATTAAAAGGCAGAGACATTACTTTGTCAACAAATGTCTGTCTCGTCAAGGCTATGGTTTTTCCAGTGGTCATGTATGGATGTGAGAGTTGGACTGTGAAGAAAGCTGAGCACCAAAGAATTGATGCTTTTGAACTGTGGTGTTGGAGAAGACTCTTGAGAGTCCCTTGGACTGCAAGGAGATCCAACCAGTCCATCCTAAAGGAAATCAGTCCTGGGTGTTCATTGGAAGGACTGATGTTGAAGCTGAGACTCCAATACTTTGGCCACCTGATGTAAAGAGCTGACTCATTTACAAAGACCCTGAGGCTGGGAAAGATTGAGGGCAGGATGAAAAGGGGACAACAGAATGAGATGGTTGGATGGCATCATGGACTCAATGGACATGAGTCTGAGTGAACTCCGGGAGTTGGTGATGGACAGGGAGGCCTGGCATGCTGCGGTTCATGGTTTTGCAGTCAGACACAACTGAGCGACTGAACTGAACTGAAATGAAGGAAGAGTCTTGTGATGTGTGTGTGCTGGTGATGGCGGGTGGAACACTCCTGACTAGCGAAGATCTGGAAGCAAGTCAGGGAGCAGGGTCCCGGGCCAAGCTGTAGTGTCTCCCTGTCCAGTCTGTAGACTTTCATTAAATGCCTTTATCCAGTGCCTGCCTCCTCTGCTCCATGTGCCTCCATTTCACTCGGCTCCCCTCTGACTGGCATCCTCAAGGCCTGAGACTTAACCTCCAGCCCCACGGAGAAGGGAAGAAGGGCTGTTTCCTGGCACCAAGAGGTGGGGCTCAGGGGGTCTGGGGTCTTACTGTTCTGTATCAGACTTTTCAATCAACTCTCATATTTTCAGTCTTGATGTCTCCTCCGGCCTTCAGCAGCTCATGGCATTTCCAAGTCCCCAGGTTCTCTTGGGCTCTGCGGAGTAAGCACAGGCCCTCTCTGTTTCCCTCTCCCTCGCTGCAGCCCCAGGCCCTGCTTCCTCCACCGTGTTGTATCACTTGCCCTTCCTCCAGGTTAGTTTCCAGCATGTTGCTAGGTCTCCTATTTTCTCCTCTCCCACTTCTTTCTTCTCTGGTGTTCCTCTCTCTTCTGTTCAGTGGAGATCCAGGGCAGAGCGGAGACAGTGGTCTCAGGGTGTTGGATGGGCAAGAGAACAGAAGAGAAGGGTTTGATGTGGAAGGCATGTAGGGCTAGTCAGGCCCAGGAAAGAAGCCTGGTTCTCAGGCCACCAAAGATCTGACTTGGGTGTTAAGAGCTCTTTCGGGCTGCTGTTAGAAGACTGGATATGAGAAAGGCATGAGGGGGGCAGAGAGATGAATTAAGATGCAAAATTATGTTGGGGAGTTGGACTCATGGTCTGGAAGTGGAAGAGAGCAGCAGCCAGATTAGGGACACATTTAGGATGTGAAATTGGCAGCCCTTGGTGATGGACTGGAAAAGGAAGGCGAGAGAAAAGTAGGTGTGAGTGATGACGCCTAGGTGTCCATGTGGGACAGATGGGGAATTGTGGTGGCTTAGGCTGAGACAGTGTGGTGGTGAAGGCAGACTGGGGCTTCGGTTTATACTGATCCAGCTGCATAACTGGGATTGAGAAATACCAGCTCAGAAGCACCAGGATCCTCTTCCCCAGGCTGTCACAGCATGCCAGTTCAGCCGTTCACCAATTCCGAGGTCTCTGTGAACTCTAATAGGCTGGAAACCAGTGAAGTTTAAATGAATATATACCTCGGGCGACTCCTGTGGGTCAGGATCCTAAAGCATGGCCATTTTCCTCACATTTCTAACACCGTTTCAAGGGTATCTTACATCTCAGTTCAGATTTGCCATTCTATCCAGTTGGATTTCTTTTCAATTCAACCCAGTTTTAACCCCAATGTTCAAGCTATTTTTTCCCATTATGCCCATAAATGGAAGCAAATCATAGTATCTTGTATAAGCGCAGCTGTTTTCCCCCGTCTTCTCTTTTCTCATTTTAGATGAAAATCTTTCTCCTTTATTTTTTTATTAACCACAGCACCCTCCCTCTGCACCCCGCTGACTTCCTTTTCTGTTCCTCACCTCCTGAGCTCTTTCCTGTTTCTTCAGAGAGCCCCTGCTGAGATGTTTTCTTATATGATCAAATCATAGGTCAAATTCATCAAAAGGATGGCACACAGGTACATATCTCGAAGATTTCAACTAATCCAGTAGGTAATACCTCCTTTGCTTAAGTGGGAGCATTGATAAATAATGATGTTCTTTGATAATGAAGAAGGAAGTAAGGAATGGAGCTTAAAAATGTGCCAAAGTTCCCTGCTAAACTGAAAAGCTTCCAAATGTCTGTTGCCCTCGCTGCCAATATCGTGACTAGGTTTGGATATTAGACATTGTGTGAAATAATAGTTCATATGTTTGATAGTTAATTAGTTGATTTCAATAACTATCTCCAGGTGTGTAATAGGAGGTACACACTCTTCAAAGCGCAGGAGATGCAGAGATGATGGAAGATGGTCCTTCTACAACAAAGGCAAAGAAATAAAGCATGGATACATATACACTAACATGTGTAAATAGTCAGTGGGAATTTGCTGTAAGAATCAAGGAACTCAAACTGGGGCTCTGTAATAACCCAGAGGGGTGGGAATAAGCAGAGGGTGGGAGGGAGAATAAAGAGGGAGGGGACAAATATACACCTGTGGTTAATTCATGTTGACGTACGACAGAAATCAAACCAATATTGTAAACCAAACATCAATTAAAAATAAATAATATTTTTTAAAAAGAAATGATGTGTTCTGAAATATGAACTTTATAAGGTTTGCTTGAAATTTGAACATGCTTTTCTCTTTTACTAAAGAGAACTCATTTGGAATTTTTTTTTAAGAGAGCTTAGCAAAAGATACTGAGATTTTATCTCAGACATGTGTGCCTACAGTTTTTGCTATAATACGTTGACCATGTGACTTTAGAAAGCTGCCACCAGAGGTTTACATTTCAGGAGCCAATTTCCTGAGAGGTGAACAAAACCCCTGTGGGAGCTGATTTGAAAAATGAAAAGTCAAAGTGACAACTTTCTGACACCGTTTAAGAACAATAGATGGTTTAGATAAACCCAATACTTACACTAAGCCCTGGCTTAGAATCATATTTAATCATTGGAAAAATCTATCTATGAAGGGCGTTCCTAGGTGCTTTTAAGTTCAACGAGGTTATGACAAGAGATTTTCTGGCATCATAGCATCTCATGTAGCAAGTGAATGCAAGATATATTTGCTGATTGACTATATATTTTGCTATGCATAGTGAAGTTTCCAAGAACACAGAACTTTGAAAGAGCAAAGAAAATAGCTGCTCCCTGTCTTCAGTTTATTAATATGAAATTTGTAGAGGATTCCCAGGTGGTGCAGTGGTAAAGAATCCGCCTTCCAATGCAACAGACACAAGAGATGGGGGTTCCATCCCTGGGTCGGAAAGATCCCCTGGCGTAAGAAATGGCAACCCGCTCCAGCATTCTTGCCTGAGAAATCCCAGGGACAGAGGAGCCTGGCGGACTACAGTCCATTGCACCACAAAGAGTCGGACCTAACTGAAGAGACTGCACACAGCATATGTGTAATGTAATATGTAACTCTATAACATATAGGGGCTTCCTAGGTGGTGCTAGTGGAAAAGAACCCAGCTGTCAAGGCAGCAGGAGGAAGAGATTCAGGTCCGATCCTTAGATTGGGAAGGTCCCCTGCCGGAGCCATGGCGATCCACTCCAGAATTCTTGCCTGGAGAATTCCATGGACAGAGGAGCCTGGAGGGCTATACTCCACGGGGGTCACAAAGAGCTGGATATGATTGAAGTGGCTTAGCACGCACACACAAATAATATATAGTGTATGTAATATATAAACATTAAATATAATAATATAAATATTTTATAAAAGGTAAATATATAAATGAATAATACAGAATATATTGTCGAGAAAAAAATGCACAGCCTAAACACTGAGAATTATGTTTTATTTGGTAACCTTACTGAGGACTGTAACCCAGGAAGGCAGCCTCTCAGGTAGCTCTGAAGGATTGTTCCTAAGAGGTAACAGAGGGGCCAGGGTTTATAGGAGCTTTTGCTGAGAAAAAAAAAAAAAAAAAAACTTGTAGTCAAACATCAAAAGATTACTGCTGCTGCTGCTGCTACTGCTAAGTCACTTCAGTCGTGTCCGACTCTGTGTGACCCCATAGACGGCAGCCCACCAGGCTCCCCCGTCCCTGGGATTCTCCAGGCAAGAACACTGGAGTGGGTTGCCATTTCCTTCTCCAGTGCATGAAAGTGAAAAGTGAAAGGGAAGTCACTCAGTCGTGTCCGACTCTTCGCGACCCCATGGACCGCAGCCTACCAGGCTCCTCTGTCCATGGGATTTTCCAGGCAAGAGTACTGGAGCAGGGTGCCATCGCCAAAAGATTACTACTAATCACAAAAAAACAGACATCTCAAGTTAAGGGTTTTAGGGCTTTTCTATGTATGTAGTATTATGTTAGTCACTCAGTCGTGCCTGACACTTCAAGACCCCCATGGACTGGAGCCCACCAGGCTCCTCTGTCCATGGAATACTCCAGGCCAGCATTCTGGAGTGAGCTTCCATTCCCTTCTCCAGGGGCTCTTCCTGACCCAGGGATCAAGCCTGGGTCTCTCCTGCATTCCAGGTGAACTCTTTACTGTCTGAGCCATGAGGGAAGCCCTTTCTAGGTAAGAGAAGATGAAAATGCGTGGGCTCATCGAAATCATTCCTTTAATATGTAATGTATCTTGACTATTGTGAATGAAGCATGTTGCCTGCTGTATCAGTAAACAAAGGATTTGCAGTCATTAGACTATTAGAGCTGCCCTGTCCTCCACCCCACAACGAACCCTGAAGGGAACTCAGAGTGGAAACAGATGAGCTGCCCCACCGAGCCCTCAGCCCCTGCAGCCACCCCCAAATTTGTACCTGGTGTACCATGAGGGGGCTTGGGATGAGAAAAGCGGATGCTGGCCCCAGAGAGCTAAGGTGCTTATCAAAGGAATGATTTCAGGGAGTCCAGAATTTTGCATCTTCCCATACATAGAAAAGTACTAAATTCCTTGAGATTATCTGATTTTCTTTAATTAGCAGTAATCTGTTGATGTTCTGACAGCCTGGTCTTTGTTGCAAAAACTCCGATGTATCCTGGCTCCTCCCTTACCTAACTTTGAAGCAGCTCCTCAGAGAGATCTGAGAGGCTAAATCCCAAGTTTGACATCTGCAGAAAGTCTGCCAAATAAAACACAGGTCTCGACTTTTAGTTGGTGCATCGGTCGACACTATCTTGGACCTATATCCTGCTTCTCTCCCTGCTGAATTCCCCTCAGGGCTCAGCACGGGGTGAAGGAGGGGCTGCATCAGCCAGTGGTTTATGGCCAGAACACCCTTTGTTTACTGAAATGACAGGTGGCATCTTTTGTCCACAGTTTCAATTTCAGTTCAGTAGCTCAGTCGTGTCTGACTCTTTGCGACCCCATGGACTGCAGCACGCCAGGTCTCCCTGTCCATCACCAACTCCCAGAGCTTGCTCAAACTCATGCCCACTGAGTCAGTGATGCCATCCAACCATCTCATTGTCTGTCATCCCCTTCTCCTCCTGCCTTCAATCTTTCCCAATATCAGGGTCTTTTCCAGTGAGTCAATTCTTCACATCAAGTGGCCAAAGTATTGGAGCTTCAGCTTCAGCATCAGTCCTTCCAATGAGTATTCAGGACTGGTTGGATCTCCTTGCAGTCCAAGGGACTCTCAAGAGTCTTCTCCAACCCCACAGTTCAAAAGCATCAATTCTTCGGCACTCAGCCTTCTTTATAGTCCGACTCTCACATCCATACATGACTACTGGAAAAACCGTACCTTTGACTAGAAGAACATTCATTGGCAAAGTAATGTCTTTGTTTGTTTTTTTTTTTTTAATATGCTGTCATTGCCCACAGTATTATACAAAGTCGGACACAATTGAGAGACTAACATTTTCACACTTATTCACACATATGCATGTATATATATAACTATCCAAAAGTGTTTTTTTCATTTTCTATATATATTAAAAATTTGTGAAAGTGTTCTGTAATACCCAGCACAGCCTGGGTGGGTCTGCTGGTTTGACCCATTACAGAAAGCACACAGTCTCCCTGATTGCTGACCGCCAACCGAGAGCCTGTGACAGATGCTTACTCTTCCTATTGGGTCAGTTTCCAGTCCATGCACACCCACACCTCAGATGCTCGTGGAAAAGTGTGCTTCACTCCTAGACCCTTCCAGAATCTCTGACCTCTGTCTGTCTCCCCTCTTCCAAGAAACTCATTCCCCTAAGCCCCAGCCTCATGCCTCCTAAGGGTTAAGGCAAAGGCGCCATGCAGAGAAGGCCAAGATGACCCCTAATAAGAAAAGCATCTTCAAGACAAATAAATTTTCCGGGTGCCAATGGTGTGCTCTCCCATGGAATAATTTGGATGCCTTCTTCTGCTAAAGGACACTCTCTCCTGCCCACTGGGGACAAGATTTGGGAAGAAGGAAGGAATGAAAAGCACCAAGAACCCCAGCCTGCCTCCTGCCTCCTCTTTCCCTCTAGAATGGCAAAGGGAAGCTCTTCCTAAGGCCTCAATGCTCAGTTCATCAACTGCGGCAGCTTTGATTCCCTTTCAGAATTTTCTCCCTGCTGTTGTAGCTGATGGAGGCGGAAACAAAAAAAAAGTGCAAATTGAGAGTTGTGAGTTAGGTATTATTTTGGGGCAAAGTTAGGACAATAAACCCAGGAGACAGCATCTCAGATAGCTCTAAGGAACTGGTCTAAAGAGGCAAGGGGAAGGTCAGTGTTATGCATGATGTTAGTGAAGAGGTTACATGCAGTCAGGCATACACTTTGGCAAAGACTTGCTGCTAGTCACGAGGGGCAGACGTCACTGTTAGTGATTTTAGTGCTTTTCTAGGTATGAGGAGATGGAAGAACTGGCCTCATAAAACCTTCTCCTGAACATATCTAACTATCTGAAGACCTGTCTTGCCAGCTTCTCCCAAAGTACAGAGCGCCCCATTCCTGCCCTTCACCCTGAACTCCTTCAGGGAGTGTTGAGGGTCAGCAGCTGCCATGGTTCATGATTCAGTCCTTGCAGAGGCGGATGGCAGGTGCCAGTTTGTAGTTGGCAGAGGCATGATCCTGCCTAAGATTTAGCCACCATGAATCTAATAGCTCATCACCTGAGCCCTAAAAGGAGGAGAAGGTTGGGGATATGCATCCCAGAGAGTTCGTCTTATGTGATTCTCATAAAGTACTGCTCTTTCATTGGAAGGACTGATGTTGAAGCTGAAACTCCAATAACTTGGCCACCTGAGGCAAAGAGACGACTCATTGGAAAAGATCCTGATGCTGGGAAGATTGAGGGCAGCAGAGGATGAGATGGTTAGATAACATCACTGACTCCGTGAACATAAATTTGAGCAGCTCTGGGAGATAGTGAAGGACAGGGAAGCCTGGGGCACTCCAGTCCATGGGGTCACAAAGAGTCAGACATGACTTAGCTACTGAGCAACAAAAGTGTGGGACCAGCCTCTTTCTCCAAGCCAGATTGACAGAAAAGGGCTACAAGTGGCAGTCAAAAAAAGTAAATTGTTGAGACTCTGTCTTTTAAACCCCATCCTGCAGTTTGAAAATAAAGCTTCTTATTTTTAGAATGCCAGCAGAATTGTTCCCGCTCTGCCCCTGCCATTTCAATAGTGGCCCTGGGCTCTTAAACCTTAACCTTGAAAAGAAATCGTTTACATTGTAAATGCGCTGGCAGTATGAAGACTATTCTGTCGTAGAATAGCCAACGGAGACTAGAAGTTCATAAGGGGGCTTTTCTCCTTCCTTCTGAAAAGCCTAATCCGAGGGGCTTTCACTGGGACAAAATCAAACGCTTAGCAGTAATTGTGCGTGGGTTCTAGCTGTGAACTTCCATAAAAATCTAAATTTTAGATTTTTTTAAAAAATCTAAAATTTCACACAACCCATTCTGTTCTGGGGGTTTCACCACGGATCGTGAGGAAACAGAGCTTCTGGAGGGGTTTGGGGAAAATCATACTATACAGACCCTCAGGCAAACACACTTGCTAACAAAACGCCTTTAAAGTCCTCCGTCCTTCTCAAATACAGGCAGCTCCGTGGCCCTCGCCAGAATAGGCACTGATTACTGCAGAGGCTCACAGGCTCTAACGTGAGGGCTTTGAGAAACCACAGCATGTTTATCTCAGATGCCTGAAGTCAGCCCTCTCAGGTAGTCTGATCTCCTATTTGTCTAGAGTTAGGCAGGAAATGGAGAAGGCAATGGCATCCCACTCCAGTACTCCTGCCTGGAAAATCCCATGGACAGAGGAGCCTGGTAGGCTGCGGTCCGTGGGGTCGCTGAGGGTCGGACTCGACTGAGTGACTTCACTTTCACTTTTCACTTTCATGCATTGGAGAAGGCAATGGCAACCCACTCCAGTGTTCTTGCCTGGAGAATCCCAGGGACAGGGGAGCCTGGTGGGCTGCCATGTATGGGGTCACACAGAGTCGGAAACGACTGAAGCGACTTAGCAGCAGCAGCAACAGGCAGGAAAAGGAAAGATTCAAATTGGCTCAATGCCTGACTCCAGGTGCTTCGATGGAGTGTCAGGTGGAAGGATTAGGTCCATTTTAGGTCCATTTTAGGTCCATTTTGACCAGCGGGCAAAACAATATAGTCAGTGGATGAAGATAAGAGAAGGACACTTTTGGGAAACAGAAGATTTCCTGCCATATTAGTAAGCATGTCTTTCATAGAGGAAAAAAAGTTTTTCATTTTAAACAATTCCAAGTTATCCAATTTTTTCATGAATTTGCTTTTGATAAGGTATTTAAAAAGTCATCATCAAATTCAAGTTCACCTAGATTTCCTTCTGTATGATCTGTCAATAGGTTTTCACTTTACATTTGAGTATGATTTCATTTTATCTGCTGTCTTAGTGGTTGCCAGAGTTTGTTATATACATTTGCAATTAATCTAAATCCACTTTCATGAAACACTGTACCACCTCATGAGTAGTATAGCTATCTCTTAGCAAAATGTTATCAACTTCTCCCAACCATCCTTTAGGACACTGATGTCATTTATTTCACTTTTCCACATGCTGTCATCTCCCAATACATTGTTCCTATTACTTTAAGCAGACAGTTACCAGATTAAGAATAAAAAAAATAAAAGCCTTCGCTTTACCTTTATTTATTCCTTCTCTGTCACTCTGCCACATTTCTAATTTACATCATCTTCCTTCTTCCTGAAGACCATTTTCCTTCTTCCTTTTAACATTTCTTACATATCTGCTGGGCTTCCCAGGTAGCTCTAGTGGTATAGAACCAGCCTGTCAATGCAGGAGATGGAAGAAATGCAGGTTTGATCCTTGGGTCAGGAAGATCCCCTGGAGGAGAGCATGGCAACCCACTGCAGTGTTCTTGCCTGGAGAATCCCATGGACAGAAGAGCATGGCAGGCTGCAGTCCATAGGCTCACAAAGAACCAGACACAACTGAAGCAGCTTAGCACACACACGCATATCTGCTGATGATGAATTTCTCAGATTTTGTTTGTCTGAGAAAGTAATCCTCCTTCACTTTCAGAAGATAATTTTGTTTCATTTAGAATTTTCTATTGGTAGATATTTCTTTAAACACTTTAAATGATTCACTCTGCTCCCTTCTTTCTTGCACAGTTTCTGATGAGAAGCCTGATATAATCTATCATTATTACTCCTATAGATAGATGCTTTTTCTGACTTTTTTCAATATTTTCTCTATGTCTATAGTTTTCTGCAGTTTTACTATGATGCAGTTAGGTGTTGATTTTTTGGTATTTATCTTTCTTGGTGTTCTCTGAACTTCCTGGATCTATGGTTCTTGGCCATTATTACATCAAATATTTCTTCTGCTCTGTTCTCTTTTTGATATTTTCCTTTGCACAGATGTTACACCTTTGGATATTGTCTCACTGTTCTTTGATACTTTTTTTGCATTTCATCTTGTGGAGTTTTTATTGTCCTGTCTTCAGGTTCATTGATTCTTTCCTTGGTCACGTCTAGTTGACCAATGAGCCCATCAAGAGCATTCTTCATTGTCACTGTAAGTTTTTTTTCGTCTAGCACCTCCTTCGGATTCTTTCTTAGAAACTCCATGTCTCTGCTTATATTACCCATCTGTTCTTCTATGTTGCCTACATTTCCCTTTAGCATATTACTTATAATCATTTGCTTCCCAGATGGCTTAGTAAAGAACCCACCTGCTAATGCAGGATATTCGAGTTCGATCCCTGGGCCCAAAATATCCCCTGGAGTAGGAAATGGCAACCCACTCCAGTATTTTTGCCCAAGAAACCCCATTGACAGAGGACCCTTGTGGGCTAGAGTCCATGGGGTCACAAAAGAGCTGGACATGACTTAGCAACTAAACAGCAACACAATTATTTTAAATTTCCTGTTGGATAATTTCAACATCCATGTCATGTGTGAGTCTGGTTCTGATGGGTTTGTCATCTCTACAGAGTGTACTTTTTTCTTGATTTGGCATACCATGTGACTTTTTGCTTTAGGTGACACATGGTATCAGATAATAGGGACTAGTGTAAATAGGCCATTAGTATAATAATATGTGCTAGTCTGGCTAGTGAAAAGGCTGTATTTAATGTCTCTTGTAGCTGCTGATGCCTAAGCTTTCAAATTCCTCTAATGTTACTCAGTCTGTCTCCTTTCTTAACTCTGGGCTTTTCTGTGTAGTTTTCCCCAGAGAGAGCTTGTCCCAGAGAGAGCTTGTATCTTGTAGTTATTTTCACTGTAATCCCCCACACTGCTAGTGTGATGGTAAGATGTGAGAGACAGAGAGAAAGAGAAGGCATCCTACAACATTCTGATTAACTTTCAGCCTTTCAGGGAGCCTGGATCTTGGGACTGTGACCTTCATATCGTTTCCTCAAAAGAATAGCTTTTTTTTCTCTCTGCTCCCCATCCCATCCATGGCTCTAGCATTCCCAGTCAATCACCCTGAAGGCCTGTTCACTTATTAAATTGAATTTTCTTCCCTTAAGTAGGACAAGGAGGCTGGAGTAGGGAAGAATCCCCTTCTCCTCCTGTAACAAGGCTCTAGGAAAGTCCTTCCCTAAGAGAATAGGGCTTTGTCATGAAGAAAGCTCTGGCAGCCATTGTGAAATAAGCTCAGAGATTATTATTATTACAAGGAGAATTTTCTCCGATTCCCACCATGAGAATCTGATGGGATTCCTGGGGCTAAAGCTCATGAAAATTTGGGTGGGGGGAAGTCTAAGACTGATGAGCCCCAGCAGCTTTTCACTGACACACTCATCCACACTCCATATCTGGCAATTTGCTGAAATGACCATTTAAATGCCCCCACCAGTTCATGATTCTAACTCAAGGTAAGGAAATCTCTATCTCTCTACTCTTGGAGAAGGCAGTTTGCCCTGAATTCACACATCTCTGAATCCAGCCTTCTCTGATGATCTGATATGGCTTCTCTGATGGGTCTGAGAAAAGTTGCTGATTCTCAGTTTATCCAGTGTTTTCTTATAAGTATGAAGGATGGGAATAATAGCTTATGAGTTCTTCATATGTTCCAGTTGAAACTGAAATTTTATTTTCAAAATGTGTTTCTTTATTTTACATACCTTCTATGGAACATTTCTTATGATTCACAGGAATCTTCCTGGGCCTACATTTTGAAATAGCTTCTGCTGTGAATGTTCCAAGTAGCAGACTTTGACTAGCTCTGCTGAGGAATAACGGAGCACCTGGCCTCCACCTACATCCCACACTTCTTGTTTCCTAGCCTGGAGTTTTTCTGACATAGCCCAAGACTCCTTTGGGGAACTCATGCAATCTGTAATACACAACCTAGCAGTAAAGGAGAACTAAGACCAGGAGATCATATTTCATTAACAGGAGAAGAAAGCTGATAGATAATTGGCGAGACAGAATACCAGTCCCCTGCAGAACTGGCCAATTCGACAGTTCACTGTGGTATTTCCTTTCCTATCTACTCCCCAATTTCTGCTCCCTGGAATTACTTTTGAGATGAATATCCTCTAGGCAAGGCTTTGGCTCCAGTTCTGCTTTTTAAGGAACTTAAACTAAAAAGACTTCCCCGGTGGCTCAGATGGTTAAGTGTCTGTCTACAGTGCGAGAGACCGGGTTCAATCCCTGGGTTGGGAAGATCCCCTGGAGAAGGAAATGGCAATCCACTCCAGTATATTGCCTGGAAAATCCCATGGACAGAGGAGCCTGGAAGGCTACAGTCCCTGGGGTCGCAAAGAATCGGACACGACTGAGCAACTTCACTTCACTTCTTCAAACTAAAAAGAAATTATTTATTCAAATAAGTTGAAAAGTGAAAGTGAAGTCGCTCAGTAATGTCCGACTCTTTGCGACCCCATGGACTGTAGCCTACCAGGGATTTTCCAGGCAAGAGTACTGGAGTGGGCTGCTATTTCCCTCTCCAGGGGTTCTTCCCAACCCAGGGATCAAACCCAGGTCTCCTGCATTGCAGATAGATGCTTTACCATCTGAGCTACATTTATTCAAAAATAAATTCTGTAACACATTAGTAAATGGAGGAAAATAACCCTTGGTCATTAAACAGATAATTGTCCTTTCATAACTTGCCATGACTTCTCCACTTGTCAGATAAATACCCCTCTTAGTCTGTCCTCCCCATCCTTCCTCTGCTCTGTGATAATACTTTGTCAGTTTTACAAAACTCCCTGCTCTCATGGGCCTCCCTCTACATTTTGAGAAATTAAGAGGAGAAGGGAAAAGAGAAAACATTGAACACTGAACACTGTTCCTTGTGCTCTTGTGTTTGGAAAGGAAGATTACCAAGAGTTAGGAAGTTCAGTTCAGTTCAGTTGCTCAATCATGTCTGACTGTTTGTGACCCCATGGACTGCAGCACGCCAGGCCTCCCTGTCCATCACCACCTCCTGGAGTCCACCCAAACTCATGTCCATTGAGTTGGTGATGCCTTCCAACCATCTCATCCTCTGTCGTCCCCTTCTCCCCCTGCCCTCAATCTTTCCCAGCATCAGGGTCTTTTCAAATGAGTCAGCTCTTTGCATCAGGTGGCCAAAGTATTGGAGTTTTGGCTTCAACATCAGTCCTTCCAATGAACACCCAGGACTGATCTTCTTTAGGATGGATTGATTGGATCTTCTTAAGTTAGGAAAGCATGACTCAAAGTGTTATTTGTGGGCTGGCTGTTGGTCTGCAAACTGCCTTTTCTGTCTACTCTAAACAGATTGCTCCAAAATGCAAACCAACTACATCAGTATATGCAACATTTTGTTTAAGTGACATTTTTTATTTATTTTTTTTTTTTAGTTTGCAACTGACTTTTTCTTTTTTGGTAGCACAACTCCCTCAATGAAGGTGAAATGTATTGATTTATATTCTTATGTTAACCCTTTATCTCATGGTGAACTGTCTCTTTGAGTAAGACTGAAATGAAGTGGTTTGAAAATATTGACTGGACATTTCTTAGCATGTATTATGTGTTAAGCATTGTTCTTTGGGATTCACTAGTATTAATTCTCAAAATATTATATATGAAGTGAAAGTGTTAGTTGCTCAGTGATGTCTGACTCTTTGTGATCCCATGGCCTATAGCCCACCAGGCTCCTCTGTCCATGGGATTTTCTGGGCAAGAATACTGGAGTGGATTCCCATTCCCTTCTCCAGGGGATCTTTCCAACCCAGAGAATAAACCCAGTCTCACACATTGCAGACAGATTCTTTACTGTCTGAGCCACCAGGGAAGCCTGCATATGAGGTAGGTAATATTATTATTCTCATTTTACAAGTTAGAAAACTGAGGCACAGTGAAATCCAATAATATGTCCAAAATTGCACAGCTCATAAATGGTAGCAGCAGACCCTGCAATGGACATCAGAGTGGCCCCCGGTGACCCTGGCCTTTTAGTATCCATGCCTTTGTGTAGATAACTCCTGTATTATATTAACATTAGTATGTGTGACTGAAGAATACAACAGAAGTGATAATGTGTGACTTTCACAATGCTACAGACTGAATATATGTGCCCCCCCAAAATCCCTATGTTGAAATCCTATCCCTCACTGTGATGGTGTTAGGAGGCAGGACTTTTGAAGGTGGAGTACTCATGAATGGGATTAGTGCCCCATTGAAAGACAGTCCAGAGAGTTCTCTTGCCTTCTTTCCATGATGTGTAGGTAGGGTCAGAAGAGGGCCATTTGCACTTGGGAAGAGAGTTCTCACCAGTCACTAGCCATGCTGGCCCCTTGATCTTGGACTTAGTCTCCAGAACCATGACAAACAAGTTTCTGCTTTTAAAAGTCACCCAATACAACAGACCCATGGACACAGTGGGGGAAGGAGAGAGTGGGACGAATGGAAAGAGTAGCATGGAAACATACATATTACAGTTTGTAAAATAGACAGGCGGTGGGAATTTGCTGTGCGATGTAGGGAGCTCAAATCTGATGCTCTGTGACAACCTAGAAGGGTAGGATGGGGTGGGAGGTGGAAGGGAGGTTCAAAAGGGTGGGGATATGGCTGATTCATGTTGATGTTTGACAGAAAACAATGAAATTCTATAAAGCAATTATCACTCAATTTAAAAATAATTTTTTTTTAAAAAGGGAAGGGACATATGTACACTTAGGGCTGATTCATGTTGGTGTATGGCGGAAACCAGCACAACATTGTAAAGCAGTTATCCTCCAATTAAAAATAAATAACTTTTCCTAAAACAAGGAAAAAACTAAACAAAAATCACCCAATTTGTGCTATTCTCTTCAAAGTGAAAGTGTTAGTTGCTCAGTCACGTCCAACTCTTTGCAACCCCATGAACTGTTGCCTGCCAGGCTCCTCTGTCCATGGAATTCTCCAGGCAAGAATACTGGAGTGGGTTGCCATTCCCTTCTCCAGGGGATCTTCCCAACCCAGGGATTGAACCCGGGTCTCCCTCATTGCAGGCAGATTCTTTACTGTCCCAGCCACCAGAGAAGCCTAGCAGCTCAAACTGTGAAAATGCAAGGCTAAGTCATAACAAGTATAGTTATTTCTGCCTTCCTCCCTTAGATCACTTGCTCTAGGAGTGCCAGCTTCCACGTCATGGAGGCCCTCAAGCAGCAGTATGGAGAAATCCACATGGCAACAGCCAGCACCATCTTTCCAGCCATGGGAACGAGGAATCTTAGAAGAGCATCTTCAACTCTCATTGAGCCTGTAGAGGACTGCAGCCTGGCTGACCTCTTTACTATAATCTTAGGAGACCCCCCAAGTTAGAGCCACCTAGCTTAGCCACCTCCAAGGTTCTGACCCACATGATCTAAAATAATAAAATGTTATTGGTGTTGTAAGTCTCAATATTGGACTCATTTCTTACACAGCAACAGGTAACTAAAAGGATCGTAGATCAGTCTGGCGCCAAAGCCAGTTTTCCTCATTGCTATGTAAAAGGATTGAAGACAGAAAATGCAACGATGTCCTCCTCGTGCTTTGTGATGCCGTGTTATTCAAAGCCAAGCTTGCGTAGCGGCTCCCCTTATCGCAGCGAACAGCAGTGGGAAACACTCCCTACTTGAGAAAAAGCAGAGGTAGGCAAGAGAGCACGGGACTGCAGTAAGCCACCGTAGCTGTTCAGTCGCTAAGTCGCATCCCATTCTTTGCGACCCCATGGGCTGTGGCCCGTGAGGCTTCCCCGTCCTCCACTATCTTCTGGAGTTTGCTCAAATCCTGGCCTAGGCAAACGTTCACCTTGGGCATGTCCACAAAAGAGGCTATCATAACTGGAGAGACAAATAACAACTCTTAAAGTCCAATTTCACTAAGCAGAGCTGAGAGCTGGTTGTCTAATATATATATGTATATTATGTAATGTGTATAGATATATATAATGTATATATATACATGGTCTAAAGCTCAACATTCAGAAAACGAAGATCATGGCATCTGGCCCCATCATTTCATGGGAAATAGATGGAGAAACAGTGGAAACAGTGTCAGACTTTATTTTGGGGGCTCCAAAATCACCGCAGATGGTGACTGCAGCCATGAAATTAAAAGACGCTTACTCCTTGGAAGAAAAGTTATGACCAACCTAGACAGCATATTCAAAAGCAGAGACATTACTTTGCCGACTAAGGTCTGTCTAGTCAAGGCTATGGTTTTTCCAGTGGTCATGTATGGATGTGAGAGTTGGACTGTGAAGAAGGCTGAGCGCCGAAGAATTGATGCTTTTGAACTGTGGTGTTGGAGAAGACTCTTGAGAGTCCCTTGGACTGCAAGGAGATCCAACCAGTCCATTCTGAAGGAGATCAGCCCTGGGATTTCTTTGGAAGGAATGATGCTGAAGCTGAAACTCCAGTACTTTGGCCACCTCATGTGAAGAGTTGACTCATTGGAAAAGACTCTGATGCTGGGAGGGATTGGGGGCAGGAGGAGAAGGGGACGACAGAGGACGAGATGTCTGGATGGCTTCACGGACTCGATGGACGTGAGTCTGAGGGAACTTCGAGAGTTGGTGATGGACAGGGAGGCCTGGCGTGCTGCGATTCACGGGGTCGCAAGGAGTCGGACACGACTGAGCGCCTGAACTGAACTGAACTGATATACATATAATATGTGTGTGTATAAATATATATATATAAAGAGTAGAATTCAGAGACTGATCAATTTTTCAGAAGAGAGAGTGTTTGCACATGGGTTGACCTTTAGCTGCAGATGCCATTAATGACAGCATGACCCTGCTGCTGACTAGATGAATGTCAGCATTGCAGGTACTGTTGCAAAATGGTTTTTAATCAATTAGGATAGATCTAAAACCAAGTCTGACAATTACTTATTGCTTTGGCCAAGTTCCTAGGAAGATAGGAATTTTCTATTCTCCCATAAGCCATTTCACAGTAATGTCATTATCTGCTCCATAAGGGGAATGCAGATAATAAGAGCAGCTGCAATTTATTAAGTGCCTACTGTGGGCTAGCTGCCATACATCTTCTGTCTCAACTACTCAACTGTTGCAACACAACATCTCCCATGAACAATGAGGAAACGGATGCAGCTGTATTCCAATAAAAGTTTATTTATGAAGCTGGGGACTAAGCTGGATCTGGCCTGGGGGCTATAATTCGCTGTCCTCAACCTAAATGTCCATCAGCAGAGGACTGGCTAAAGAAGATGTGGCACGTATATGCAATGGAATATTACTCGGCCATAAAAAGGAACAAAAATGGGTGATTTGTATACGTGTGGATGGACCAAGAGACTGTCAAACACAGTGAAGTAAGTCAGAAAGAGAAAAACAAATATCATATATGAATGCATATATGTCGACTCTAGCAAAATGGTATAGATGGTCTTATTTGCAAAATGGAAAACAGAGGCACAGACATAGAGAAGAAACATAAGGATACCAAGTGGAGGGGGTGGTGGGACAACACTATTGATACTATATATAAAAAACAGGCAACTAATGAGAAGCTACTGCAGAGCTCAGGAAACCCTACTCAATGTACTAAGTGCTCTGTGGTGGCTTAAGTGGGAAGGAAATCCAAAAAAGAGGGGCTAGATGTATATGTATATATATACTGATTCACTTTGCTGCACAGCAGAAGCTAACACACTGTAACGCAACTATACTCCAGCAAAAACTGATCAAAAAACTTGCTGCTCCTGCTCTGAACTGTCTCCAGTGCCAGCTAAGTCACGCTCTCTCCTCTCGTATCTTCCAGACATGCGGTTCCCCTGTCCGGGTCACACCTTCCCTCCTCCTGCTCATCCCTGTGCTCTCAGCCAGGTCGTGACGTCACTAAGGGATGGTGCCGTCCACTTCTTTCTACTACTACAGGTGCCCCTGCTGTGGGCTTCCCGAACGGATGTCCTCTTTCACAAGCCTCGTCTCCCTTTCTTGTAACTCCGTGTTTTTGTGTCTTTCTTTCCTGACCAACGGAATGCTCTGTGAAGGCAGGGATTAGGTTTGTTCTGTTCAGTTCCTGACACACAGTAGGTGCTCAGGAAGCATTGCTGTCTCATCGCCCAGTCGTCTCCGACTCTCTGTGACCCCGTGGACTGTAGTCCACCCGGCTCCTCTGCTCATGGGATTTGCAACCAGAATACTGGAGTGCCAAATAAAATTCTATAAAGCAATTATCCTTCAACTAAAAAATAAATAAATAAGAATACTAGAATGAGTTGCCATTTCCTTCTCCAGGGACTCTTCCCAACCCAAGGATGGAACCCACTTTGCCTGCATTGCCGGCGGACTCTTTACTGTCTGAGCCTCCAGGGAAGCCCAAAGAAGCATAGGGGGAAAGAATGATTAGTATTTCAGGGAGCATCTAAGACACACTTCACCATCTCACACTTGTCTGCTTTATAATTTTTGTTAAAGTGATCTCGTTCCCAAGAAACAGATTCTACGCTTACGTATTTTGTTAGACGCAGGAGCAATTTTGCCTCTATTTTACACTGTAAGACTTTCCAAATGAGGAAATGCCTGTGAAATTCGTGTTTAAGGTGCTTTCATTCGCTTGCCACTATTTCTCCACATTGGTGACCTTTAAATTTAGCCTGAGCTTAAACGGGGTTGTCAGAACATCAGGTTACATTATGCAATGCAGCTATTTGTGCCTTTTAAAGACGGACCAAGTCTCCACGTGGACTGCCCGGCCGGAAAGCTACCCTGATGATATTCTCGAAACCGAGGCAGCCAGGATTGAATCCAGAAGTGGGTCAGCGTCAAGAAGCCACATGCTTCCTGGAAACCAGTTTCACTGAAAACAGGTCCTCTCATCTCCTTCCAGAAAATAAGTTACCCTTGACTCTTGCGTGGCCTTTCTTGTTCAGGCAGATCGGATCAAGGCTGGAGTTTATTCTGGGCTGTGGGCCTTGTTTTTCTTTTCTTTTTCAGTGGTGGTGTGTGGAGCTGTGCACTGGGATCTCCAGGGCATTGTGGAGTCACTGACTGTTCCACCGCATCAGAGGCTCGGAGGGTTCCTGGGCTAGGAGCAGCTCCCTTCCTAGACCTGGGCCATCCCCCAGCTTTTTGCAACTGTTGGACTAACCGCCCCACCTCTTTGTCAACAAAAGGCTCAAAGGTTGGGCTAAGCAGCTCCCTGAAAGCTTTCCAGCTCTGGGTTATGCAGCCCATTTTTTCACCATAGTTTCAGAGGCAGAGCTGCAAGGGCCAGCAATGGGGTGGGGGGAAGGGGGGACGGTGCGAGGGGGAGGATATTGAGCCCCAAAGGATGAGTCAAGGGCTTCTGCACACGCTGTTGTGTGGCCGTAAAACGAAGACCTCGTGCTGTGCTCTCAGGGCCAAAGAATTCACACAAGTCTCAAGTCTGAGAAATAAGAGGAGAAGCTAGTGGTGCAGACACAGAGAGAGGCAGACCATAAGTGGGGGAAACTAGTGGACAGACTCCTCGCCTGCTCCTTGGGAAACTGCAGTGTGGCTCTCATCAGAGGATCCCTTCCTGGGCTTTTACCCCAAATAATAATAACGGCCCCGTGTGATTTTAGTTTTTGAAGCCTGCTTGCCTGCAGACAGGCAGGATCATTTAATAATAATGAAATACATCATTGGGCACTGACTGTATCACAGAATGGGGCTTCCCGGGTGGCACCGTGGTAAATTCAGGAGGTGCAAGAGATGCATGTTCGATCTCTGGGTCGGGAAGGTCCCCTGGAGGAGGAAATGGCAATGTGCTCCAATATTCCTGCCTGAAGAATCCCATGGACAGAGGCCGGGCAGGCTACAGTCCACGGTGTCACAAAGAGCTGGACACGACCAGGTGTGCGCACGTGCACACACACACACACACACACACACACACACACACACATTGCAGGCACTACTCTGAGTGCCATACAAGTACCAGGTGTAGTCGGAGGCAACTTCAGGGCTAAAAATGGCTAAATATCCACAATTTCATGTCTCGTCTAATATTAACCCTTTTGATTTTACAGCTACCTCTAAAGTCTATTCTGATGTGATGAGGTCTCGCTGGTTTTCTGCCACCCTAGTCAAATGTGCCTCAGTTTTCTTCCCTATAAAATGGGACACATTATATTATCCACAATTTCATGTCTCGTCTAATATTAACCCTTTTGATTTTACAGCTACCTCTAAAGTCTATTCTGATGTGATGAGGTCTCACTGGTTTTCTGCCACCCTAGTCAAACGTGCCTGAGTTTTCTTCCCTATAAAATGGGACACATTATATTACTTGCTTTATAGGGTCATCAAAGAATTAAATGAGTTCACAAATGTAACAGTGACTGGTACATAAATGTTTAGCTTTACAACTGTGGCCAGAGACTGCAAACATGAAATTAAAAGACCTTTGCTCCTTGAAAGAAAAGCTATGACCAACCTAGACTGCATATTAAAAAGCATAGACATCACTTTGCCAACAAAGATCCGCATAGTCAAAGCTATGGATTTTCCAGCAGGCATGTACAGATGTGAGAATTAGACCATAAAGAAGGCTGAGCACCAAAGAATTGATACGTACAAATTGTGGTGCTGGAGAAGACTGTTGAGAGTCCCTTAGACTGCATGCAGGTCAAACCAGTCAGTCCGAAAGGAAATCAGTCCTGAATGTTCATGGGACGGACTGATGTTGAAGCTGAAACTCCAATACTTTGGCCACCTGATGCGAAGAGCCTACTTATTAGAAAAGACCCTGATGCTGGGAAAGATTGAGGACTGGAGGAGAAGGTGGTGACAGTGGCTGAGAGGAGTGCATGGCATCACCAGCACAGTAGACATGAGTTTGAGCAAGCTCCAGGAAGTAGTGATGGACAGGGAAGCCTGGTGTGCTGCAGCCTGTGGGGTCACAAAGATTCCTACGTGACTGAGCAACTGAACAACAGCAACGTTGTTAGGGCCTTCATTTGAGAAACACCCTGTGTAAAGCCTTTCCATTTTTTTCTGCTGGACACTTATTTTTTCTCTTTCTGCAATAGCACTCCAATTCTCCTTCAAGATAGCTCGTCCTCCTCCCGGCAGGGGCTGTCCGTTAAGCTCCCTTGTTCCCTCTAGCTGTGAAGTATTCGTGTGGCCCAAAGTGAGTCAATCCCAACTTTTCCTGCTTTCTGTACTTTTCAAGGGCTTCCTAGGTGGCACTCTGGTGAAGAATCCACCTGAGAACGCAGGAGACCTGGGATTGATCCCTGGGTCGGGAAGATCCCCTGGAGAAGGAAACGGCAACCCCCTCCAGTATTCTTGCTTAGAGAATCCCATGGGCGGAGAAGCCTGGTGGGCTACAGTCCACGGGGTCACAAAGAGTCAGACACGACTGAGCACATGTGCACGTACTTTTCCAAGCCAGGCTGCTCTGCTTTCTTTCTGATTTTGCAACTACTCTGGGTCCTTCCAATAAGTTCATTTTTTCACAATGGGGGGCAAAGAGGGAGGGGTTTGGGTGGTAATATTGCAGGTTGTTAACAAGTTAATTGGCTTGTTTTTGCCATCAAGATCCTTAACATACATATCATTGGAAATAGGCATTTTAACCTATTCCTTCTAAACAACGAAACTAGCTAGAGTGTACTGACTCTCAAGATCTTTACTATGTGATTATGTTTAACACATCTCTGCCCCATTTTGCACATTAAAAAACTGAAGACCTAGATTTTCTTGCCTGTTCTCCCAGTCAATGGCTGTACACGCTTGAACAAGACTCTTAACCTCTCTGAGCCTCTGCCTCCTGCTGTGCAAAGTTGGGGCGGGGCGGGGCGGGGCGGGGCGGGGCGGGGCGGGGGGCTGGGCGGGCGTCAGTTACACTGCCCACTGCCAGGCAGTTTTGAAAATCAAACAAAATGATGGAGATACAAAAGCACTTTGGAAGCTGATTAAGTGCCATATGAATGGAAAATTGCATGGCGATTTTCTTTATCCAAAGGATACATGTTAACTCCTCTTCCTGGTGCCTAATTTAAGTCGTTCTTTCAGCACAGAAACAATAATTTCTAAATGTAGGTTTTCACGTGAAAGTCCTGACTGATATGCAGCCCAGGATAATGGGGCTCTCTTCCTTGAAAGCACCTCCGTGGGTTTCCTGGCTGTTTTATTCCCTTGCCAGCTGGATCATGGCTGAAGCTTATGTTCTTTGCTCTTCTCATCAAACTTAGAGGCCGTTCCTCTCCTTTCAGTCTTATCTTTTCTCCTGTCTTTTCCAACCTCACAGCTCCCCCAAGGATCAATAAATGCCAGCAGTGACTACATACAGCCTTATGAGGGGTTTTAGTCAATTAGGGATTAGATCCAACTTTCTGTGTTAGAACTGAGATTCAGATGAAGGTTTTCTAAAGTCTACCAAGGATTACACAAAGAGTAAGCACGAATAGTGAAAATTAGGGATATTATTTCCAAATGCCAGTGTTTTTAATAGGCAAATAATGCAGGGGATCAGGCTGCAGCCCATTAGCAAAGAAGAAAGAAAAACGAGAGGAAGGGAAGCATATTTCACTTGTGACGCCAGATGAATGTTCTTATTGGCCCATAGTGCCATCTTGTGGACCGTTTGCAAATAGCGCTCAGCTTCGGGTTGTGATTGCTTTAGCCTGTTTACTGTTCATCACTTACAATACCCATGCAAGCGTGCTTAGTCGCTCAGTCGTGTCCGACTCTTTGCGACCCCATGGACTGTAGCCCACCAGGTTCCATTGCCCACTGGGATTTCCCAGGCAAGAATACTTGAGCAGACAGCCATTTTCTCCTCCAAGGGATCTTCCCAACCCAGGGATCGAACCCACATCGCCTGTGTCTCCCGCATTGTGCACGCATGCATGCCAAGTCACTTCAGTCATGTCCGACTCTTTGCGACCCCATGGACTGTAGCCCACCAGGCTCCTCTGTCTATGGAATTCTCTAGGCAAGAATACTGGAGTGGGTTGCTATGGCATACTCCAACAGGGGATCTTCCTGACCTAGTGATTGAACCTGAGTATCCTGCAGCTCCTGCATGTATGAGGATTCTTTATCCACTGAGCCATCGGGAAAGACCACAGCATCCACTGGAGCTTGTAAATGATAATGATTTCCTGATAACCCATGAGAGCACAGCTGATCATCCCTGGTAGAGCTCACAAACTAGAATTCTTTAGGCATGGTTGACCAGTTGTCCAGTGCTTTTCAATATTTATTTGATTGTACTAGGCCTTAGTTTCAGCACTTAGGATCTTTCATCCTTCTTGTGGCATGTGAATTCTTAGCCAGGGCAAGAGGGATCTAGTCCTCTGACTAGGAATGGAACACAGGCCCCCTGCACTGGGAGCGTGGAGTCTTGGCCACTGGAGCACCAGCGAAGTGCCACGTCATCCTATGCTTTAACCTTTTCCTCTTGCCCTCTGTAATAGTAGATGTCTATGGTTCTCCTCTCTGATAGCATATCTATAGCCTTCTTCACCAAATACACTCTGTGTAACTCCTAAGGTCTGATCTTGGCTTTCTCATTGTATGTCCAATGGTTCCTCACCTTTCATAGGTTACATAACCCACAGAGAACAAGTAGTCAGCCAGGGACTGTGGTCCTTCTTTCCAGGAAAAAGACACTCATATGACCATCTCCTTCACACACATACTCTCTCTCCTATAAATACACATACACACACTCACAAATTAGTGACTCAGTCGTGTCTGACTCTTTGCAACCCCATGGACTGTAGCATACCAGGTTCCTCCGTCCATGGGATTTTCCAAGCAAGAATACTGGAGTGGGTTGCCATTTCTTTCTCCTATGGGAGCAGCCAAATTCACTTCGCAATTCAAAATTCACTGCATGTGCTACCAACTCTGGGAAGCCAACCATAATTAGAGAGAATCCAAATTTCCATTTTGTGATCTCTTAAGTCAACTTTTTATTCTTTACCTAAAATATTTCAGACTTCCCACAGTTTTTAACTGACTGTGGGTGTGAGCATGCTAAGCTGCTTCAGTCACATCTGACTCTTTGTGACCCCATGGACTGCAGCCCTCCAGGCTCCTCTGTCCTTGGGATTCTCCAGGCAAGAATACTGGAAGGGGTTGCCATGCCCTCCTCCAGGGGATCTTCCTGACCCAGGGATTGAACCTGTGTCTCCTGCATTGACAGGCAAGTTCTTTACCACTAGCGCCACCTGGGAAGCCTGTAACTGACCCTGTCTGTGTGTTAGTCCTTTAGTCGCACCCAATTCTTTGGAATTCTCCAGGCAAGATTACTTGAATGGGTTGCCATTCCCTTCTTCAGGGGATCTTCCCACCCCAGGGATCAAACCCGGGTCTCCCACGTCACAGGCAGTCTTGACCGTCTGAGCTACCAGGGAAGATGCTAATTCTTGAGAAAAGAAAGCATGTCCTATTTACTTTTGCAAGCTCCATAAGAATAGAGGGAAGGCAGTTAAGCTTCCCAAGCCTTGGTTCTTCCATACACAGGAATCTGACAGCTTCTATAAGTGGGTCCTTGGGAGGGGACTCAACAAGGAGATACATGTGATGCACTTGGCACATTTCCTGGCACACAGTTGGTCAAATATGTTTCTTGAATAAAAGGATTCTCAGACAACAAAAAAGAGTTGAGGTCACTGTCTCAAAACATATATATATACATATATATATATATATATATATATATATATGTATCTTCCCATGATTTGGGAAACAAGTAGATTGTCCCTTCTTTCTGTTAAAGTGATTAAGTCCCTAAATGTCAGGAACTGAGCCAAGGACTAAGGATGCAAATAAATCCACATGTTGCTCCAATAGGTCTGATCTTTCCACCTTCTCAATCAATACTGATACACCTCCCTCTGAAGCCTGACTATATTAGCCGTATTTATGAAAGTCGATTATAAAGCATTATTTTGTTTAAGACTGTGCTCCTGGCTTTTCACTCTGAGCTGAAAATGAGCATGAGTCATCTGCTGTGGCTGGCTTCAGTCTCGTGGCAGCAATGGTCTTAACGGCACCTGCAAGTTGTCCCTGGTAGAGCAGAAAGAGCACTCGAGTTGGAGGTGGTGGGTCTAACACCACAGGGCATGTCCTTCTCCTCCAGACCACATCGCCCAAAGAACAGTGAACCCACCTTCTGTCATTCCTCAAGGTACCTCAACTGTTGATATCCTTCAGGATGTGTGTGTGGTCAGTCACTCAGTCACGTCTGACTCTTTGCAACCCTATGGACTGCGGCCCACCAGGCTCCGCTGTCCACAGAATTCCCCAGGCAACAGTACTGGAGTGGGCTACCGTTTCCTCTTCTAAAGGATCTTTCCAACCCAGGGATAGAACCCATGTCTCTTGCATCTCCTGCATTGGCAGGCAGATTCTTTGCCACTGTGCCACCTGGAAATCTATTTAGAAGTTCATGTTTCTAATTAAAAATCTGTTTACAACCTAAAAAATAATATCTTCCTGAGTTCTGCCGTCTTTCTCCCCAGATCGCTTCCCAGAATGTTGATCCACTCCCACCTGTTTCTCCACACCCTGGCCAAACCTGTCAGACTTCATATTCTGCAACAATCCGATTCTAATCCACCTGACAGGTGCAGTGTGGTATCTCATTACCGCTTATTTTTTATTGAAGTATTGTTGATTTTCAATGTTGTGTTCATTACTGCTGTTTAACAAACCAATTCAGTTATACACACATACACATATATGCCTATATACATTTATTTTTAACATTCTTTTCCAGTATGGTTTATCACAGGATATTAAATATAGTTCTCTGTGCTATACAGTAGGACCTTGTTTATCTATTCAACACATAAAAGCTTACACCCGCTGACCCCCAGCTCCCGCTTCACCCCCCTGCAACCTCCTTCCCTTTGGCAACCGCAAATCTAATCTCTATGCCTGTGATTTTGTTTCTGTTTCATAGGGAGGTTCATCTGTGTCCTGTTTCACCTGTGAGGGATGCCACACGGTAATTTGCTTTCTCTGTCTGCTGACTTCACTCAGGATGCTCATCTCAGGTTGCACCCACATTGCTGCAAATGGCATGGTCTTGCTCTTTTCATGGCTGAGTAGTGTTCCGTTGCATACGAACCACACCTTCTCTATCCATTCCTCTACCAGCGGACATTTAGCTTGTTTCCATGTCTCACTGCTGTTTAAATTGGGCATTTCTATGATGAAGAGTGAGTCTGAACTCTTTTCCATGCTTGTGAGCCACTCGAGGTGTCTATTCTGAATCCCCTACTCTTTGATCATTGTGTTAGTGTTTGTGTCTCTTTATCGTTCTTGATTTACCAGAGCACTTTGTGCATACTCGGTACTAATTCCATTCAAAAATTCTCCCATTGTTTCATTACCTTGCATGTCTATGTTTCTGCATTTAGGTCTCAAATTGTCTAAAAGTTCTCCCTTTGTATATGGTATGAGGTAGAGATCCCACTCTACTTTTCTCTCTAGTATTAATCCATTTCCCAATATCACCATCTTAAGAACTGGCCCTTTCCTTTTGAAGTGAAGTGAAGTGAAGTGAAGTCGCTCAGTCGTGTCCGACTCTTTGCGACCCCATGGACTGTAGCCTACCAGGCTCCTCCCTCCATGGGATTCTCCAGGCAAGAGTACTGGAGTGGGTTGCCATTCCGTTCTCCAGGGGATCTTCCTGACCCAGGGATCGAACCCGGGTCTCCCTCATTGCAGGCAGATGCTTTAACCTCTGAGCCACCCGGGAAGCCCTTTTGATACGTCTGCCATTTCTTTCATACGTCAAATTCCTAGATATATATGCATCTGCTTCTAAAGTTCCTATTCAACCCCATTGTTGTAGTTGGTTATTTCTGCACCAACTCTTTTTGTTACCATATCATGGCAGTATGTCTTCATATTTGCCAAGGAACGCCCTCTTATTTTCTCTTCTTTTAAAAACTTGACTTGGTGGGACTTCCCTGGCAGTCCGGTGGTGAAGATTCCACACTTCCAATGCAAAGGGCAAATGTTCAATCCCTGGTTAGGGAACTAAGATCCCACATGCTATGTGGCATGGCCAAAAATCCAGTTAATTAATTTTTTAAATGGACTTGGCTCCTCATAGACTTTTAATAACAGCCTCAAGTTTGAGAGTCTGCTAATTTGATCAAAAAAATGCTTAAATTTTAATTGTGTTTAATTCATAGACTGATTTTAGGAGTTCTGACTCCATTACAATTTCAAGGCATCCCACTTGTGAACATAAGGTCCAGTCATGTTTTCAGGTGGTTGGCTATGTTTTAATAAAAGCTTTAAATTGCTCTCTGTAGAGTTTTGTGCATTCATTAATAAATTCTTAAAGATGTTGCAGATTTTATCACTGTTGTGAAAATTGTATTATTTTCCACTATGTTTTCTAGCTTTTATTCCTGGTGTAGAGGGACACAGAAATTGGAATAGTCTCCGCCAACATTCCCACTGTCTCTCACTAGTTCTAACGGTTGGCAACTCTGAGGTGCTACGTGGATGCTCACAGCGTCCTCCCCATGCCGTTTGTACAGGAGGATAGGCTGGAGTCCAGCCTCAGGTGGCCTCCTAATGAGTTGAAGGAGGAGAGGGGATGATGCCTCAGGACGTTGAGCCTCTGATATTACACGTTCCCCCATCAGCCTCCCCACCAGGCAACACTGGCCTCGGCATTACCCATACTCTCTCGGGGTTGCCTCAACAAAGGACCACAGTGGGGTGGACCAAGCAACAGAAACTTATTGTCTCAGAGATCTGGAGGCTTGAAGTCTGTGATCAAACTATCAGCATGGTGGATTCCCTGAAAGACCTGTGAGGGAGAATCTGCCCTGTGCCTCTCCCCGTCCTCCTGGGGGCTAGCTGGCCATCTCTGATGGTTCTTGGCTTGCAGAAGCCTCACCCCCGTCTCCGCCTTCACCTTCACATGGCTTTCTCTTTGTGTGTGTGCCTGTCCCCAGCGTCCCCTCTTTGTGAGGACGGCCACCATATTGGATTTGGGCTCACTTTCTCCATCCATCTTGACTAATTGCATCTTTAATGACCTTATTTCCAAATAAGGTCACATCCTGAGGTACTAGGGGTGAGGACTTCAACATATGAATTTTAAGAAATTCAACCTTTTCATAAAGCCAGCTGACTCTCAAATTTGAGTCTGTTATTAAAAGTCCATGAGTAGCCAAGTCCCTTTAAAAAGTTAATCAAGTTGTTTTTTGGACCATGCGACACAGCATGCGGGATCTTAGTTCCCTAAGCAGGTATCGAACATGGCAACCTGCAAGAACCTTCCTGAGCCCTGAGCTCATCTCCTCCTTGGCATGCAGAGAGGAAGGAAGGTTGCCCCACCTCTCATTTGCTCCCCACTGCAGCTGCGCATGAGTGGCATTCTTAGCTGTCTCCAGCCAGGGCTGGGCTTATGCTGCTGTGTCTCTGGTTCCCACTGGCAGAAAGCAGAGAAGAGAGAAGCAGACACAAGAGAGCATCCTTAGGGCTTCCCTGTGGCTCCCTGGTTAAGAATCCGCCTGCCAATGCAGGGGACGTGGGGTCAATCCCTGGTCTGGGAAGATTCCACATGCCTCTGGGCAACCAAGCCCATGAGCCACAACTACTGAGCCCTGGAGCCCTAGAGTGGTTGCTCCACAGCAGGCGAACCCACTGCAGTGAGAAGCCTGTGCACCATAGCCAGAGGGTGGCCCCACCTGCCGCAACTAGAGGAAGCCCACGTGCAGCAGTGAAGACCCAGCACAGGCAAAATTAAATAAATAAAACAGAGAGAGAGAAAGAGAGGATCCTCCACCTCAAGGGCCCCCTCGCCCCATTCTGAGCCATCTGTTTTCTTCCACAATGTGGCCCAGTCACTGTTTTGTCTGCGGGAGCTGATCAGTTTCCTTCACATTCTCAGGTCCACCACCCTCTCTCTTGCTTCATCCTTGTCAAAGAACGCTTTCAAGGCAGGGAGACACAGTCTATGTTAATTTTCCATCTAGTCAGAAGCATTTTTTTCTGGGCTCCAAAACCACTGCAGATGGTGATTGCAGCCATGAAATTAAAAGACGCTTACTCCTTGGAAGGAAAGTTCTGACCAACCTAGACAGCATATTAAAAAGCAGAGACATTACTTTGCCAGCAAAGGTCCATCTAGTCAAGACTATGGTTTTTCCAGTGGTCATGTATGGATGTGAGAGTTAGACAGTGAAGAAAGCTGAGTGCAGAAGAATTGATGCTTTTGAACTGTGGTATTGGAGAAGACTCTTGAGAGTCCCTTGGACTGCAAGGAGATCCAACCAGTCCATCCTAAAGGAGATCAGTCCTGGGTGTTCATTGGAAGGACTGATGTTGAAGCTGAAACTCCAATACTTTGGCCACCTCATGCAAAGAGTTGACTCATTTGAAAAGACCCTGATGCTGGGAAAGATTGAAGGCAGGAGGAGAAGGGGACGACAGAGGATGAGATGGCTGGATGGCATCACCGACTCAATGGCCATGGGTTTGGGTGGACTCCAGGAGTTGGTGATGGACAGGAAGGCCTAGCATGCTGTGATTCATGGGGTCACAAAGAGTCGGACACGACTGAGTGACTGAACTGAACTGAACTGAGTCAGAACCATTCTTTACCTGGAGCTGTTCTCCTGAGACCTGAGTAGAGAGCCCACCCCAGCTGTTCGTTCACCAGTGATTTCCGATTTAGGAAAGGAAAGAAAAAATGGAGCTTTCACAGTCCCCATAATAGAAGTACATGGATAGGTAATTAAAGCTAAGGCAAAGTTTTAAACCACATCTTAAAGATTTTTGCTCAAGAAAGACTAAGCATCTATAGAAAACTTAGGACATTGATAAATGATAGTTTTCCGGGCAGGGTTATTGCTGCAAACAAAAGGATGCTGGGTAAAAGGCCATCGATACGTCTGTTTTTCTTTCAGCCCTTATTCAGTTGATACTGTGGGTCCTCCTCCTGTTCTCATGCTGTTCACAGCTGCTATAACGACAGGGGCCCTGGGGTGGGAGGTAAGGTGCTCAGAGCTTTCCCGTTGTCACTGAGTCACCTTGAGTGGGCTCCCATCCAGCAAAGGGACAGATTATCAAAGTTCTCACCAAATTTAACATGAAATAGTGTGTTTGTTACGGAGTAAAGATGAGTGTGCATGTGTTTTTGTTAGTTTCTCTGAGAGCTTAAAGAAGCTAAAGCTCCAAGAAATTTTGCTCTGAGTTTCTCTCGCCTTTCTGTAGCTCGCAGAGAGCTACATAGACCTATTTGAAATAATCTGAAATCAGGTGGGTTTTGTATAGCCAATGGTAACATGAGATTGGCGTGCTGCAGTCCACGGAGTCACAGAGAGTCAGACACGACTTGGCGACTGGGGTCAAAGAGTCGGACACGACTGAGTGACTGAACTGAACTGAACTGAGTCAGAACCATTCTTTACCTGGAGCTGATCTCACTGCAACGTGCGATTAATAAGGACACCATTTGACTCTAATGTCAGGGCTCCCCTGGGGGCTCAAACGGTCAAGAATCTGCCTGCAATGCAGGAGACCCGGGTTCGATCCCTGGGTCGGAAAGATCCCTTGAAGAAGGGAATGGTTACTCACTCCAATATTCTTGCCAGGAGAATTCCTTGGACAGAGAAGCCTCGTGGACGCCACAGTCCATGGGGTCACAAAGAGTCAGAGATGACTGAGCAACTAACACTCTACATTTCTACTTGGGTAAAGAATGAATGTGTTCTGAAAACATCTGAAAGAATGTAAGAAAAAAACAAGCACTCTTTTGATTTAAGGAACTGACTTCCAAAATGTAGGGGTTACAAACTCACAGATAAAGAGAAGAAACTAGTGGCTACCAGTGGGCAGAGGGAGGTGGGGAGTGGAAAATAGGGTAGGAATTAAGAGGTGCAAGCTATTACGTATAAGATAAGCTATAAGGAAGGATATGTTGTACAACACAGGGAATACAGCCAGTATTTTGTAGTAATGAGTGGAGTCTAAGCTTTAAAAATTGTGAATCACTATATTGTAGAGCTGCAACTTATCTAATATCGTACATCAACTATACTTGAAAAAAATGAAGGGGTTATGAAAGATCTTCAAAATGGAAGGTTCTATCTATCCCCTGAGAGCTCAGAGGAGCACTGTGTTCTCTTTTTGTGGAAAAACTCCACGTCTCAAGACAGACACTTAGAACCCCGGTCCCTTCCGAGAACAGATTATCCACCTACAATGAGGAAAGTATGCATATAATGCTATTAACAGTCCTTTTAGATTAGGACTTACGCCTGCCTGGATGCTGTTGTTGTTTCTAATGGACTTCATTTTTTAAGAAAAGTTTTAGGTTCACAGAAAGACTGAGCTAAAAACAGCTTCCATATGCTCACAGCCTCCCCAGTTTTTAACCTCCTCCACAAAGGGACACATTTGTGAAAACCCATGAACCTTCGTGAACTCATTATTATCACCCAAAGTTCGTAACCGAAATCAAAGTTCACTCTTGGTGTCGCACATTCTGTGGATTTGGACACACGTGGGCTTCCCAGGTAGTGCTAGTGGTTAAGAACCCACCTGCCAATGCAGGAGACTTAGGAGACTCTGGTTCGATCCCTGGGTCAGGAAGATCCCCTGGAGGAGGGCATGGCAACCCCCTCCCGTATTCTTGCCTAGAGAATTCCATGGACAGAGGAGCCTGGCGGGCTACAGTCCACAGGGTCACAAAGAGTCATACACCACTGAAGCAACTTAGCATGCATGCATAATGACATGTATCCATCATTATAATATCATACAGTCTTCCCCGGTGGCTCAGCGGTAAAGAATCCACCTGCGATGCAGAAAACACTAGCTATTTAGTTCGATCCCTGGATTGGGAAGATCCCCTGGAGGAGGGCATGGCTACCCACTCCAGTACTCTTGCTTGGAGAATCTCATGGACAGAGGAGCCTGGCAGGCTACAGTCCATGGTGTCACAAAGAGTCATACACAACCAAAGTGACTGAGTGTGCATGAAGTACCATGCAGAATAATTTCACTGCTATAAAAATCCTCTGTGCTCTTCCGGTCCATCACCCCTCCCCTTCTAATGCTTGTGTCTTTTAAATATCAATGAACATCCGTATTTTGCAGTAATTTTAGAGTTTCAGACAAGTTGCAAAGATGTTACACAGAGTTCCTGTACACCCCTCAGCCAGTTTCACTCACTGGAAACATCTTACATTTTCACAGTACACTTGTCAAAACCAAGACCCTGACATTTAACCAAGCTCCAGACTTTATTTGATTTCATCATTATTTTTTGCTACTACCCTTTATAGTGCCCGGATCCAGCTCAGAGTGCCACTTCGCATCTAGCTGTCACGTCTTCCTGGTCTCCAGATCCAGCTCAGAGTGCCACGTTGCATCTAGCGATCATGTCTTCCTGGTCTCCTCTGGCCTGTGACTTGGTAGCTGTGACCTTGAGAGTCGTGAAAATGTTGATCAAATATCCTATAGAATATCACATAACCTGCGTTTGCCTGTTTTTTCACTTGTTTTTTTCATTGTTAGCCTGAGGCTATGAGGTTTTTGAACAAACATACAGGTATGAATCAATCTTCTCATTACATCCAATTAAGGGGTGCAGGACATCCAGGTGGCATCGTATCACATGATGTAACTTTTATTGTTTATTTACAGGTTTCTCCACTGTCAAGGTGCTCTTATGGCCTGTGTTATTCTTTGCAAAGAGTCACTGGGTGTAACACACTGTCAGTGGTGGGGGAGGTGGAAGAGGAGTGTGTGGCAATTAAACCTTAGCTCCTGAAGGGGGACCATCTACTCATATTATTTGGAACTCTCCTTTATTGCTTGCTCTTTCAATGTATATCTTCCCTTCTGGCTTGTAGCTTGTTTGTCTTAGCTGAGTGCCAGTCGTGTGGAACAGCTGGCTCATACCAGCTTGGGAGGGCCTATTGCCACATTTTCAGGACTTTCACAAGCTGGTTGACATACCAGTCTGCAGTCAGTGTGCTGGGAGTATTTACACCACAGACATTGGCAAACACTCCAAATCAAGACCCCACCCCACCCCTAGAACTGGTTGTTAAACACTTAACCAGCATACCCCTGTATCATCTATGTGATCAGATATTATTATGGGCCCTTTATTTCTTTGCTGATTGAAACAGAAAGTGGAGTCAGAAGATGTCCTTGTTCTGCCATCCCCCTCCTGCATCAGACACTAGCCCATCGTGTACAGAAAGGCCCAGCTGTACATCTAGGTGGCCCATCTGCTGTTTGCCTCCATCAGTGCGTGAAATACACCACTCTTCAGGCTCCCAGCTGAGAAGGTTTTAATACTTGTATTTTTATATACTGTCCTGAATGCACACATGAGGTTTCCGGTCAAAGCAATCCTTATTCTTTACTTACAACAATAACTGCACCCATTCCTCATGCCCCCTTTCTTCCTCCTTCTGGGGTGATGCAATGTGAGCCTCACAGGCACAAAGGGAGGTGCCCAACCACAGGGGAGGGACTCTGAAAATATATATCTGGGAGTGCATACGCATATTGTTCCCTGTGCTCCAGAGAGAGGGATAAAACCCACATTTCTTTAAGATATATGCTTTCCTTTGGGGGAAACAAGGAGAAAATTCCAGAATTTTTACACTTTGGAATTTAAATAACTATCTCTAGGGTATAGAGAAGACAAACTGAAGTTTACAACTAAGAGTCTTATCCCCCTTATCGTCCATGTGTGATGAGTGCACACATGGAGAGATAAGCCTCCTAAAGGTTTTCAATCTGTTTTTAACTTCTCAAATTTGTCCTTCAATCCAAGTCCTAGATTTCTTTGCTCAGAAAGCCCTAACTAGTGAAAACACCAAAGTATTTTCTCTCCTGGCTCACACCATCATCTAGGAGAAGGAAGAGACAGTACAGATTCTGAAGTTTTATTTAAGAAGGACTGAAACAACGACAGAACTCCTTGGCTGAGCTCAGCCTCTGGAGTCTCACATTTTCTTGTGTTATTATCCAAAACACCATCATTATAGCTTCACCAAAAGAGGCAGCCCCGATTTGTAGAAATCTGAAGATGAACTCCTGGGGCTTCCCAGGTGACGCTAGAGGTAAAGAGCCTGCTTGCCAACGCAGGAGACTTTAGAGACACAGGTTCGATCCCTGGGTCGGGAAGATCCCATGGAGGAGGGCATGGCAACCCACTCCAGTCTTCTTGCCTGGAGAACCCCAGGGACAGAGGAGCCTGATGGGCTGCAGTCCACAGGGTCACAAAGAGTCGGACACGACTGAGCATGCACACCACACATACTGTGTGCCTCTTTGTCTTCAGTCTTGGATCCAAGTCACTGACCATAGAGAGTAAAGTCCCAGTCAGTTCTCTGTTACACAGTCACATCCCCAAGAGGTTGACTGTAGGAAAGATGTCAAACCCCACTGCGAATCCCACATTGCATTTCCCATGTTTAACAGGATGAGTGTGACATTGCAGCTTCTGTTGCTGTTCTGTTCAGTTGCTCAGTCGTGTCCAACTCTTTGTGACCACAAGAACTGCAGCACATCAGGCCTCCCTGTCCTTCCCTATCTCCCAGAGTTTGCTCAAACTCATGTCCATCCAACCATCTCATCCCCTGTTGCCTCCTTCTCCTCCTCCCCTCAATCTTTCCCAGCATCAGGGTCTTTTCCAATAAGTCTGCTCTAGAGTGACATTGCAGGCACTCAATAACTCTTGAATGAATGAATCAATGGAAACAGTGACAGACTTTATTTTGGGGGGCTCCAAAATCACTGCAAATGATGACTGAAGCCATGAAATTAAAAGATGCCTGCTCCTTGGAAGAAAAGCTTTGACCAACCTAGACAGTTATTAAAAAGCAGAGACATTACTTTGTCAACAAAGGTCCATCTAGTCAAAGCTATGGTTTTTCCAGTAGTCATGCATGGATGTGAGAGTTGGACTATAAAGAAAGCTGAGCACTGAAGTATTGATGCTTTTGAACTGTGGTGTAGGAGAAGACTTTGGAGAGTCCCTTCGACAGCAAGATCCAACCAGTCCATCCTAAAGGAAATCGGTCCGGAATATTCATTGGAAGGACAGATGCTAAAGCTGAAACTCCAATACTTTGGCCACCTGATGCGAAGAGCTGACTCATTGGAAAAGACCCTGATACTGGGAAAGATTGAAGGCAAGAGGAGAAGGGGACAACAGAGGATGAGATGGCTAGATGGCATCACCGACTCAATGGACATGAGTTTGAGTAAACTCCGGGAGTTGGTGATGAACAGGGAGGCCTGGCATGCTGCAGTCCATGGGGTCGCAAAGAATTGGGCATGACTGAGCGACTGAACTGAACTGAACTGAATGAATCAATAAATCAGTCAATCAATCAATCAATTTGATTCTCTGTTGGGAACGAAATTAGAGACTGGATTCTGTCTTTTCCTTACATTAGTACTTATTGGATTTTGTAAGGAGGCATTAGTCACCTCTCATCTAGCATTGATAATAAAGATTAAAAAACAGGCACCCAGTAAATACTGGGTAGGGATTATGGTTTTAAATCCTTCAGCAGCCCTGTGAAGTAAGTATTATTGTCCTTGTTTTGTAAATGAGGAAATCGAGGCTCAGGTACTTTAGTAAAATGACCAAGGACTCTCAGGATATATCTGGTTAGCATTCAAGAATTCTCTCTGTATGTTTCTTGACCGAGAATGTGCAGGTTTTAGCTGTTGACTCTTTAATGTAGGGATGGCATCTGGGTGTGGTTTCACAGAACAACATTTAGGTGGTAGTTTTTGCCTGGAGTGCCGTATCAAGGTCAGTGCTGTGATCCCAGTCCAATCCATTGAGTGTGTCTGCTGTGCCTACTTAAGGGGAAAAGTGGTGGACACATGTACCAGCCCTGATCCAGGCAACTGTCCATACTTTCTTCAGCCAAATTAGAAACTGAGAAAGTCTGCCTTTGGTCTCTCCAGCATCCCTGCTTCTGCCGCCTCATCCCCTCCCCTTCCTTAGCCTGGGTGTCCAGCATCGCCTCACTCTGGCTCTGATATGGGTCCCTTTCATTCATCTGTGATGACTCTCCCCAGGTGTGTTTGCACTTGGTCTTTAGAGTCACGGGCTGCTCTACTGAGAGCGAAGTGTGCCTGACCTAGAATCACAGGGCATCCCTTCCTCCCCCTAGCTGCCTGTGTGATGCTGTAAAACTGACTTAATTTTACTCAGACGATCATAACTCCTGCCAGACCTACTTCTAGCCTTGCCTTGAGAATTAAACAAATTTAATTAATTAAAAGAGAATATAAGGTCTTCCTATCGGGATGTGACAGCATTTGTCTGCTGTGGGAGGAAGTTCCAGACTTCCTGGAGGAGACAGTCTCCCTGACAAGCCCAGTTTCTCAGACCCTCTGCCACTATCCCATGTGGGCTTGGCTAGTAAATAGCTCTGTGCTTGCATGCTCAGTCATGTAAGAAGACTCTCTGCAATCCCATGGACTGTGGCCCACCAGCCTCCTCTATCCATGGAATTCTCCAGGCCAGAATACTAGAGTGAGTAGCCATTCCCTTCTCCAGGGGATCTCCCCAACCCAGGGATTGAACCCAGGACTCCTGCATTGCAGATGAATTCTTTAACAGCTGAGCCAGAAGGGAAGCCTGTGATGTTCAATAAATGTTAAACACTGGAGACAAACTCTTTGCCTTCCCTCTCACTTCTTCACCTGTCAGTTGCTTCCAAGCCAGCAATTACTTCAGCCACCAAGGTTCTTCACTCCTGATCTTTCCCAGATATCGTTCCAGCAATAGGAAGTGGTGTTGAAGAGTAAGGTAAGAGTGTAGTCTTTGGGTTCAAAACCCAGGTCTGCCACTCGTGAGCTCTATGACCTTGGGCAGGGTTGGTTTTTTTCTTTTTTTTTTTTGCCACTTTTGAGCCTTGATTTCCTCCTCTGTCACATGGTCTCACCATCACAGTGTGGTAAGAAATATTATGAACATAATTTGTCCATGTAGTGCCTTGCACGTGGCAAGTTGTAAGGGTAGTTGATGGCTGCTTCTGCTCACTAGTCTGTAAGTGCCAAGAAGGCTGGGACTGTGGCTGGCTTTTCCTCCTCCGAACTTCTGATCCTGGGGAAGACTAGCCATCCAAAGTGAATAAATAGCCCCATGAGGGAACAAATGAGACAAGATGTATTGGGAAAGTAAGTCCCCCTGCTCCGGAATCATGTTTGCTGTTGTGTCTCCACTTTGTTTGTTCCCAGCAAACTGTGGGGAATGAACACATATTTGTTGAATGAATTACTGGCCTTTAATCAAAATGAGTCTCCAATTACATAATGGAGAGCCCTGAAAATGAGATTCAAGATAAGAAATTTCGTCTTATGGGCCTTTCAGAGATAACCTAGTTCATTAATCTGGATAAACTCAATGCTGATGCACCCTCCATTTGGAAATTATATGCAAATGAAAAACAATCGAAAGTGTGTTAGTCACTCAGTCGTGTCCAACTCTTTGAGACCGCATAGACTACAGCCTGCCAGGCTCCTCTGTCCATGGAATTCTCTAGGCAAGAATACTAGAGTGAGCAGCCATTCTCTTCTCCAGGGTATCTTCCTGACCCAGGGATCAAACCCGGTTCTCTGCACTGCAGGTGGATTCTCTACCAAGTCAGTCACCAGAGAAGCCCAGTGTAAATGCAATGTGTGTATATCATTTCTTCCTTGCAAAAAAAGCATCCTGATGGTATAATTGTCTTAATAAGTCAAGCTACACTTTCTCCCTCCTTTGGCTTAAATGAGTATCTCTGTGATATAGCCCAAATTTTTATACCTGTATTCGAAAACTTTTCTTTTTACCAACTACTGACATCACTTGCTGTATTTTGTGAAGTTCTCAGTCCATACGGTTGCAAAGAGTCGGACACGGGTGAGTGACTGAGCACAGGGCACACAGTCTTACCTGAGAGATCTTTTAGATTCATTACTTATTTCTTCTTTTTATTTGTTTCTCCAGGCCAGGATATTGGCGAGGGTAGCCAGTTCCCTTCTCCAGGGGATCCTCCCAACTCAGGGATCAAACCCAGGTCTCCTACATTCTTTATGCAGGCGGATTCTTCTCAGCTGGGCCACCAGGGAAGCCCAATATATACATATCCTTTTTTAGATCCTTCTAGTAGATATTTTTATATCTGAAACATTAGCAGGACCATATATGAAGGATGATATGATCTGTCACCAACTTTAGTACTGATCAATTGAATTGAATTACTGCCAATGGCTTTTAAAATATACTGTTTTTCCTAATATCTGATTTTCTACTATTACATCTCTTGCTCTAACATAACTGATTTTTCTTTCTCTTTAACTTTCCAGAATCTAGCCTAGAATTTTTCATTGTCTTTCAATTGTTCTGAATTAAAAATAATATTAGTGGTTCTCTTGAATATTTCATGAGAATAGAAAGGGATAATTTATTTATAGTCTCCAATGATCACATTTTGGCTGAAGAAGCAGTCTTTTTTTTTTGTTTAGGGAAGATTGTTGTCACCATTACCCCTCTGTAATACTTCGAGATGCTTATTATTAATAGATATAAAATTAAATTAAACTTAGCACTCACTGTTCATGCCAAGAGCTTTACAGTAATCAATACTGTGATCATCATAACTCATACATGTATATATTTTTTAAGTTTACTAAAGCATTTTCACATTCATGATCAAGTCTACTCAATCTTATAGCTCTGTGACATGGAAATCATTTTATTAATTTGGAGATAAGGAATCTGAGGCTCAGAGTAGTTATCCAAGATACAGAGAAGAGCCAATTCTGAGAGCAATTCTAGAACTCACTCCAATGTTATTCTGTAGGAATACCATGGAAACCAAAGAATGAAGGGAATGTAGGATTAGTTGATAGAGAAAAAAGCAACAGCAAACAGACCCGGAGTTGTTCAGATGCATTCCGCAAGATTTAGCTGGGCGCCTACTGAGCTCTATGCCGCATGTGCACGTTGTTGGGATAAAATGGTGAACAAGGCACAGGGTGTCTCTGCTTTCCACGAACTCACTCTCTAATGAAGAAGAGAAACAAATGGGTATTGAGTATTGGAAAGGACCTCTGAGGTCTTTGCATGCAACTCATTCAATCTGCAGGTAACGAAACTGAGGTCTTGGGAAGTTAAAAGATTTGTCCAAGATCACAAGGCAAGTTGTCAGAAATCCAGCACAGTAAGCCAAGGTTCCTAGTTCAGTTCAGTTCAGTCGCTCAGTCGTGTCCAACTCTTTGTGACCCCATGGGCTGCAGCACGCCAGACTTCACTGTCCATCGCCAACTCCGGGAGTTTGCTCAAATTCATGTCCACTGAGTCAGTGATGCCATCCAACCATCTCATCCTCTGTCATCCCCTTCTCCTCCCGCCTTCAATCTTTCCCAGCATCAGGGTCTTTTCCAATGAGTCAGTTCTTCGCATCAGGTGGCCAAAGATTGCAGTTCCAGTTTCAGCATCAGTCCTTCCAGTGAATATTCAGAACTGATTTCCTTTAGGATGGACTGGTTGGATCTCCTTGCAGTCCAAGGGACTCTCAAGAGTCTTCTCCATCACCATAGTTCAAAAGCATCAATTCTTCAGCGCTCAGTTTTCTTTATGGTCCAACTCTCAAATCCATACCTAACTTCCAGTCTAATGGAATATATAGAAATATCATATTCAAAGTTATTGTTGAATAATAGGCCAAAGAAATCAGACAGACTTGGAAATGGAATTCTTAATTCATCTTCAGCGTATCTATGGATTATAGCACATCCATTATCTGCATACTGTTTCGGCTGCTGTCACTACAACAGCAGAGCTGAGCAGTTGCAGCAGAAACCTAAGGCTTATAAATCTGAAGTACTTACTGTTTAGAACTTTATGTGAACACTTGCCCACTCCTGCGGTAGTGGAAAGAACTCCAAGCGGGAGTCAGAAATAATGTCATGCCATTTCTACCACCTGCTAACTCTGTTGTAAAGATAGTCTAGTTTCCACCTGCCCCGCAGCCATTCCTTCCTTCTAGTAAATCACCCAGGTAAGGATTCCCCCAGATAAAATCTCTGTGATGGAGGAGTTGCATCACTCAGGAAGGGTTTAGCTGTAAATATCTGAGAACCAAACTCAACTGCCTTAGGTAAGAAGGAAAGATACACAGAGGCCCATGGACAGGCAAAGATTCAAGCAGGAGCATATTCAGTGACTCAGTGATGCCATCGAGGACCAAGGAGCTTACCATGTCTCCGTTCTATGTCTCCATTTCACAGATTTCTGCAAGTTCTTCTTAATACTTATCCCCTTTGTGTTTATGTTTTGGTCAGATGACCAGTAGACCAGTTGGGTCCCACTCTTTGCGATCCTATGGACTGCAGCACGCCAGGCTTCCCCATCGTTCACCATCTCCCAGAGCTTGCTCAAACTCATGTCCATTGAGTCAGTGATGCCATCCAACCGTTTCACCCTCTGTTGCCCCCTTCTCCTCCTGCCCTCAGTCTTTCCCAGCATCAGGGTCTTTTCTATCTCAGGTGGTCAAAGTATTGGAGCTTTAGCTTCAGCATCAGTCCTTCCAATGAATATTCAGGACTGATCTCCTTAAGGATTGACTCATTTGATCTCCTTGAAGTCCAAGGGACTCTCAAGAGTCTTCTCCAAAACCACAGTTCAAAAGCATCAATTCTTCGGCACTCAGCTTTCTTTATGGTCCAACTCTCATATCCATACATGACTACTGGGAAAACCATAGCCTTGACTAGATGGATCTTTGTGTTTATGAGACACTGCCATTTTTTCTTGCAGGAATCACCTCTCTTGACTGACACACTATATCCAGAAGTGTTTTGTAAACTGTTTAGTGCTATACATAGATAAGGAGTCAGATTGTTATTGTTGTGTTGTTATCTTGTATAATGAATACAAGCACTGCGTTGACTCTTGAGTGCTTAGGGAAGGAACCGTTCTTGACGTGTAGTGGGGGCTGCTAATTTTCCCACTGGACTGATCTTACAAAATCACAATTCTCTTCCCATTAAAGATGCCCCATTGACCTTCCTTCCAGCTCCCAGCAATTCTACTCCCTCCATTCTACTTTCTATTTCTATGATTTTGACTGTCTGAAGTAACTCATTTAGCATTCATTTAGCATATTCATATTCATTTAGCAGTTGTATTCATTTAGCATAATGTCCTCAAGTTCCTCAATTCTGTAGACCCATCTGCAGGCTATTCAGCTTTTCAAGGCTGAATAATATTCCACTGTGCGTATTCACTATGTTTTGTTTACCCATTCACTCGTCCGTGGACACTGGGGTTTCTTGCACATTCTGGCTATTATGACGGGGCTGTTAGAAATATGAGTGTGCAAAGGGGTTTATGATTTGTGGATGTGGACTGTTCCAGCTATTATGATCTCATTTAATTTTCCTGGTTGCCATGTGAGGTGGGGTGGCAAACTGCTAGCCATGCCCCAGTATCCATTCTTGCTCCTTCCTTAGTAGCAGAACACTCCCTAGTTTTAAGTCAGCACGTGGACAACCAAAGTGAAGATGAAAATCTCCCACTCCCCTTGCAGCCAGATGGGGCCGCCTAGGTGACTATGTTGTCTCCAACAAGTGTGAACAGAAGTGATTGTGCAGCTTCCAGACAGGCAGTTAGAAGCTAGGGGGCACACCCTCACCTTCCCTTTCTCCTTCTCCCACAGGCTGGAATGCAGATGACCTGCCCTGGATCTTGAGGACAATGGTACCCCCCCACACAGGGATGGGGAGCAGCAGGGAGCCTCAGTCACTGACTTTCACTGTCCCCTGAAGGGCATAGCATCCCTGTGTCTTACACAAGGCACAGTCTTGGGGGTTTCTGCGAAGGTATTTGGTGTGCATGCTCAGTCGTGTCCAACTCTTTGCCACCCCATGGACTGCAGCCCTCTAGGCTCCTCTATCCATGGAATTTTCCAGGCAAGAATACTGCAGTGAATTGCCTTTTTCCTCTTCCAGGGCATCTTCCTAACCCAGGGATCAAAACTGAGTCTCTTGTGTCTCCTGCATCGGCTGGCCGAGTCTTAACCACTGGGCCACCTAAGAAGCCCAAGGTGTTCACCCTGTATCCCAGCTAATACCAATAGGTTACTGTTACAAGCTGTTTCACAGGTGAGAAAACCACTGCTCAAGCAGAATGACTTCCATGCTATGAGAGCCAAGAATGGACCAGAGCTGCCTGGCTCCTCACCTGCTTTCTTTCCCCTGTACCAGCCTGTCCCAGAGAAACTTTAGGTGATGTGCACGCATCTGTGACTGTGCTTATGTTCGCACGCATGTTGTGTGTGTGTGCATCAACTTAGACTTTTTGTTGAACTAATTTCTAAAAAATGTAAAACTCTAGATATTAAATAATATTTACGTGGCTGCATCGGGTCCTTAGTTGCAGCACGCTGGATCATCTTTGCACCATGTGGGATCTCTCAGCGCAGCACTGGGACTCACTAGTTGTGGCGTGTGAGGTCAGGAGTTGCAGCAGGAAGACTCAGGAGTTGTGATGTGGCGGCTTAGTTTCTCCACCGAGTGTGGAATCTTAGTTCTCTGACCAGGAATTGAGCCCGTGTCCTCTGCATTGCAAGGCAGATTCTTTACCACTGGACCTCCAGAATGAGTGAATGAATGAAATCCCTCAACCGTATCCCGACTTTTTGAGACCCCATGGAATGCAGCTTACCAGGCTTCTCCATCCACGGGATTTTCCAGGCAAGAGTATCGGAGTGGTTTGCCATTTCCTTCTCCAGGGGATCTTCCCGACCCAGGGATCAAACTCAGGTCTCCCGCATTGCAGGCAGATGCTTTACCCTCTGAGCCACCAGGGAAGCTAGTTGTTAGGGACCTCCAAGGAAGTCCCTAAACAATATTTTGATTGCATCCAGGGCACTGTGTGGTTCAAAGACATTTTTAAATACAGACCTTTTGTAAGGTGAAGTCTAAGTCCCAGTTTTGTTTGGTTTTATTAAGCAAACTCAGATTCTCCTATGCTATGTTTGGTTAGGGCAAAGTACACACACAAACACACACCTAGACACATGCACACACACCCAGGTGTACATAAGTCTCAATTGTCTTGAGAGCCTGTCATATTTGCTTTCAGGCTCTGTTGATAATAATGGAGGAGGGAGAGAGAGTGGAGAAGACAAGATGCATAATTTGCACTACTGAATATTTCTTTTCACTCTAATTTTTAATTTTTAAAAATTTTTTAGTTTTTACATTTTTCTGGTTTCTCCCAAAAAGCAATGCAAATCAGCCATTATTATACACACATCCCTTTCCTAGCCTCCCTTCCCTCCCTCCCATCCCCCACCCCACCCCTCCAGGTAATTACAGAACACCAAACTGCAATACTGAATTTTTAAATAAAAGCTCCCCAGACCAATCACATTTGCAACTTAAGTTGTTTTTCTGTTGCTTGAGTGGTTTAGAAAGTAAAACACATTTGAGGGAAGACGGGGGAGCAGACTGAAATGTTGGTTTCGAACCTCAAACGACCATGAGTTTAGTGGGAGTATATTAGTATACTTGCTTAATTCTGCCATCTGCTGAGGTTTTCCACGTGATTAATGAGAGACCATCATACAACATTACCAGAAGGGAAACAATCTCACTCACCAATATAGCTAAACCGTAATTACTATGCAAATGATTTCAGTAATGTAATAGAAAGGAATCTCAGGTCATTACAGGGCAGACAATTCACAATGCTAATTGGGGTTAGTCTGTTTTCTGAAAGTAAATAATATTAACAGTCAAATAAATCCAAACTAATATTAAGTTTGATTTTGCTTGTAATCAAGGAGAATGGCCTGCTTCCGAAATTACATTTCTATTCAGAAGATAAACTATACTTGTTGCAATCTCTAGTAAAAGTACAATGAGTTGGGATTGAAAATACTGGGGAACAAAATCATATGAAGATGAGATTTAGGACTTAAGAAAAATGGTCCTCAGCTGAAAGTTTTCAGGCCAGAAGACAGACATGGAAGTGTTATTATGGTTTGGTCACTAAGTTGTGCCTGATTCTTTTGCGACCCCTGCCGGGTTCCTCTGGCAATGGGATTTTCCAGGCAAGAATGCTGGAGTGGGTTGTCATTTCCTCCCCCAGGGAATCTTCCCAACCTTGGGACAGACCCGCATCTCCTGCATTGCAAGAGAATTCTTTACCACTGAGCCACCAGGGAGGCCCCAGATGTGGAAATATACAAGCTTTAATTCTCAGTTACTTATATATACTTGGGGTCAGAGAGAATGTCTCAGAACGTGAAGAAAAAAGGACAAAGAGGAAGAACACTGCTGCTAAGTCATCCCCTTAGACCTTTTAGTTTCTCCCCAGTCTCTCTCCTGTTACCCGAGATTAAGTCTTACATCACCACTTACTCATTCTATGATAATCGTTTTCAGATCTGTCTCTCCCTCTGCCCATTCTCTCTTAGCCTTGCCCGTCCCATGCTCTGGAAGGGCAGAAGTTCCTTTTCCCCACAGCTAAAGCCCCACACTTTCTACCTTGGGAGGAGGTATCCAAAGGCGTCCTCCATCACAACCTTTCTCTCCCCATCCTGTACTCCCACTGGGACACGGAACCTGAGCTTGGACAATGGGCTCCTTTTCCCGTTGGAGCTCATAGCAATGGAGCCCATCCTTCCAGCTCCAGGGCCCTGTTGCTTGCACTCCACCACACACAAGGTTTCTGTTTGTGGCCCCTCTTGTTCTGTTTTTAGGCCAGATCCTCCAGCCTCCCTCCCTCTCCCTGATCCACACAACATCCCTCTAACAAATTCTCCTTTTTATATGATCTTAGCCAAAAAAAGAATCCTAACAGATACACTTATCCTAGGAAATTTAGTCAGATCATCAGAGCCTCCAGTGGGGCTCCAGGGCAGGAAGAAGGCAATGATTAGATAGTAAATTAGGGCTGTTTCTTAAGACTGCTTGTGGTCAGCTTACATTCAGAAATATCCTGTGAGCGGATGACATCATCAGAAGCAGTGGAGGTCATGGTTAGGAACCAACCTCCAAACTCAGACCGCGTTGGTTTGAACCTCACTTCTTCCACTTCAGAGCAGCATGACCTTGGGCAAATTGCTTACATGTAAAATGCAAGGTGCAGGAATCCATTCCTCCCAGAATTGTTAGGAAAATGATGAGTTATACGTGTAGAATTCATAGAGCAGAGTCTGATGCTAGCAAGCATGGTAAGCATGTAAAATGTTATTATTAAGGTTTCTGAAAAACAGCTTATGTGGGTAGGCAAATAAGATTTGAAAAATAAGATTCAATACACTGACTTGACATCTATGTACAGAGAGTTAGGTAGCATCCAAAGTCATCCCCTTGGGGCTACAAATATTCCCATGGTATTGCCATGATTCAAGCCTGAGATTTTTTCCTCCAGAATTTCTCCTTTAAAGCCTGCCAAAGATAACAGCCTTGGACTGCGAGGAGATCAAACCAGTCAATCCTAAAGGAAATCAACCCTGAATATTCACTGGAAGAACTGATGCTGAAGCTCCAATATTTTGGCCACCTGATGAGAAGAGCCAGTTCTTTGGAAAAGACCCTGATGCTGGGAAAGATTGAAGGCAAAAGAAGAAAGGGGGTGGCAAGAGATGAGATGGTTAGATAGCATCACCAACACAGTGGACATTAATCTGACCAAACTCCAGGAGATAGCAAGACCCAGGGAAAAGACTGGTGTGCTGCAGTCCATGGGGTCACAAAATCAGACACAACTTAGTTGCTGAACAATGACAGCGTGCATAGATAAGTTTGGTTGCCTTTGTGCCTCTTAGAAAGGGATTCCGTTACTAAATACCAAAAGATAGTAACCGTGAGAGCATCTAGACTATGCCTGATCATTCTCCCCAGGGGTCACTCATGCCCTGCCAAAAATGTAAATTGCAAAAGTGAGGAATTACAAGTCTTTGTTCTCACAGATCCCTCTGGTTCACAAAAGCAAGTCCTGGGAAACAAGCAGGTGCTTGCCTGACAGCAAAGTACCCAGTCCATGATCCCCAAACCGGCTGTGGTCCCTGATGGCCTTCTTAGATGGTTTCCAAGGCACCTGGGTCCCGGGAGATGCCCCTGCCCCTCCCCATTGTCTCACTTCTCCCAGAAGCCCTTGATCAGCACCTGTATCCTCTGCTTCACCTTCTGGTCCTTCCCCCAGGCTGGGGTGGGATTACTCTCCAGCCCTGTCCAAAGCGCTCACAGGCTTTCCAAAGGGAGCTAATCTGATGCACCGTCACTTGAGCAAGCTCCCAGGAGCCAGAGCCACCAAGCATTTGAGAGTCTGCCAGGGCCTTACTAAGTCCAACCCTCTACACATTTCTGGGTTTGAAGGCAGTGGGATACCCTGTACTCTGAACGAGATAGTTGAGTTTCCAGCTGCCTGTAAATCATTGGAAAAGACCCTGATCCTGGGAAAGACTGAATGCAGGAGGAGAAGGGGACCGCAGAGGATGAGATGGCTGAATAGCATCATTGACTCAATGGACATGAGTTTGAGCAAACCCCAGGAAATAGTGAAGGACAGAGAAGCCTGGTGTGCTGCAGTCCATGGGGTCACAGAATCAGACACAAATTAGAGACTGAACAGCAATAACAGCAGGACATCAAAAAGTCTATGGATCTCAGTCTGGAACTCCATCATATGCCATGTTTTGCATCCATCTTCCTGCTCAGGAGGTCTTGCTTGAGCTGACATGGTGGTGGATAGAATCAAGGCACAGGCATATTTCAAGGCAGATCTGAGTCAGACACCAGGGCTTGCCAGGCAGCCCTAGTGGGAAAGAATCTGTCTGCCAGTGCAGGAGATGCAAGAGACTCAGGTTCGATCCCTGGGTTGGGAAGATCCCCTGGAGTAGGAAATGACACCCCACTCCGGTATTCTTGCCTAGAAAATTCCATGGACAGAGGGACCTGGTGGGCTACAGTCCATGGGATCCCAAAGAATCAGACATGACTAAGCACACACATACACACTAAGAGAAACAGTGGCCAGTGAATGGAGGCTGTACTGGCCTGCTGGCGTTCTGATCCCAAAAGGTGGCCAGATTACCAAGTCCTGTCATAGATACCATGGTGGTGTCCTTCCCCAGAAGTCCCTACTCTTAGGTGGGCTGCTGGCTCTCCAGCAATGCAGTCCTTAGAGACTTTTTCACCCAACATGTCAGGTTCCTAGATAAAAGTTCATTTGATTCCATAGAGCTTTACAGGTAAGTTGTCTCTAATGCCAGCCAGTGCCATGGGTTCCAATTACAGCACCCTAAGTGACAAGTCAAAGCTATGGTTTTTCCAGTGGTCATGTATGGATGTGAGAGTTCGACTATAAAGAAAGCTGAGTGCTGAAGAATCGATGCTTTTGAACTGTGGTGTTAGAAAAGACTCTTGAGAGTCCCTTGGACTGCAAGGAGATCCAACCAGTCGATTCTAAAGGGAATCAATCTTGAATATTTATTAGAAGGACTGATGCTGAAGCTGAAACTTCAATACTTTGGCCACCTGATTCGAAGAACTGACTCACTGGAAAAGACCCTAATGCTGGGAAAGATTAAAGGCAGGAGGAGAAGGGGACGACAGAGGACAAGATGGTTGGATGGCATCACTGACTCGATGGACATGAGTTTGAGTAAAAGCTGGGAGTGGGTGATGGACAGGGAAGCCTGGCATGCTGCAGTCCACGGGGTCCCAAAGAGTCGGACACGACTGAGTGACTGAACTAACTAAATAAAGTAATGAGAGGCTTGGGAATAAGGGATAGTGACCCCCCCTCAGCATAGCCAGGGATGCTTAGAAACAGGGTGGACTCTCTCATGACAAGTTTCAGGGGAGAAATCTCTGGTGCATGGGAGCAGTCACTGAAATCAAGGCAGACATGCAGGGAGGAGGCCCTTTGACAAGGAGGTTCTGGATTACAGGCCCCCCATCACAAGGCTCTGGAGAGGCTTGGTAGCACTTTCTAGGCTGTGCCCAGTGGGTTTCCATGGCGACAGGCTGGCATGGGTCTTCCTACATGATTATGGCACAGAGCACCTCATACCTTGCCAGCAAAAGGTGCCAAGTCGTCAGCATTCTGAGTTCTGAGTACTGTTGGGTGACAGGGTAATGACCTCTCTCCTTAAAATGCTTACTGAGCAGGGTTATTTCAACAGAATGAAACCACCATCCCAAGCCACACGCCAATAGGGATGGGGCAGAGGTTAAATTTTAACTATTTTCCTAGTGGCTCAGTGATCAAGAATCTGCCTGCCAAAGCAGGAGATTTAAGTTCAATCCCTGGGTCAGGAAGTGCCCATGAAGAAGGAAATGGTAACTCACTCCAGTATTCTTGCCTGGATAATTCCATGGACAGAGGAACCTGGCGGGCGTAAGGTCACAAAGAGTTGGGCATGACTTAGCGACTAAACAGCAACAACAAAAGAGATTAATTTAGGGCTTGAGTAGGAGGAAACTGAGACACTGGAAGATACCAGCCTGGCCTCCCTCCTCCTGAAGATAGGGACAAAGTCTCCAATTCACCATTCTGGCTCTAGTACCCAGGACATTTTGGCTCTCATCTAATGTTGCTGTTGCTCTGCAGTCCCTACGTCTTGTCCAGCTTTGTGATCCCATGGACTGCAGCATGCCAGTCTCCTCTGTCCTTCACTATCTCCCAAAATTTGCTCAAATTCATGTCCATTGAGTCGGTGATGCCATCCAACCATCTCATCCCCTGTCGTCCCCTTCTCCTCCTGCCCTCAATCTTTCCCAGCATCAGGGTCTTTTCCAATGAGTCGGCTCTTCACATCAGGTGGCCAAAGTATTAGAGCTTCAGCTTCAGCATCAGTCCTTCTGATGAACATTCAGGGCTGATTTCCTTTAGTATGGACTGGTTGGATGTCCCTGCTGACAAAGTGACTCATCCAATAGGAGCTGGATAAATACTTGTTCAGGAAGAGTTCTAAAAATGTCTTCAGTGGGAGACTACAGGAGATAGACGTTTTTCCTTCAGTCACACTCTGTCTACTTGTAAGTTGGAACACAGCCACAATCATGATCCTCCTTCCCTCTTATTTTCCTTCCATAATTTTTTTCTAATCTATTCACAGAGTTAATGTGTATAGTTAAAAATGAACCAAAATAGAAAAAGATTAGATGTTTAGTGACCTCCACTCAAAAGAAACCTTGTCAAGTTTAGAATTAAGCAGCAACATGTGGCCACAGTGATCTTTTATCTACCCTCAGGGTATCTAATCTAAAAAGGCCCATGTCCAACAAGACTCATTCCAAGCTTTTCCGTATGCCTGCTTATCCCCAGAGTAAAATCTGTCCCTATCTGAATCACCAAATCCCCAGTGCAGGGGATACAGGTTCGATCCCTGGTCTGCAAGGAGCCCGCATGCCACAGAGCAACCAGCGGAGCTCACAAGCTTAGAGCTGTGCAGTGTCGGACATGACTGAGCGACTGAACTGAACTGAACTGAAGCTTTCTCACCATTAGCAGAAATATACCCGTTTCTCCTTAAAATTCTTTCCGTGTTTTAGAATGTATTTTGCAAACCATGCTGTTAGGTGTAGATGAGTTCAGAACTGTTCAAGTTTCCTGGAGGGTTGTTTATGGTTACGATCGTCTTTATCTCTACCACTGATTTTACTGCTATGAAAAAGCTAGTACTAATTATTAACACAGCAAGTTATAATTAGATAGTTTTTGTTGCTGTTCAGTCACTCAGCCAAGTCCAACTCTTTTTGACCCCATGGACTGCAGCATGCCAGGCTCCTCTGTCTTCCACCATCTCCCAGAGTTTGCTCAGATTCATGTTCATTGAGTCGGTGACGCCATCCAACCACCTCATCCTCTGTCGCCCCCTTCTCCCCCTGCTCTTAATCTTGCCCAGCATCAGGGTCTTTTCCAATGAGTTGGCTCTTTGCCTCAGGTGGCCAAAGGACTGGAGGTTCAGCTTCAGCATCAGTCCTTCCAGTGAATGCTCAGCGTTGATCTCTTTCAGGATTGACTAGCTTGATCTCCTTGCAGTCCAAGGGACTCTCAAGAGTCTTCTTCCACGTCACAATTTGAAAGCATCAATTCTTCGGCGCTCAGCCCTCTTTATGGTCCAACTCTCAAATCTGTACATGACTATTGGGAAAACCATACTATACTAGTATACTAAATATTAACATGGAATTAAACTAATATAGGCAATTAACAATTACTAGTAATAATAAGTAGCTATATAATTTTTATAATTAATTGTGTGATATTAATAACTGATAACTAATGACTAGTAATAATATAAGGATATGGCTATAGCAGTTTTTCTTTTTCTTGGCTTATATAGAAAAAGGTGTTTGGAGAGTCAAAGAGGATGGTGCAGGCTCAACCCCATCAAGCCAGCTGCCAACTGTAGCTCAGCATCTCTCAGCTCCAGCCAGCACCTCTGAATAGGAAGGGTAGCTGCTGCTGCTGCTGCTAAGGCGCTTCAGTCATGTCTGACTCAGTGTGACCCCATAGACGGCAGCCCACCAGGCTCCTCTGTCCCTGGGATTCTTCAGGCAAGAATACTGGAGTGGGCAGCCATTTCCTTCTCCAATGCACGCATGCACGCTAAGTTGCTTCAGTCATGTCCGACTCTATGAGACCCTATGGACAGCAGCCCACCAGGCTCCTCTGTCCACAAGATTCTCTAGGCAAGAACGCTGGAATGGGTTGCCATTTTCTCCAAGGAAGGGCAGACGCACACCTTTTCCTTGCCCTGCATGACCTGAACAGATGCAGGGTGAGTCCCCACAGGCTGGGTGAAGAAGAGTTTGCTGATAAACACTTCGTCCTTGGCTGCAGACCACCCTAGTGCTCCAGAGCTGAGGTTCCCTCTCCTGACCAGGGTCCTCCTGCCCCTCTGATGGAGTGGCATCTCCTCCCCAGCCCAGCTTAGCCCCAGCAAGCTCTCTTATCAGGGCAAGGAGCACGTCCTGGTGTCCCGATGGCCATCAAGACACTTCAGCCTCATCCCAGCATTACTGTAAAGACGCCCTGAGATCAGAGAAAGCCACAGGGCCCATGTAGGTGATGCTTCTTCTCTAAAGAGAGAAAAGTACATGTTTTTAAAGTCTGAGGTCATTTCTAGCAGAGGAGATGCCATGAATCTATGAATGATTGCAATAGGTGACCTGCTTGTCACATATTGGAAACTTCAGATATAAAGTCCTCTGCTGAGAAATTAAAGTCCCAGAACTGGACACAAAATGGTGGGGAGACTGAGAATGGTGGGGGGAAGCAGGAACATAAGAATTTACTTACTAGGGTGCAGTCTGGTGCAGCAGGAACACTTTGCTTTAAAGAAACATTCAAAAGAATGATGACCTGTTTTCCCAGGAAATTTCTCCATTTTTGTGAACCTCCACATCTCTAAAAAATGAAACACAACAATTTTGAAAACAAAGCAAGCTATATGTAAGGCTAAAACATTACAAAGATACAATATGCCTTTGAATTTTTTTCAAGCTTTTGCTTTTTTTTTGTATTGGGGTAAAACTGATTAAGGATGAGGTAGTGTCAGGTAAATAGCCAAGGGACACAGCAATACATACACATGTATCCACTCTCCCCCAAGCTCCCCTCCCATCCAGGCTGCCACATAACACTGAGCAGAGTTCCCTGTGCTATGCGGTAGGTCCTTGTTCATTAGCTATTTTAAATATAGCAATGGGTACCTGACCTTCCCAGCCTCCCTAACTATCCCGTCCCCCTGGAAACCGTAAGTTCATTCTCTAAGTCTGTGAGTCTCTTTCTGTTTTCTAAGTAAGTTCATTTGCATCATTCCACCTATTCCACCTTAAATTCCACTTAGGTTCCACCTTAAATTCCACTTAGATTCCACCTATGAGGGATGTCATATGATATTTTTCCTTCTCTGACTTATTTCACTCAGTATGACACTCTATATCCATCCATGTTGCTGCAAATAACCTGCTTTTGAATTTTATTTTAGACCTCCAAGAATCTAACAAAGTAACTGCTGCTGCTGCTGCTAAGTCGCTTCAGTCATGTCCGACTCTGTGCGACCCTATAGACTGCAGCCCACCAGGCTCCTCCGACCCTGGGATTCTCCAGGCAAGAACACTGGAGTGGGATGCCATTTCCTTCTCCAGTGCTTTTTTAAAAAACTAAAAGCATTCATATTATATAGACCCTTCATTTTCTAGGGAATCTAGCCTATACCAATACTTTCACTCTAAGTGTGAAAGTGAAAGTCTCTCAGTCGAATCCAGCTCTGCGACACCATGGCCTGTAGTCCTCCAGACTCCTCTGTCCATGGGATTCTCCAGGCAAGAATACTGGAATGGGCAGACAGTCCCTTCTCCAGGGGACCTTCCTATCTCAGGGATTGAACCCCAGTCTCCAAGAATACTGGAGTGGGTTGCCATGCCCTCCTCCAGGGTATCTTCCCAACTAAGGATCAAACCCACGTCTTTTATGTCTCTTGCATTGCTAGGCAGGCTCTTTACCACAAGCGCCACTACATAATTTGGGAGAATCTCAATACTCACCAAAATTTAGATACAAAAAGCACAAAATTTGAACTCACCTGCACAGCCCTTCTGCTATTTCACTAGGTGGCAGCATGGAATAACAAATAATGATATCACACAGAAGTAAGTAATGAAACTGTGAAAAGCTACTCTAAGAACAATGTCAGCTTCTCAAAGATTTCTAAAACAACAGAAAGAACTTCAGTGCTTTTTCAGCTTAACTTGAAACTGGATTTATTAGAGGCATTATTGGAGCCCACACATTCACACATTCCATTTCAGGTAAAAATTCTTGAGACTGAAGTATGATGGAGAAAAAGGGTGGATTCTACGAGGTATCTTTTTTCTTCATTAATATTTAACCAAAGGAAATAACAATTCATCTCTAAGCAAAGAATCCGCCTGCAATACAGGAGACCTGGGTTCAATCTCTGGGTTGGGAAGATATCCTGGAGAAGTGAAAGGCTACCCACTCCAGTATTCTGGCCTAGAGAATTCCATGGAGTATACAGTCCACGGGGTCACAAAGAGTCAGACACAACTGAGAGACTTTCACTTTCACTTTCTAAGCAAAGAGAGCTGTTGATAGATACCAACACCAGTTATAACGAAATTTTCTCAAAGTCAGATCTTGGATTTTACTTGGCAATGAACGACCTACAAATGAAAATTGGAATTTTAACTCTAAGAAAACATACCAGCACAAATTAGAAATTTAAGACTGTTGGTAGCAAACTGTCATTCTAGAGTCAGGGCATGAAGGCGGTTTCTTGACTTCATGTGTGTATGTGTCTCTGTGTGTGTGTAGAATTTCCATGTTAAAATTCAAGCCATTTCATACAAAAATCCAGATTCTTGGCTTCTCTAGAGCCCACAGATCTGCAAACACTGAATCCATATTTTCTCTTTTTTATTTTTTAATTGCAGTATAATCGCTTTGTTTCTGCTGTACCACAACGTGAATCAGCTATAAGTATACTTATATCCCCTCCATATTTTCACATACAGCAGAAGGCTGGCATCAAGTGGCAGCCACCCCCTTTAACCAACTAGGAGCCCTCCAGAATCTTCCATCTGCTCTGACCCTGGTGTCTACTTCCTAGCTGTGTTAGTTTTCTATTGTTTTGTAACAATGACCACACAAACTTAGAGGCTTAAAACAGCACTCATGGGGCAGCTGACACCTCTGTGGTCAAAAGCCCTGTGGTCAGAAGCCCAGGAACAGCATGACTGCATTTCCTGCTCACAGTCTTATAAAGCTACCGTCTGTGTGCCAGCCAGCCTGCTTTCTCATCCCCTCCCAGACCATGTGGTGCAGGCAGGGACTGAGTCCTGTGTGGTCATATGCCTGTACTCCCCACTTGTCTCTTGGTTCTGAGCAGGAAGTCTCAAGTCCTGCTGGCTGCCAGCATTCCTTACTACGTGGCCTGCATATTCAAAGGCAGCAAGGGAGCACCCCACTCATGCTCCAGCTCTCCCTCCAGAAGGAGCTCAGTCCCCTTTGAGGCCTCACCTGAACAGGGCTGGCGCACCCAAGTTCCTCTCCTATCCTTAAAGCCAAGCTGTGTGACACAAGCTACTCCTGGGGGTGACGTCACATCACAGTGACAGTCCCATGGCTTTTGCAGGCCATGCACACAAACACGAGGCAGGACTCTTAGAATCCTGTCTGCCACATTTGGCTAAATAAGTTTATCATTCATTATCAAACTTGCACTGGTGTTTTTGTTGTTGTTCGTGTCTTAGAATCGTGTTCACACTGAGCTATTTCCATGACACATTTCCAGCAAAAATTGAGAAGATGAAAAAGTGAAGTCCATATAGTTTGAGAACAACAAGACAAATGTTCGTACATGTTTCATATCAAAATGACACGGACTTTTTTTAGACTCGGGCCCCATGACTCATCTTTGCTGCCCACCTGGGAGTTTCAGTCTGTGGCCCCTGGCTTCAACCGTACTCAACATCTGTCTCCACTGAAGACATTTGAAGAACCTCTCCAACGCCCCTCATATGACGTCTGGCTCCCTGATTCCACTGCCTCTCTGCTCTTGAGTTTAGGAGCTTCAATCTTCAGGGTTCCCCGAGATGAGAGACTGTGCGTTTTTTCTAGTGCTTCTCAAATTCTCTGTGATGAAGAAACTTCCTTCCCCAACCCATCACACATAGCTCATGACTCAATGGACATGAGTTAGCAAATTTCAGGGGATAGTGAAGGATAAAGAAGCCTGGTGTGTTGCAGTCCGTGTGGTCGAAAGGAGTCGGACACAACTACTTAGCGACTAAAAAACAACAACCCATCGCAGACTGATATTTTTTTTAAAAATACTATAGAAATAAAATGAGTTCACTGACGATGTTCTCAGATATTGGAGCAATGTAAAAAGTCGCTATGAAAAACTGTGCAAGTTCACTGCTCAGTCGCATCTGACTCTTTGTGACCCCATGTATTGTAGCCAGACAGGCTCCTCTGTCCATGGAATGCTTCAGGCAAGAATATTGGAATGGGTAGCCATTCCCTTCTCCAAGGGATCTTGCCAACCCAGGGATCAAACCTGGGTCTCCTGCATTGCAGGCAGATTCTTTAGTCTGTGCCACCAAAGAAGCAAAACAAAAAAATTGCTATAAAAGTTTCCAAATTTTACCTTGTTAGAGACTGTTAGCAGATTACTCACAGAGAGCTACTACCCTTGTTACCATAGAAGCTAATAATGACCATTCATGAAGCATGTTTTCAGTGTCAATGGAATTACATATCAGTTGAGTTCAGTCGCTCAGTCATGTCCGACTCTTTGCGACCCCATGAATCGCAGAACGCCAGGCCTCCCTGTCCATCACCAACTCCCGGAGTTCACTCAGACACACGTCCATCAAGTCAGTGATGCCATCCAGCCATCTCATCCTCTGTCGTCCCCTTCCCCTCCTGCCCCCAATCCCTCCCAGCATCACAGTCTTTTCCAATGAGTCAACTCTTCGCATGAGGTGGCCAAAGTACTGGAGTTTCAGCTTTAGCATCATTCCTTCCAAAGAAATCCCAGGGTTGATCTTCAGAATGGACTGGTTGGATCTCCCTGCAGTCCAAGGGACTCTCAAGAGTCTTCTCCAACACCACAGTTCAAACCCATCAATTCTTTGGGGCTCAGCCTTCTTTACAGTCTCTCACATCCATACATGACTACTGGAAAAACCATAGCCTTGACTAGATGGACCTTTGTTGGCAAAGTAATGTCTCTGCTTTTCAATATGCTATCTAGGTTGGTCATAACTTTCCTTCCAAGGAGTAAGCGTCTTTTAATTTCATGGCTGCAATCACCATCTGCAGTGATTTTGGAGCCCAAAAAATAAAGTCTGACACTGTTTCCACTGTTTCCCCATCTATTTCCCATGAAGTGATGGGACTGGATGCCATGATCTTCGTTTTCTGAATGTTGAGCTTTAAGCCAACTTTTTCACTCTCCTCTTTCACTTTCATCAAGAGGCTTTTTAGCTCCTCTTCACTTTCTGCCATAAGGGTGGTGTCGTCTGCATATCTGAGGTGATTGATATTTCTCCTGGCAATCTTGATTCCAGCTTGTGCTTCTTCCAGTCCAGCGTTTCTCATCATGTACTCTGCACAGAAGTTAAATAAGCAGGGTGACAATATACAGCCTTGATGTACTCCTTTTCCTATTTGGAACCAGTCTGTTGTTCCATGTCCAGTTCGAACTGTTGCTTCCTGACCTGCATATAGGTTTCTCAAGAGGCAGGTCAGGTGGTCTGGTATTCCCATCTCTTTCAGAATTTTCCACAGTTTCTTGTGATCCACACAGTCAAAAGCTTTGGCATAGTCAATAAAGCAGAAATCGATTTTTTTCTGGAACTCTCTTGCTTTTTCCATGATCCAGAGGATGCTGGCAATTTGATCTCTGTTTCCTCTACCTTTTCTAAAACCAGCTTGAACACCTGGAAGTTTGCAGTTCACGTATTGCTGAAGCCTGGCTTGGAGAATCAAATTACACATAGTGCGATAGTTGTGATAGCTAGATTTTCTGATGGAATTTTTGTGTCAATTATTGACTTGGTCAAAAAATTCATTCAGGTTTTTCTGCAATGTAACGGAAAACCCAAATGAACTTTTTGGCCGACTCAGCATTTTTCTAGTTCTTTACTTAAATTATCTCCTCTAGTCCTCAAAATCTACCTGTGAAATAGATTCTACTATTATTTCATAGGTATGAAAACCAGCCCCAGATCATGTAAATAAGTTTCCCCTTTCACACAGATAGTCCATGTTCTCAGACACCACACTCGGTGGTCATTTATGGGACCGACATTCATGTGGCCACAAGGAGAGCTGGGAATTGTATGTGATTTTGTGTCGGAGACCAGGGCTCAAACCACAGTCCCTCCATCTCCCAGGTACATGACACAGGTTAAATTATTTAGCCTGTCTGAGACTCATTGTCTTCATTGAATTTCAACATTGTAATATGCAACTCACTGGGACAAAGGGAGAGAGAGGGTTACATGATGTAATTTGTGTTAGTACTTTATAAATCATAAACTTCTCCTCAAGCATTAATTACACATACACTCAATTTTTAAACCAAGATATCCGTGCTCGGGCTTAGTTGTGTCTGACTCTTTGAGGCCTTTTGGAGAGTAGCATACTAGGCTTCTCTGTCCATGGGATTTTCCAGGCAAGAAGACTGGAGTGGGTTGCCATTTCCTTCTTCAGAGGATCTTCCTGGCCCAGGAATCAAACCCCCATCTCCTGTGCCTTCTGTATTGTTGGTAGATTCTTTACCCACTGAGCTGTGTAATATTGTTACAGGTGTACTAACAGTGATTCTCAATTTTCAAAGGTTATACTCCATTTATAGTTATTGAAAATATTGGCTATATTCCCTGTGTTGTACAATATGTCTTTGCAACTTAGTTATTTTATATGCAACAGTTTGTACCTCTTAAGTCCCTATCCCTGTATTGTCCTCCCCCCTTCCCTCTCCCCACTGGGAACCGCTAGTTTTTTCTCTATATCTGTGAGTCTGTATCCTTTTTGTTGTATTTATTTGTTTTGTTATTTTAAATTCCACATATAAATGATACCCCATAGCATTTGTCTTTTCCTGTCTGACTTATCTCACTTAGTTTAATACCCCTCAAATTCACCCATGTTGTTATAACTGGCATTATTTCATTCTTTTTATAGCTGAGTAATATTCCACCGTATGTATGTATATATATATATATACCACATCTTTTTTATCCATTCATCTGTTGATGAATGCTTACGTCCATTCTATATCTTGGCTATTATAAATAACGCTGCTATGAACACTGGAAAGTACGTATCTTTTCAAATTAGCATTTTCATTTTTTTTTTTTTTAGATTTATACCCAGGAATGGAATTATTGGGTCATATACTAATTCTGTTGTTGTTGTTGTTGTTTGAGAAACCACCCTACTATTTTTCCACAGTGGCTGCACCAATTTACATGCCCACCAACAATGCATAGGGGTTCCCTTTTCTCCACATTCTTGCCACCATTTGTAATCTGTGTTGTTTTGGATGATAGCCATTCTGACAGGTATGAGGTGATGTATTATTGTGGTTTTAATTTGCATTTCACTGATGTAGTGATGCTGAGCAACTTGTCATGCACCTGTTGGCCCTCTGTATGTCTTCTTTGGGAAACTGTCTATTCAGGTCTTCTTCCCATTTTTAAATTGAGTTGTTTGTTTTACTGGTATTGAGTTGTGTGAGCTCTATATATTTTGGAAATTAACCCCTTATCAGTCAAGTCATTAGCAAATATTTTCTCCTATTCAGAAGGCTGTCTGTTTTGTAGATGGTTTCCTTGGCTGTGCAAAAGCTTTTAAGCCTAATTAGGTACCATTTGTTTATTTTTCCTTTTATTTATCTTGCTTTAATAGACAAGATCCAAAAAATAATGCTACAATTTACATCAGAGAGTGCTCTACTTATATTTCCTTTCAGGAGTTATATGGTTTCTGGTCTTACATTTATATCTTTAATGAATTTATATTTGTGTAGGGTGTGATAAAACGTTCCATTTTTATTCTTTTCCTTGTAGCTGGCCAGTTTTCCCGGCACCACTTATTGAAGAGGCTGTCTTTTCTCCACTGTGTGTACATGCCTCCTTTGTCATTGATAAATTGATCACAATCACGTGGGTTTATTTCTGGGCTCTCTATGCTGTTCCACTGATCTATAACACACATGAATTTTTAAGGTAATGTTGGCATAGTCTGTAAACAATGTCCTTTGAAAAGTTTCTTTAAAATATACTGTGCCAGTGAGGGCTCACAGAGTAGAGAGATAACCTGGAGAGGACCTGCATCACTCAGGGCTCTGCCAGAGAAACAGAGCCAGCATATTAGACAGACAGATAGGTGGATAGATAGATATTACATACGTTACACATTGTGAGAGACTAGCTCAGGTCATTGGTGACTAGGCATCAGCTAGGCTGAAGCCATCAGCTAGGCTGCCAAAAAGCATTCCCTCGGGATGCTTGGGCAGATGGTGATGCTGCAATCCACAGGGCCACAGGCAAAATGTCTTCTTTCTCAAGGAAACCTCAGTTCTGCTCTAAAGACCTTTCAACTGAAGGACCTTGGATCAGGTGTACCCACATTATTGGTCATCATCTCCTGAAAATAAACTGATTGTAGCTGTTAATCACATCTATAAAATACCTTCACAGCAACACCTAGATCAGAGTATGATGGATAACTGGGTGCTGTAGTTGATACAGAAGACCGACCATCACTACTGATGGCGAGAATGCATACCAGCACTACAGCTGGGGGAACAGTGGGATGCTGAGGCATCCTGGAGTCCAGACGCTGGGGAAGCATGGTGGGAGCTGCCGGGTAAGAGCTGGAACCACAGAAGACACATCACAGGTGGCAGAGCTGCCAGGACCGGTGGGCGGAGCCAAAGAAAAGGGAGAGAAATGCCCATTCTCCCCTTCCCACCCATGTTTCTCGCTGGCCAAACTTTCAGGAAACCAGAAGGCAAAGGGGCCTGGGAAATGTAATTTTCTGTGATGCAAAACAGTCTGGAGGAGTGAAGGGCAATGGGATTGTTGACATTATGTACCTAAACAAGAAAAGAAAAAAAAAAAAAAGATAATGTGTCCCATCCTAGGGAAGGTTAAAATTCAGAAAACACTCATTGGCTTAAGATAACTTGAAAGACTGCCTCTTCAGAAAACAAAGACTAGCCGTGTCATTCTTACCTTTCATTCGTTTGGTAAATATCAGTTTTATGTGGTTGGAGATAAGGCCTCAGAAGAGGGACTTGGGTGCAATGCTTAAGAGCCTGGACTTTTTCCCTGTGGTCTACGTGCCTCCAAGTGTGATCCAAGTACCACTTGCATCCGGATGACCTGCGCACTTGTAAAATAAAGATTTCTGAGCCCCATCCCAAACTACTGAATCAGAACGTATGGAATGGAATACAGAACTATGCATGTTTATCAAGCTTCCCAGGTGATCCTGAGACAAACTGAAGTTTGAGAATTAGAGTTTTAGGCAAGATGGGGAGCCACAGAGGAGTGTCATGATAAGATTTAAGTTTCAGAAAATAAGAATACAAATAACCAACGCTTATTGACCAAAAGACCAAACAGTGTCTTATGTACTTCACATGTGGATTTATATAACTACTCCAGTGTCTCTGTGAATGACAGCTGGTTTTTTGGTTCTGGGTACCAAAATGGTGAGTAACAGCCAATGAGTGTTTTCCAATTTCAGATAATTAAAACAACATCTGAAGGGGCTAAATCAGAACTTCATTAAACAAACGCTATTTGCTCCTGATTTGGGGAAGACAGCTGAACATGCACTATCAATTGCAAATTTCATGTGGTTTATCTAACCACAAATTTGAGCATATTCAAATACATCTACAGATAATACCCAGTGGGTGTGTGTTCAGTCGTTCAGTCATATCTGACTCTCTGCAATCACATGGACTGCAGCTCACCAGGCTCCTCTGTCCATGGAATCTCCCATGCAAATATACTGGAGTGGGTTTCCATTTCCTCCTCCAGGAATCTTCGCAACAAAGGGACTAAACCCAAGTCTCCTGCATCTCCTGTGTTGGCAGGAGGGTTCTTTACTATTGAGCCCTCTGGGAAACCCAATACCTAGAGAGTTTCTGGCAGGGTAGTAGAGTCCTTTGGTCCCATTATTAACACCTTGCTGCACGCACACTCTCTGCCATGTGACTCCAAAGTGAGCAGGGTGCTCTGTTGTACCCCTTGGCCTTGAGCTTAATCATGTCACTTCACCAGCAGAAGTTAGCAGCCGTGACACAAGCAGAGGCTTGAGATGGGGTGCACGCCGGGCTTACTCACTCTTGCGCTGCTGCCATCACATGAGTGTGTGCCCTGCTTAGCCAGCTGGAAGATGAGAAGCACGTGGAGGGAGCTACACCCCACCAGCTGCACCAGCCATGGCCAGCTGAGGCCTGCCAGTTTACCTTAGACGCGTGGAAAACATATTCTTTAGTGTAGATTGCACTAAGGTTTTATAATTGCTTGTTACATAGTATAATTGGACCATACATGACTCTATCGGCACTACATTTCAATTCTACTTCATTGCACCATGGACCAGGAATGACGTCTGCAGCATCAGGGAACGAAGGATGTTGTAGCCATCAAGCTACCTCAGGGTGGAAACTGGATGCCCGCCGTCAAGCCCACAACTGCTGTAGGTACCCACCCCCAAGGATGCCCCCTTGGAAACTCAGGAATGTGAAAACAGGATACTGGCCCCAGAGAGCTGAGGTCCACGTCAAAGGAATAATTTCAATGAGTCCAGACTCTTGCATCTTCCCATGTACAGAAAAGCACTAAATTCATTAACTTGAGATATCTCATTTTCTTTGATTAACAGTCATCTTTTGATGTTCCAGCCACCTGGTTTTTGTTACAAAACTCCTATATATCCTGGCTCCTCCCTTATCTCTTCTGAGCGGTTTTCTCAGAGCCATCTGAGAGTCCTGTCTCCTGGGCCTGAAATCTGCCAAATAAAACACAACTCACAACTTTGATGTTGTGCATTTTTCTTTTCAGTCAATGCTATGCTGGTAAAATTCCTTGTAAATTGTGCTTGGTGAACAGTGCATGTCTCTCTAAAGTGATTGCTTTTTTCTTTAATTTTTCCAATTCTGTATCACCCTAAAACTTTACCCCATATTTCTACAGGTCATGATCCTAAGGAATGTGGAATGGCCTTCCATTCCAGACACATCTAGGAAGGAACTTAGGGTTCTTGAGGTTAGTGCTAGAGCTGGAGGCATTCCCACCAAGACAACAACAGGCTCCAAGACTGGAGTTGCTGGTGAGGTTAGAGTCTAAAACAAAAAGAGTGAAAGTCCAGACACAGAGGATGGGGAGAAACCATAGATTAGAAGAAATGATTCTAGTCCAGCTCTCCCAGGAAAACATTCAGGGATATGGAGCTGATTTTAAAGGGAATACATACATAGAGAACCCTAAGGAATCTAAAAAAATAACAAAACTGATAGAACTAATTAAATGGAGTTAGCAAGGTTTTAGATACAAGGTCAGAAACCAATTATATTAATATATATCAGCAACAGACATGAATACCAAAATTCCCAAAATAAGCCATTTTTAATAGCATCAAAAAACACAAACCAGTTAATAGCAAATTGAAATATATGTATATATAGGCTCTGTACCTTGAAAAATGCAAAATACTGATGGGAGAAAGTAAAGGAGCGCTAAATTAATGGAGAGCCATATGGAGTCAACAGACATGAGTTTGCGCGAACTCCAAGAGATCCTGAAGGACAGGGAGGCTGGCGCGCTGCAGTCCATGGGGTCACAGAGTGTCGGGCATGACTCAGCAGCTGAAAAACAGCAACAAAATTCACAGATTAGAAGACTCAATACTGTTAAGATGCCAACTCTACACAATCAGAATAGCAGCAGGCAGTGTTTTTTTTTAAAGACTTACATTCTAGTTTTTTGTAAATCTAAATGACTTAGAATTGCCAAAACTATTTTGAAACAGAAGAGTAAAGTTGGAGAACTTACATCACCTAATTTCAAAACTTACTGTAAAGCATCAGAAACCAAGACATGTGAGACTCATACAAAGAGAGACACATAAATAAATGGATCAGAAAAAAGGGTTGAGAAATAGATGCCAACAAACCCGGCCCATTGATTTTTGCTGAAAACGCCAAGATAAATCAATAGCAATAGTCTTTTCCATAAATGATGTTGAACAACTGACTATCCATTCACAAAAAATTAACCTCAACTCTTAGCTCACTGCACACATAAAAACTAGTTCAAAATAGATGAGAGGCAAACATAAAAGGGCAAACTATTAAACGTCTATTTAAAAAAAAAAAACATGAAAATCTTCCCAACATTGGGGGTTTCTTAGGTAGAATGCAGAAGCTTGCATTATGAAAGAAAAATAATAAATTTGAGTTTTATAAAATTAAAAACTTTTCTTCAAAAGATGCTGTTAAGAAAATGTAAGAACAAGCCACAGATGGGGAGAAAATATTTGCGATGAATGTATCTGACAAAGTACTTGAATTCAGAATATACCAAGAATTTACAATTGAATAATAGGAGGATAAACACCCAATAAAAATAAGCAAAGGCTTAAACAGATGCTTCACAGAAGAAGATGATATCTGAATACCCAAAAGACAAACAACATCATTAGTCATTAGGTAATGCAGAAAATTAAAAGCCAAAAATAAAATACAGCTATCCATCTATTAGAATGGATAAATTTTAAAATATTGCCAGGAAGAAATGAAGCAATATTGCTGGTAGAAAACAGTTTGGCACTTTCCTATAAAGCCAAACATACACTTACTTTCTTACTGCTGAGCATGTACCCCCTACCAAATATTCAAATTTATGTCCACACACACAAACATTTACAGTAGTTTTATTCATAAGAGCCAAACATAGGAAACAACTCAAATGTGTGATTTTGTTGGATAAACAGATTATGGTATATTTATACAATAAGACGGAGCCTCCCTTGTGGCTCAGTGGTGAAGAATCCACCTGCAATGCAGAAGAGGTGGGTTCAATCCCTGGGTCAAGAAGATCCCCTGGAGAAGGAAACGACAACCCACTCCAGTATTCTTGTCTGGAGAATCCCATGGACAGAGGAGCCTGGCGGGCTACAGTCCATGGGGTTGTAAAGAGTCGGATACAACTTAGGGATTACACCACCACCACCATATACAATAAAATAGCACTGAGGAATAAAAAGGAACAAACTACTGATACATATAATAACTTAGATGAATCTCAAACATATGATATTGAGGAAAAGAAATCAAGCATAAACAAGCTATATTGTCTGCCACCATTTATCTACACAGTCAAAACTAATATGTAATTCCACTCTAGAAAAGGCAACACTAGTCAATACTAAGTGTCTTAGTCAGCTCAAGTTGCTATAACAAAAGTACCATAGACTAGGTGGTTTAAATAACAAACATTTCTCATAGTTCTTGTGGTCGGATAATCCAGGATCAAGGTGCAGACAGATCTGGTGTCTGGTGAGAGCCTTCTTGCTGGTTTACAGAAGCACATCTTCTTCTTGTGTCTTCACATGGTAGAGACAGCAGACAGCTTGATAATAAGGGCACTAACCCCATGGACGGAGGAGCCTGGTGGGCTGCAGTCCATGGGGTCGCTAAGGGTCGGACACGACTGAGCGACTTCACTTTCACTTTTCACTTTCATGCATTGGAGAAGGAAATGGCAACCCACTCCAGTGTTCTTGCCTCGAGAATCCCAGGGACAGCAGAGCCTGGTGGGCTGCCGTCTCTGGGATCACACAGAGTCGGACATGACTGAAGTGACTTAGCAGCAGCAGCAGCAGCATGATTTGGGCCTAATTATTCATGACCTAACTATCTCCCAGAGGCCCCACCTATTGGGGATTAGACTTCCAACACATCCATCTTGGGGGGATACAAACATGCAGTTCAGGACACCAAGAGAAACCAGATCAGTGGTTTCCTAAAATTGTGAGTGGGGGGACATTTGAACGCAAAGGGACATGAGGGGACTTTGGGGGAATGATGGGATTGAAACTACGTCTTGATTGTGCTGGTGATTACATAACTGTATACATCTTTCAAAACTCATCCAACTGTGCACATAAATGGTGGAATTATTTTATGTCAATTATATACTAAGATAAACAAGACAGTGGGTGCAGCAGCGGGGATAGGGACACACGGAAGGGAGGGAGCCTAGTCACCGCATTCATGTTGCTACTGTCTGCAACTTGTCCTTCATGCACGGTAAGTGGGTGACTCTGGTCGCCATGCCCCACGCTTTCTCTGCTGCTGCTGCTGCTGCTAAGTCGCTTCAGTTGTGTCCGACTCTGTGCGACCCCATGGACTGTAGGCCACCAGGCTCCTCCATCCATGGGATTCTCCAGGCTTTCTCTGCTGGCATGTATTAAAACTCAGTACAAATAGCAAAGAACTCCCAGTCTCTCTGCCCATAAACACCTCACGCTTCATGGTTCTGTTTTTGTATGCCTGCTTTTCTTTTTGTTATCCTGACTCCCTACTTCCCTGGCTTTCCTCAGGAGGTGAAGTCTGCCTGCAGTGCAGGAGACCCACGTTCAATCCCTGGGTTGGGAAGATCCCCTGGAGAAGGAAATAACAACCTGCTTCAGCATTTTTGCCTGGAAAATCCCATGGATGGAGGACCCTGGCAGGCTACAGTCCATGGGGTTGCAAAGAGTTGGACACGACTGAACAACTTCACCTCACTTCACTTACCCCCACACTAGTCCAAACATACCCAGACAGATAGAAGCCAGATAGGTGAGAGATGGATAGATAGATAAATGTGTTACTCATCTGGTTTACATATAAATCCTGTCAGCCATAAGCTTAGCATAGCAGACAATGAGATGAAAAAGCTAACTGCTACAAAATATTAAGTGCAAAGAACACCTCATATTTGTTTCTAAAAAACTGTAGGTTCACCGAATGAGCAAGGACCTGGAGAAGGTGGAAAAGAGTGAGCCAAGCAAAGAAGCAAGTAACCTGGTCTTGGGGAAAATCCAGGAAATCTATCCATTCAGATAGAAAGAAAGAAGCTCTGAAAATAGAGGTGTTTAGGAAGGATGCTACAGAATTGGTGGCCTTTTGTCTCTGCGTTGAGGGAAATAAAGTGAATGGGAGGGGAGGGACTTGAGGGAAAGGGGGAAACTTTGCAACAGTCACTGCAAGCAATGGGCGATGAGGTCACCACAGCAGGGCAGGAGTGGCGCTGTGTAGGATCAGCTGTGGTCCGAAGTCATCATTGATTGATGGTTCCAACTCATCTTGAGTCAAAATCCATCTCCTCTGAAAGTCCTGGTTCTCCTCCTTGCCTTTCATATGCAAAGGCATTTGTGCATTTTGCAAATGCAGAAGATATGTAAGATAGATACATAAAATACATATATTCAAGATATATATATATCTATAAGATAGTATAAGACACAGAGAGATACAAGATAGTAACACCTTGATGTTCGCTCGGCCTAGCGATATACAGTGTGTGTGTGAGATATATACCTGGGTTGTGAGAACAGCAAGGTGTTCCTGTCTTTGCATTACGATAAGCCCCTAAGTTGTCTTCTTCGCAGTTGATTATCTCAACCTGCAGCTGTTCCTCAAAGAGCTGCTGTTTGGCCATTTTGGCAGCTCTCTCTTACAGACAGATAAATAACCGTAAAAATATTAGTCATACTTCATAGCAAATTCTGTTCAGTTCAGTTCAGTCACTCAGTCGTGTTGGACTCTTTGCGACCCCATGAATCGCAGCACGCCAGGCCTCCCTGTCCATCACCATCTCCCGGAGTTCACTCAGACTCACGTCCATCGAGTCAATGATGCCATCCAGCCATCTCATCCTCTGTCGTCCCCTTCCCCTCCTGCCCCCAATCCCTCCCAGCATCAAAGTCTTTTCCAATGAGTCAACTCTTCGCATGAGGTGGCCAAAGTACTGGAGCTTCAGCTTTAGCTTTAGAAATCCCAGGGTTGATCTCCTTCAGAATGGACTGGTTGGATCTCCTTGCAGTCCAAGGGACTCTCAAGAGTCTTCTCCAACATCACAGTTCAAAAGCATCAATTCTTCAGCGCTCAGCCTTCTTCACAGTCCAACTCTCACATCCATACATGACCACAGGAAGTGTGGTGGCTAATTTTATTTGTCAGCTTGGCTGGGCCATAATTCCCAGACAGTCGGTCAAGCATCGCTTCTGATGTTTCTCCAAAGGTATTTTTTGGAGGACAGTAACACTGAAGCTGGTAGACTTGGGGTCAAGCAGATTATCCTCCAGAATGTGGGTGGGCCTCATCCAATCAGTTGAAGGTCCTAATAGAAAAAGACTGACCTCACCCATGAAAGAAGGAATTCTACCAGCTGACTGCCTTTGGACTCAAACTACAATTCTTCCCAGGGTCTCCAGCCTGCTGGCCTACCCCATCAGAATTCGGACTCCCCAAGCCTCCACAACTGCATAAGCCAATTCCTTAAAATAAGTCTCATAGATTGATAGATAGATAGAAATAGAAAGAAAGAAAAATAAATATAAAGATTAGACATACAGCCAATTCCTTAAAATAAATCTCACAGATCAATAGATAGAAAAATAGATATTAGAAAGATTAGAAACAGAGATTAAGATAGAGGTAGAGACAAATTTTTGGTTCTATTTCCCTGGAGAATCCTGGCTAATACACTTTACAAAAAGTACTTTCACATAAGCTCTCCAGTAGGTGAATTATGGAAGTCATTTGTGCTAATCAGCTTACACAGCCTTTCCAAACATCTTTCACTTGGAAAAGAACATAAAGATTTGTGATCTCACTTCCAGCTCTCCTAACTATAATTTCCAGACTTCAAACCCCACAGAAGCCACTGACTTGTCAGGATATCTAGTATATCAATATAGATCTTAAATGATTTATACAGAGGAATATTAAATATCAATTCCTTAATAGCATTTTTATAATATAGTGACTAGAAGTTTGCTTATTCACCAACTTTCCCTCTGATCATCAAATAAGTTGCTGTTTTTCAAATAATGCAGGATTTCTAACATTCCAGTTATACATACTGTTACTCAAGTGGATTTGAAATTCAGCATCAAATCTACAGTTCATGATGAGGAATTTGTCAGAATAAAGATGACTAATAATGTATTATCAAGAGCAGCGAACAGCTATGGATGATGCAATTGGCAACTCACCCACGTGTTACCAAAAACAGACTGTATTTCACAGATCCCTAAAGGAACACTCACACGCTTCTCCTGATGCTGAGTTCTTGGGGGTCTTTTCTTTGACCTAGTTCTTTGACAGAACATTACTTAGAAGCAAGCAAAGCCTAGTTTAGGATGGAAAGTGAATGGGAGCACAGTATATATGGGATACATTCTCTCTTCTTTCAGCTCCAGTCCCCATAGGTTATAGTTCAGAGCTGCATCAGACATAGGCAGGCTCTCCGGGTTTTGCCAGTGGTAGAGAAGTTGCCTGCTGATGTAGAAGATGTAAGACACTCAGGTTCAGCCCCAGGGTTGGGAAGATCCCCTGGAGAAGGGCATGGCAACCCACTCCAGTCCTCTTGCCTAGAGAATCCCGTGGACAGAAGAGCCTGGAGGCTACAGTTCACAGGATTGAGAAGAATTGGACGCGACTAAATGACTGAGCAGGCACACACACGGAACACAGGCTCCAACACAGCTGACCCAGATGCTAAACCAGCAAAATGGCTTCCTATAGAGAAAGACAATTTGTTTACAATACTGTTTTCCGCTGTGCAGCACAGTGATTCAGTATTTTTATAGATCACGCTCCCTCTAAAGTTAATGCAAAACAATGGCTGTATTTCCCTATGCTGTACAATATAGCCTTGTTGCTCATCTATTTTATACACAGCAATTTGTGCCTCTTAATCCCCTACTCCTACCTTGCCCTGCCTCTTTCCCTCTTCCCCAGTGGTATCCAGGGGTTTATTCTCGATACCTGTGAGTCTGTTTCTGTTTGTCTTATTTTTGGATTCCACATATAAGTGACAAATACAGTATTTGCATTTCTCTGTTCAACTTATTTCACTAAGGATAATGCCCTCTAGGTCCATAGCAAAATTGGTTTGTATGTGTTAGAAAATGACTTCTATGCTCCACGAATGTCTCTACCCCAGACCTCTCTTCTTTTTCTCTGGTTCCTCCTTAGGGCTCCTCCAAGGCTTGCTCACAATCTTTAGCTAAAGGGATAATGCTGGGAAGGGTGGGAGGTCTTGGAACCCTACTCTCTGTAGCTCCTGCTGGCAGCCATTCTGACTGATCTACACACATGCCCTACCGATTGCTAAGTATTCTAAATATCATTCCTGGTTGGTTGGGAAAGTTTTGAGCATCTTTCTCTTTTTTTTTTGTCACACAAAGGCTTTTGATTCCTGGACCTATTTTTATTGAGACAATAAATAATAAAAAGCAGGAGCATTTTTATAACAATCTACACCTTGTAGATTTTCCAATACATTAGCTTATACAACCATTATTTATTGTCTTACCATGTTCTGCACTGTAATAGGTATTAAACACAGGTGCGTGCACACACACACAGCCACATACACACATCATTTACTCCTCATGACAACCCTGTGACTTGGGTGCTGCTATAATAATTTCCGCAAAAAATCCTGTTAATATTACCTAACATTTTCCCCTGTGCTAGGTGACTAGCTCTATACTAAGCACTGTGCATGTGTTTGCTCATTTAATCTACAACGATATCACAAGATGTGTGCTTTTTCTCATCCTCAATACATAGATGAGTCATCTGGGACCAGAAAAGATGAAGTAAATTCTTAAGGTACATGAGCTGGCAGGAACAAAGCAGCCACTCTCGTCCAGTTTCTCAGTTTCAACTTTTCCACTGCCTTCTCCACTGTTCCCTGTTCCCTTGCATTAAGAGTGGATATTGGCAGAAGTCTTGAATAACGGGGCTGGTGTAATTTCTAAATGGCTCAAAGTATCTTGAGCTCGAAGTTTCAGCTTTCGGATTGCCAACTTACAGCTTCCGCATCAGAGAAGGGCCGTGTTCACACCAACTGATCTCACTGATCTCTAGATGAAGTCCTGCTTCAGCTGCTCAGTGGTTCTTGTCTTTCAGGAGCGGGCATTTTGCTAGCCGGTGGAGACTCTTACTGTGTTTTTTCTTTTACATTGTATTTAAGATTCCCTGGCGGCTCAGAGAATAAAGAATCCACCCACAATGCAGGAGACCAGGGTTTGATCCCTGGGTCGGGAAGATTCTCTGGAGGAGGGCAAGACAACCCAATCCAGTATTCTTGCCTGGAGAATCCCATGGACAGAGGAGCCTGGAGGGCTACAGTCCATGGGGTCGCGAAGAGTCAGACCTGACTGAGCAATTAACACAAGGTTAAAATCCTGAGAGTGCCACTTCCTGCAGACATTAGAGACTTGCTCCATTACTGCCCCCTCCCCACTCTCCCCTGCTCTTTTCTGGTGGAGGATGCTGCACCAGAAGTGGGCAGGGACTGTGCCTGTCGTTTTATCCTTGGCCACTAACCCAGTGCTTCGGACATGAGAACACGATAAGCACTGTTTGAACACAGGATTAAGTATGAGTGAGCGGTGGTGCTTTTTCAGTGTCTCTAGAAGAGACAATTGTCCTAATCATGACGACCACGTGCTTTTGCTCCCCCAGCAAACCTCCACTCCCATCAGGTCAAAACTTGACCATGTCCAGTATATGGCCTCTGATACATGGTGCTCGCTCTTAAAAAAAAAAAAAAAGAAAGTTTTTGGCTGTGCTGGGTCTTTGTTGCTCTGGGTGGGCTTTCTCTAGTTGCAGTGTGCAGGCTGCTCGTTGTGGTGGCCTCTCTTGTGTGGAGTGCAGTCTCTAGGGCACATGCGCTTCAGCAGTTGTGATGTGTGGGCCCAGCAGTTGTGGCTGGAGGGATTCAGAGGACAGGCTCATGAGTTGTGGCTCACAGGCTCAGCTGCCCCGAGGTCTGTGGGATCTTCCCAGACCTGGAATGGAACCAATGTTCCTTGCATTGCAAGGCAAATTCTCAACCACTGGACCACCAGGGAAGCCCATATGGTGCTCTTTATACAACAAATGTTTAGTGAAATTTCCATTCACTTACTTTACTGGTGTTTGTGCACACATGTTCCACACAAAGTAATACACTAGATTCTGGGAATACAGTGATGAAGAAGAAGGTAAGCAAGGCCCCGTCTTCAGGGTGCTCACCTTCTTGTTGAGGGGAGGAGATTGAAATGAATACTTCCAAAAACTAACACACAAAAAAAGAAGGCAGAGGATAATTACCAATTGTATGAAGGGCTATGAAAAAAATAAACAGGAAAGAGAGATGGAGTCACCAGGAATAGCAATGAGAAGGTGACCTATGAGCTGAAATGACCTAAAGATGAAAAGGATCTTGTTGTTTAGTCGCTCAGTGGTGTCCGACTCTTTGCCACCCCCTGGACTGCAGCACGCCAGGCTTCCTTGTCCTTCACCATCTCCTGGAGCTTGCTCAAACTCACGTCCACCGAAGATGACCTATCCATGCAAAATGATGGGATGAGAGCCTCCCAGGCAGAGAGGAGACACGGGCAAGTGCCCAGGCTCCCGGGGAACAGAGCAGAGTGGGTGCTGCTGGTCCAGTGGGAAATGGGAGAGCAGGAGAAGCCAGCCTCCCCGGGCTCCAGAGCACACAGTGGGGCTTTTGTTTGGAGAGAAATGCAAGACCAGTGAAGGGAGTGTCTTCTGCAGTCTGAAGAGGAAAAAGTAAAGACAGGAGGTGATGGGGCTTGGACTAAAAAGAGAACAGTAGACAGGGAAAGAAGTGGATGGATTTTAGTTCTACATGAACAAAGTATATTTGACAAGAGAGGGGAACAAAAAAGGACTGGCTTAAGCAACTGAGATGGGGAAAAGTGAGACCGGAACAGGGTTTCCATCAAGAGTTTTCATTTTGTATATATTATTTTTCCATTGCCTATTAAATACACAAATGGGGCTATCATGTAAGGAGGTGGATATACAAGCCTTGAGTTCAGGGAGAGAGAAAAGTGCAGGAGAGAGAGAGGAGCTGGGAATATTCGAGTATCAAGAACAGATGGCAGTGGCCGTTTAGCCGCAAAGTCGTATCCAACTCTTGTGATCCCATGGGCTGTAACCTTCCAGGCTCCTCTGTCCATGGGATTCTCCAGGCAAGAATACTGGAGTGGGTATACTCCTCCAGGGGATCTTCCTGACCCAGGAATCGAACCCAGGTGTCCTGCATTGCAGGCAGATTCTTTACCGACTGAGCTATGAGGGAACTCTGAGAACAGGTAGAAGGTATCAAAATCAAGCCAAGGATCTGCTCTTCAACACTGGTCAGCTCCAGGCTAATTCTATGACCCTGAGTAAATAACTTCTTCGTGTCTCTATTTTCTCATCTATAAAATGAGAACAAAAGTACCACTCCCTAGGTTTGCATTGAGGATTAATAAAATAATCCATACCTTGTCAACGCCCTCTTTGCAGTCACTCAGACATGCACCTTTGTCACACTCCTGAAGCCCTGGACGGTCGTTCCTGCCCTCAGTGCTCAGCTGCCCTCTCAGACAGCTCCAATTAGCCTCCCACCCTCAGGACCCCAGGCAATGGAAAGGCCCCAGTCTCATGGTTGGGGGATGTCAATGTCCTCTCCTGGCAGACTTTCCTCTTTTCTAGCTTTGCTTGAGGACCACTCTAACTTGGCTTAAAGGGACAACTCTCCTTTCTCACCCCAGAGAGAAGACCAGAAAAATACTGTGATGCTCTTATACCTAAGAAGCCCACCTAAAGCATCGTCCAGCTTTCTCTTATATAGTTGAAGGTGGTTGATGGAGTTGATGGAGCTGACAAAGAACTGGTTTCTTCACCTCTCAGTAAATCCTGCAGAAATGTGTCTAGCACTGATCTTTATAACACAGGGAATTTGTCATACATCTTAAGTAGCTTTGAATTTCAGCCAGAATTTCTACAGGAAACTTCCCATTACTCATCATACGTATTTTATTTGTAATTTTGTTTCTTAGTGTCAGCTTTACTTGCCTATTACGACCTCCATGACAAGAAATCCTGGCCCATGAACCTGAAGTCTAAAGAGATTCAGGAAGAATAACAGTATAAAACACTGCCTCTCTTTTCTATATGCCTCTGATCTTAGGTTACAAATCCTGAATAAGATACTATAAATTCTGTGCTATAGGAGAGTACATTAAAAAAGATCATCTGGATGATGTTTGAGTTTAAAGGAGGGTGATAGTTAATTGCTCTTCCTCCTCAGAGTCCAGAAACAGTTAAGAAATAGAGCCCAATGCATGGAGGCCAAAGCATTAAATTTACAATTCAGGAAGGCTAGGTTGGAGCATGGAGCTCATCTTGTAGCAAAAGTAGGCTCCTCCTACTCAGAAAAGCAGGCCACTACACCCAGCAAAATGAAAACCCGTCTTCAAAGTCTATCATAGAGAGGTGGGAGCCATGAATGCAAGCTGGTTGTCTAAAGGCAGATCCCAGAGAGACAGTTACACGGCCTGTTCGGAAGATGGGGAGAAGCAATCAGAGAAGCTTGGACAAAAGGATGTCCAACTTTCTCTACCCCCTCAATCAAGATGGAGAGAGAAGAGAGAGATGCAAAAATTATTCCTTGCCTCCTTTTCCTACCTTCCTCCTTTAAGGAAAGGCTGGATGGGAGATAAGTGCTCCCTCAAAAGGAAGAACTAAATGCCATTAACATTCACCTGGAAGTGGAAAATCCTGGGAGGATAGCATTGTCGTGAGGTCATTTGCTCTGAACCTACTAGGTGTGAATTTTTCAGGCAAGGGGTGCAGGAAGCGTTCCTGCCAGAGAGAGACCATGAGTGAAGGGGAGGGCGAAAGGCAGCTGTCCTCAGGGACAACTGAGTGGTCTAGATGGACTTGAACATCAAGAGCTTCAGTGGGTAACAGAGGGAGACCCTGGAAAGGCCATCTGAACTTGGGTTGGGGAAAATCTTGGTTACAAGCCAAGGATTTGTATATATTCTTTGGTCGGAAATTGGAAGACAGGCAAAGTTTTTGAGTAGGAGAGGAACATAATTATAGTAATGCTTTAAGAAAATTAAGTCAGCCGCAGAATTTGGAATATATTATCTGGGGAGAGTTTGGAAGCAGGAAGGTAAGTGATAGGCTCAAGTGGAAGCAATGTTAATTAGTATCATCTAGGGGTGGGTGGGGGTGCTGGAAGGCAAATGATGTGTGTGCGGTGCTTTAGAGTTTACAAAGTTCTTACCCCATCACTTATTTCTGTTGATACAGCAATTGTGAGAAGTAAATTGCTCAACGGTAGACACACTGCAAGTTAATCAATTTGCATCAGTAAATCTTAATTGAATTAACACCAGGAAAACGCTAAAGGACTTGGTGACTCGACACAGGAAGGAAGACGAGTGAAGAGGCAAAAATGATTCACAGCCTTCAAGCGAGAAGAAGTCATTCATCTGTCAAATATTTATTGAGCTCTTACTATAATGCCAGGAACTGTTCCAGATTCTGGGCTGCAGCGAAGAATCTGGTGAACAAAGACCTTACCCTCGGGGAGCGTCTGTACCAGGGATAAGATTTCATCAGCAGATGTACAAAGAAATATAAAATGTCATGGGATTAAAGAGACAAAAGTCAGGGGGAGAGTATGGAGGGCGAGAGCATCAGGGAGGTACTTTTTAAGATGTATGATCAGAGTCCTTTCTGTGGAAGTGACAGAGATCTGGAGGCTAAAAGGGAAGTGAAAGACCAGGCTAAGGACTTCTGGTCATTTTGCAAAAGAATGATTCGTAGAGGAGCAACAGTGGAAATACAAAGACAAGCAAGAAGGTACTACAATACATGGGTCCAGGCAAGAGATGATGATAGCTTGAACTAAAGTGGTATTTTCAGAGAAGACAAAGACCAGCCAGATTCCCCCAATATATGTTTAGATAAGGTTTACAGGATCTCTTTTATTCTATGTGATGTAGTATGGAAGAAAAGGAGAGAAGTTAGGATGCTTCTGAAATTTTCACTGTGAGAGGTTGGGTAAATAGTTGTGCCCTTCTCAGATGGAGACTAGTGGGCCAAGGAATCAAGGGCTTTGCTTTGAACCTGTTACCTTTGATTAACTTGCTGAAAATTCAAGTGGACAGACTGCAAAGGAAGGACATGATTCTGGACTTGCAGGAGATGTCAGGGTTAGAGATCTAAATGTCAGATGGCTTTTCCATCACCCAGGAGGGAGACGCTGATTCTTATACTCATCCAGCATTTATTAAGTACTTACTGTATGTGAAATACTTCTCTAGGCCTTGGGAGTGCAGAGATCAAAGACATTTTCCTTCCCTTCAAAGGGCACACAGCTTGTCAGGAACACAAATGAGGAAACAGCCAATCAGACTGTAACATGATAAGTTTCATAACAGGAGTTTCCAGGGGTAATACAGGAAACCTCAGAAGGGCAGGGGATCCAGGGATACAAGGAAGCCTTCCTTGAAAAGGTGATGCTCAAGGGAAGTTGTGAGGATTGAAGAAGGGTTGTCTGGGAGAAGAGAAATCCAGGCTCAGAAAGAAGGGTTATTCAGGTGGAAGGAACACAGTTAAGAGCATTGAAGCACAAGATTGCATGGCATGGTCATGCATCTGTGTTTATTTAGACATGACTGGGAAACCGGGTGTTTCTGTGAGGGCAGCAAGAGAAGAGATTGGACAGAGGTGGGTGAGGACAGATCATGAAGACCCCGCTAGGCCATGCTGAGAAGTCTGCCAGGAGAAGAGGGCAGCCCTAGTCTTAGAAGTACTGAGCCTGAGATATACACGGGACATGTCTAGAGGGCAACGGAAAATGGAAGATCAGACCCCAGAGAAGTTTGGGGCCAGACTCTTGCTTGCATTTCTAGCTATGTCTGTAATATTTCAGCATCTCCCTCACAGAGATCATTGTGAAGACATTTTTGTTGTTTGTGTCGTTCAGTCGCTAAGTCTTGTCCAACTCTTTGTGACCCCGTGGACTGCAGCACACCAGGCTCCTATCCTTCACCATCTCCCGGAGTTCACTCAGACTCACGTCCATCGAGTCAGTGATGCCATCCAGCCATCTCATCCTCTGTCATCCCCTTTTCCTCCTGCCCTCAAGACCCAGCATCAGGGTCTTTTCCAGTGAGTTGGCTCTTCGAATCAAGTGGTCAAAGTACTGGAGCTTCAGCTTCAGCATCAGTCCTTCCAATGAATATTCAGGACTGATTTCTTTTAGGACGGACTGGTTGGATCTCCTTGCTGTCAAAGGGACTCTCAAGAGTCTTCTCCAACACCACAGTTCAAAAGCATTAATTCTTTGGTCAAGCTAAAGAAGCTCAACCTTCTTTAGGGTCCAACTGTCACATCCACACATGACTACTGGAAAAACCATAGCTTTAACTATATGGACCTTTGTCGGCAAAGTAATGTCTTTGATTTTTAATATGCCGTCTAGGTGGGTCATAACCTTTCTTTCGCAGAGCAAGCATCTTTTAATTTCATGGCTGCAACCACTGTCTGCAGTGATTTTGGAGCCCAAGAAAATAAAGCCTATCACTGTTTCCATCTTTTCCCCATCTATTTGCCATGAAGTGATGGGACAAGATACCATGATCTTCATTTTTTGAATGTTGAGTTTTAAGCCAGCTTTTCACTCTCCTCTTTCACCTTCATCAAGAGGCTCTTTAAGACACAGATGTGAATTAAATGTTCAAGAGACAGGGAATGCAGAGAAAAGAGGAGCAGGAAAGGGACCGGTTTGTAGGCAATGTCCACAGCTTGAGGGCTGGGAGAGAAACAGAGTCAGGATGGAAATCAGGGCCAGAAAGGTCAGGGATGGTCAAGAACTGAAAGGGTACATCATCAATGGCGCCAAGGACAGGGGAAGATGTGTGAGGAGGATGGTGGTTGGAAACACCGTCTACTGAGCAAGGTTAAAGAAGGTGACATTTGAGGGCATGTCATTCTGTGTGCTGACCAAATGTCCCTTTGTGACCTTTGGGAGAATAATTTAGAGCAGCCAGGCATTAGAGGGACTAGGACTGGGGTGAGAAAGTGAAGGCAGAGAAGGGAGACTTCCAAGCCTCTGATCCTGAGCTCGTCCTAGTTTCCTGCCTGGCAGCGGCCATTTGTATTCAACCTTCACTTGACCCTTTTTCCCTGGCTTCCTGTCCTGTCTCTCTGTCTGCTGTCCCAACAGCACAGCATCTCCTGCCAACAGCAATCCCAGCGTCCAGCCAACCAGCAAGCTATGAACTGAGTCATCAAGTGGACTTTATCCGATAACAAAATAGGTCAAGGATTACCTCGATAACACGCATGCCGTCCTCGATCCTGCAAAACGATTGGGATCTCTTTGCGGACGCCTTCGACCTGGAAGAGTCCACAGGAATCTGTGACGAGTGGTGACTAACTGGGTCCAGAAAGTAGGGCATTGTGGAGGGTGGAGATATTTTTTCATTCCTACTCTATACCCCATTTTATCATTTTAGGTTATTGTCGTTGTTGTTGTCATTGTTTTACAACAAAAATGTGTTAGTTTTATCATTTTAAACACTTTGGGTAAAAAAAAAAAAAAAAAAAGGAAAAACAGCTGATGTCACCCCTCTCCCCTCTCCCCATGCTTCTAAGCTGCAGAGACACCATTTGGCCAAGATCGTCTGCATCTCTTCCCTTTGTGTTCTCCTCTCATCAATCTTTGGCAGCTGGAATTAACTCAATGGAAACGTTGGCACACCCACCAGTCAGACATTTATTCCCTTTAACATCATGGCCATATCAAGATAATTGTTCTTCTGTATCGACTGATATCTAGCGTTTAATTAATCGGCTTTGCATATCCAAAAGCCACTTATGCAAATTAAAACGATGACTCTGCTTAAGAAACTGGGAATGATAACCACGGTCATTATGAAAACGAGTGAAGCTAATCAAAGCCCCATTGTCATAATTTTCTTTTTAGAGACCAACAGCTGAGACAAGTGGAATCAGGAAAAGAATAATTGGCCACTTATTCCAAATGCCCACCATTTATAATAACGAACAGCACAAATAGCAAACAAATTAAGAACTGCACCCATTGGATTCATCAGTTACCAACATGACGGCTTTTCCTCTCACTACTTGAACTTCTCCCTTCTACCTCTGGCCCCATCCCTCTCCCTGGACCACAACAACCACCTCCCAGACACCACTCTTGCTCCTCTTAGGTGTAGTCTCCACACTGGCCACTGGAATGAACTCCTTAATACCAAAATCAGGCCATTGCCTTGATGAGAACTCTTCAACCCGGAATTAAGCTCTTTGTCAACCATCCAAGATGGCTGGTCTCCTGGATCTTCCGAACTCAGGCTCGCGGTGGATCAGCGGAAGCTGCTCACCTTGACTTGGGATGTCCTGTGGCACTCAGATCACTGGCAGACTCCGCTCTGTCTTGTGGTGACCTTCCCTTTGGGGAATTCAAGTGTCCTCTTCTGTCCCAGCACCTTGGTCAGGACCACCACCATCCACTGTAGCAGTTTCCCTTAAGATTTAGGGAACTTTGCTGACAAAAGTCCATATAGTCAAAGCTATGGTGCTTCCAATATCCATGAATGGATGTGAGAGTTGGACAATAAAGAAGGCTGAGCACTGAAGAACTGATGCTTTTAAACTGTGGTGTTGAAGAAGACTCTTGAGAGTCCCTTGGACTGCAAGGAGATCCAACCAGTCAATCTTAAAGGAAATCAACCCTGAATATTCATGCTGTTCAGGACCAATGCTGAAGCTGAAGCTCCAACACTTTGGCCACCTGATATGAAGAGCTGACTCACTGGAGAAGACCGTGATACTGAGAAAAACTGAAGATAAAAGGAGAAGGAAACAACAGAGGATGAGATGGTTGGATGGCATCACTGACTCAATGGACAGGAATTTGAGCAAACTCAGGGAGATGGCTCAGACAGTAAAGCATCTGCCCGCAATGCGGGAGACCTGGGTTTGATTCCTGGGTCGGGAAGATCCCCTGGAGAAGGAAATGGCAATCCACTCCAGCACACTTGCCTGGAAAATCCCATGGACGGAGGAGCCTGGTAGGCTACAGTATATGGGGTCACAAAGAGTCGGACACAACTGAGCAACTTCAGTTCAATTCAAAATTCCGGGAGATGGTGATGGACAGGGAAGCCTGGCGTGTTGCAGTCCATGGGGTCACAAAGAGTCGGTCATGACTTAGAAACTGAACAGCAACCTGGTAGCCCAGTGGCTAAGGCTCCACACTCCCAGTGCTGGAGGCCTGGGTTTGATCCCTGGTCAGGGAACTAGAGCCCACATGCTGTATCTGAAGATCCCTCATGCTGAAATGAAGATCAAAGATACTGCATGCCACAACTAAGACCTGGCCCAGCAAAAAAAAAAAAAAAACAGTTTTGGTGGAAGGGGTACCTTACCTCTTCTCTTTTCATAAGTCTTTTGGGATCTTTAGGCAAATACATCTACTTCCTCCTCTGCAAAATGAGGAAAAGTTTGGCTAAATCACAGGATTTTTTTTTTAAAGCTACTTAGTATGCCATTTTCCAAAGTCAAGATATGCCTCAATTGTTACATTTATATAAAGGATGCCACTCCTATGTGACTTTCTATGTTCACCTTTAACTAAAAACTTCCAGCACACCAGGTACTCTTCATAGATATAAGCACACACATACATCTTAAGTCTTATTATCTCTGCTTAGAAAATGACTTTTCTGAAAACATCCTTTAATAATATCATTGCAGTTTTGTAAGTAGTCTGATACATCATTTCCTGGAGTCAATAGCACTAATATTAGAGCCTTCTTGACATTAACCAGAAACAAAATGAATGGACTGTCTCAATCAACTGTTAATTACTTATTCTGCCCTAGACTTCTGAAAGAAAGAAGGAAAGAAGCTAGCAATTGGATTTCTCAGGCCATTAATAGGTTGAAACAGCATCTGCCTCTATAGCTCTCAATCACATGTACACACAGGAAAGGGCAATAGCCACAGTTCTAGGATCAGGAGACTCTTTGGAAGGCAAAATTTTCAAACTCAGTTTTCAAACGGTTCAAGCTCTTTCACCAAGAATAACCTTGCCTCTTGGAAGACATTACTCGGGCATCTAGAAAATGGTGACTGCAGAGACAGGACTGTCCACTGAAAATTTAATGGGAAAAATTTTAGAGATATGATGCTGGACTGTCTGATATCAGTAAAAATTTCAGCAGGACCCAGAGACATACAGTCAACTAGCAAGCTGCGATCGTTTTAAAGACCCTTCAATACACAAAAATACAGAGTTGGCCATAATTATGTCTTCAAGTCCACCAGCTTTCTGAGTTCATTTATTCTTACAAGGACAAATTGAAGCAGCAAGGAAGTTATTTCAGGACACTGGGAGCGCTAGAATCTCTGGGAGTCATGTTTGGAGCCATCTGAGGTAACTAACCAGGAACAAGGCTGCCCAAGTTGGGCACACGTTCCACCCATTCAGTTTGAGATTATCGGAAGAGGTTAATAAAGCTTTGTGTCTTTCTTCATATTATAGTTTCCTTTTACTCCAAATAATACACTCTTATCCCATTTTTGTCTTAAGTCTCAGAGGTCAATTTAGAGCCTCCTGCGGTAACTCCCTAACCAAAGGTTTGGGCAGTGATTGTCAGGAGAAATATCAATAACCTCCAGATATGCACATGACTCCACTCTAATGGCAGAAAGTGAAGAGGAACTAAAGAGCCTCGTGATGAAAGGGAAAGAGGAGAGTGAAAAAGCTGGCTTAAAACTCAACAGTCAAAAAAGGAAGATCATGGCATCCGGTCCCATCACTTCATGGCAAATAGATGGGGAAACAATGGAAACAGTGACAGACTATTTTCTTGGGCTTCAGAATCACTGCAGATGGTGACTGCAGCCATGAAATTAAGAGACACTTACTCCTTGGAAGGAAACTTATGACCAACCTAGATAGCATATTCAAAAGCAGAGACATTACTTTGCCAAGAACGGTCGGTCTAGTCAAGGCTACTGTTTTTCCAGTAGTCGTGTATGGATGTGAGAGTTGGACTGTGAAGAAAGCTGAGCACCAAAGAACTGATGCTTTTGAATTGTGGTGTTGGAGAACACTCGAGAGTTCCTTGGACTGCCCTGAGAGCAAACCAGTCCATCCTAAAGAAGATCAGTCCTGAATATTCATTGGAAGGACTGATGCTAAAGTGGAGGCTCCAATACTTTGGCTACCTGATATGACGAACTGACTCATTGGAAACTGATATTTCTCCTGACAATGAGAACTGACTCATTGGAACTGATGCTGGGAAAGACTGAAGAAAGGAGGAGAAGGGGACGACAGAGGATGAAGTGGTTGGATGGCTTCACGGACTCAATGGACATGAGTTATGAAGTGTTTGGATGGCTTCACAGACTCAATGGACATGAGTTTGACTGAACTCCGGGAGTTGGTGCTGGACAGGGAGGCCTGGTGTGCTGCAGTCCATGGGGTCGCAAAGATTTGGACACAACTGAGAGACTGAACTGAATTGAACTTGTCTTTTGGAGCAGCCTCATTTATATGAGTTAAAGTCTACAAAGTCAGGTAAAATTTCTAAATAAATTAGGTAAACTAAGTAGAAAGCATAACACACTGCCATAGTCAATTGCTTCTAGACCTAGACACAGACATGGCACAGCTCTGGTCTTTTAAACAGACTCTGGATTATCAAAAAATGAATGTCTGGTATTTCCCTTATGCTAAGTTCTCTATCTTCTAAGATCATCATCCTTTCATTATCCTAATGGAACTGCCTGGGCCCCATACCACAAAGTGATGCTTTCAAATTGTGGTTGCTGGAGAAGACTCTAGAGAATCCCTTGGACAGCAAGGAAATCAAATTAGTCCATCCCAAGGGAAATCAGTCCTGAATATTCATTGCAATGACTGATGCTGCAATGAATCTGCAATACTTTGGCCACCTAATGTGAAGAGCTGACCCATTGGAAAAGACCCTGATGTTGGGAAAGATTGAGGGCAGGAGGAGAAGGGTGTGGCAGAGGATGAGATGGTTAGATAGCATTATCAACTCAATGGACGTGGGTCTGAGCAAACTCTGGGAGATGATAAAGGACAGGGGAGCCTGGTGTGTTGCAGTCCAGGAGGTCACAAAGTGTTAGACACGACTGAACAACAGCAAACATACCAGGTGCCTTGGGAAACCCCGACACTGGCATACACATGGAGGTGCCATTTGCACCCACTTTGGAGAAGGAAATGGCAACCCACTCCAGTTTCTTGCCTAGAGAATCCCAGAGATGGGGGAGCCTGGTGGGCTGCCGTCTATGGGGTCGCACAGAGTCGGACACGACTGAAGCGACTTAGCAGCAGCACATCCCATGTCAGCATCTCCAAGGTGCCTGCGAGGTTACATTTCTAGTCATCAGTATGCCCTCTTAGCTTCCTTCTTCCACTTTGTTGCTCCAGGATTGTGGGTAAAATCTGTAGGCATCCAACCAAAAAGAGCTACATCATCCAGGAGGTTCAGCTTCCACCATCCCTTCTTCAGAGAAGACAGGGACAATGACTGACCAACACAAGGGTCTGAAACACCGCCCCTTTGCCTGAAGAGGGACCCAGCTCTGTGATGCAGCGCGTGCTCTGAAGCTCCCTACGAGGTCAGGTCCAAGTCAGCCCCCAGGCCACATCCATGCGGCGTCCCCTCCTCTTTCCCCACTCTTGTCCTCTTACGCCCCTTCTGTGGGGAGCACTCCCTCAAAATATCACAGTCACAACTCCCCCTGCCTCAGGCTCTGCTTCTAAGGACCCAGCCTAACCCAGCTAGGTTTAGCAAATGTTTTCCAGAAGGGGACTGAGAACCCAACACAGACCCGCAGGGACTCAGATCTGTGTGTTCCTTGCTGTGTTGCTAAACCAAGGATCCCCAGAGAGAAGAGGCGCAGAGTAGAGAACCTTCTTCTTTCTGCAGGATGAAGAGACAAAACCATGACTACTTTCATGGCTTCAGAGATTTTTGTTTTCTCTTAACTGCCTCCAAGGAAGCAGATGAGCTCAGGAAGCAGAGGCCAGCAAAATCCTCAGTGTAGGAACCTCCCAGAATTTGACACTCATATTAAGGAGTTTCGAGGACCTCTCTGGTGGTCCAGTGATGTCTAAGACTCTGCATTCCAAAAGCCGGGGGCCCGGGTTCGGCCGCTAGTCAGGGAATCAGATGCCATATTGTCACAACTAAAGATCCTGCTTCCAGTTCAGTTCAATTCAGTTCAGTTCAGTCACTCAGTCATGTCCGACTCTTTGCGACCCCACGAATCGCAGCATGCCAGTCCTCCCTGACCATCACCAACTCCCGGAGTTCACTCAGACTCACATCCATCGAGTCAGTGATGCCATCCAGCCATCTCATCCTCAGTCATCCCCTTCTCCTCCTGCCCCCAATCCCTCCCAGCATCAGAGTCTTTTCCAATAAGTCAATTCTTCGCATGAGGTGGCCAAAGTACTGGAGTTTCAGCTTTAGCATCATTCCTTCCAAAGAAATCCCAGGGCTGATCTCCTTCAGAATGGACCGGTTGGATCTCCTTGCAGTCTAAGGGACTCTCAAGAGACTTCTCCAACACCACAGTTCAAAAGCATCAATTCTTCGGCACTCAGCTTTCTTCACAGTCCAACTCTCACATCCATACATGACCACTAGAAAAACCATAGCCATGACTAGATGGATCTTTGCTGGCAAAGTAATATCTCTGCTTTTGAATATACTATCTAGGTTGATCATAGCTTTTCTTCCAAGGAGTAAGCGTCTTTTAATTTCATGGCTGCAATCACCATCTGCAGTGATTTTGGAGCCCAGAAAAATAAAGTCAGCCACTGTTTCCACTGTGTCCCCATCTATTTCCCATGAAGTGATGGAACCAGATGCCATGATCTTAGTTTTCTGAGTGTTGAGCTTTAAGCCAACTTTTTCACTCTCCTCTTTCACTTTCATCAAGGGGCTTTTTAGTTCTTCTTCACTTTCTGCCATAAGGGTGGTGTCGTCTGCATATCTGAGGTTATTGATATTTCTTCCAGCAATCTTGATTCCAGCTTGTGCTTCTTCCAGTCCAGTGTTTCTCATGATGTACTCTGCATAGAAGTTAAATAAGCAGGGTGACAATATACAGCCTTGATGTACTTCTTTTCCTATTTGGAACCAGTCTGTTGTTCCATGTCCAGTTCTAACTGTTGCTTCCTGACCTGCGTACAGATTTCTCAAGAGGCAGGTCAGGTGGTCTGGAATTCCCATCTCTTTCAGAATTGTCCACAGTTTATTGTGATCCACACAGTCAAAGGCTTTGGCATAGTCAATAAAGCAGAAACAGATGTTTTTCTGGAACTCTCTTGCTTTTTCCATGATCCAGCAGATGTTGGCAATTTGACCTCTGGTTCCTCTGCCTTTTCTAAAACCAGCTTGAACATCAGGAAGTTCACGGTTCATGTATTGCTGAAGCCTGGCTTGGAGAATTTTGAGCATTACTTTACTAGCGTGTGAGATGAGTGCAATTGTGTGGTAGTTTGAGCATTCTTTGGCATTGCCTTTCTTTGGGATTGGAATGAAAACTGACCTTTTCCAGTCCTGTGGCCACTGCTGAGTTTTCCAAATTTGCTGGCATATTGACTGCAGCACTTTCACAGCATCATCTTTCAGGATTTGAAACTGCTTAACTGGAATTCCATCACCTCCACTAGCTTTGTTCGTAGTGATGCTTTCTAAGGCCCACTTGATTTCACATTCCAGGATGTCTGGCTCTAGGTGAGTGATCACACCATCATGATTATCTGGGTCATGAAGATCTTTTTTGTACAGTTCTTCTGTGTATTCTTGCCACCTCTTCTTAATATCTTCTGCTTCTATTAGGTCCAGACCATTTCTGTCCTTTATCAAGCCCATGTTTGCATGAAATGTTCCCTTGGTATCTCTAATTTTCTTGAAGAGATCTCTAGTCTTTCCCATTCTCTTCTTTCCCTCTATTTCTTTGCATGGATCGCTGAAGAAGGCTTTCTTATCTCTTCTTGCTATTCTCTGGGACTCTGCATTCAGGTGCTTATATTTTTCCATTTCTCCTTTGCTTTTCGCCTCTCTCCTTTTCACAGCTATTTGTAAGGCCTCCCCAGACAGCCATTTTGCTTTTTTGCATTTCTTTTCCATGGGCATGGTCTTCATCCCTGTCTCCTGTACAATGTCACGAACCTCATTCCATAGTTCATCAGGCACTCTATCTATCAGATCTAGGCCCTTAAATCTATTTCTCACTTCCACTGTATAATCAAAAGGGATTTGATTTAGGTCATACCTGAATGGTCCTGCGGTTTTCCTTACTTTCTTCAATTTGAGTCTGAATTTGGCAATAAGGAGTTCATGATCTGAGCCACAGTCAGCTCCTGGTCTTGTTTTTGTTGCCAGTATAGAGCTTCTCCATCTTTGGCTGCAAAGAATATAATCAATCTGATTTCAGTGTTGACCATCTGGTGATGTCCATGTGTAGAGTCTTCTCTTGTGTTGTTGGAAGAGGGTGTTTGCTATGACCAGTGCATTTTCTTGGCAAAACTCTATTAGTCTTTGCCCTGCTTCATTCTGCACTCCAAGGCCAAATTTGCCTGGTACTCCAGGTGTTTCTTGACTTCCTACTTTTGCATTCCAGCCCCCTATAATGAAAAGGACATTGTTCGGGGTGTTAGTTCTAAAAGGTCTTCTAGGTCTTCATAAAACCGTTCAACTTCAGCTTCTTCAGCATTACCGGTTGGGGCATAGACTTGGATAACTGTGATATTGAATGGTTTGCCTTGGAAATGAACAGAGATCATTCTGTCATTTTTGAGATTGCATCCAAGTACTGCATTTCGGACTCTTTTGTTGACCATGATGGCTACTCCATTTCTTCTGAGGGATTCCTGGCCGCAGTAGTAGATATAATGGTCATCTGAGTTAAATTCACCCATTCCAGTCCATTTTAGTTTGCTGATTCCTAGAATGTCAACGTTCACTCTTGCCATCGCTTGTTTGACCACTTCCAATTTGCCTTGATTCATGGACCTGACATTCCAGGTTCCTATGCAATAGTGCTCTTTACAGCATTGGACCTTGCTTCTATCACCAGTCACATCCACAGCTGGGTATTGTTTTTGCTTTGGCTCCATCCCTTTATTTTTTCTGGAGTTATTTCTCCACTGAACTCCAGTAGCATATTGGGCATCTACTGACCTGGGGAGTTCCTCTTTCAGTATCCTATCATTTTCCCTTTTCATACTGTTCATGGGGTTCTCAAGGCAAGAATACTGAAGTGGTTTGCCATTCCCTTGTCCAGTGGACCACATTCTGTCAGACCGCTCCACCATGACCTGCCCGGCTTGGCTTGCCCTGCGGGCATGGCTTGGTTTCACTGAGTTAGACAAGGCTGTGGTCCTAGTGTGATTTTGACTAGTTTTCTGTGAGTATGGTTTCAGTGTGTCCGCCCTCTGATGCCCTCTTGCAACACCTACCATCTTACTTGGGTTTCTCTTACCTTGGGCGTGGGGTATCTTTTCACGGCTGCTCCAGCAAAGCACAGCTGCTGCTCCTTACCTTGGACGAGGGGTATCTCCTTACCGCTGCCTTTCCTGACCTTCAATGTGGGATAGCTCCTCTAGGCCCTCCTGTGCCTGCACAGTCACCACTTCTCCCAGCCGCCACCTCTGGCCTCGGACACAAGGTAGCCCCTCTCGGCCGTTCCTGCGCGTCACAGCCTGGCACTCTCGGCCGCTGCCCCTGACCTCTGGATATGGGGTAACTCCTCTCGGCCGCACTCAGTGCGCCGGGACGCAGCCGCCCGCGCTCAGTGCGCCCCACGTGTCACAACAAAGATCGAAGATCCAGCGTGTGGCAACCAAGACCCAGCACAGCCAAATTAACAGATAAACACATCCTTGAAAAAGAAAAGTGCTGGAGAAGCATAAAGATGGTGTGGCCGCCATATTATTTAGCTCCTATAAATCTGCCCTTCACCAGGCTCATTCTTCTCGTTGTCTTTGGCAACCAGTTTTTTGCACAGAATAAAGCACACTCACCTCCATTCCGGTAGGGACTGTGACTACTGCTGGGAAGAGGAATGCGGGATGGTGTGAGTGAAGGTGGAAGGTGGTCTGATCCCAGGAAATCCTGTGGGCACCGAGATGCACAGGAAGGGCACGGCTTTCTCCTCCATTGGGTCAGGTAACCTGGAGTGCACACGTATTCTCCCTGCCGCAGCCACATCAGAGGGACTGACAAATTGCCAGGAGACTGCAGGAAAGACAGCAGTCCACGTGATACAGTGATGAGGAGGGATAAGTCGGCAAAGGGTTCACGGAGCTCAGGACATCTGATCTGTGCCTGAAGGTTGAGGCGCGGATATTAACTAAGGGACGAAAGGTGAAAGAAGGCAAGCGCAGCTGAGAGCCCCGGGGGGCAGAGAGGTGACTGCAGGTTGCAGGGGAAGGTCCAGAGAGTCCTGCAGGGCTGCGGCAGGAGATGAGGCCGGGAAGAGGCCTTGGAAGCCGCTTGAGAAGGTCCACAGGATTGTGCAAGCAGTTGCCACAGGAAGCAGTCTGCCCAGCCTGAGGGGAATGGATTAGAGAGAAACAGAGAAGGCAGAGAAACCTGTCAGGAGGCTCTTGAAGTGATCTCTAGTGCTCACTGTGTACTTAAGACATGCCAGGTGCTGGCCAAGCATTTTCCACATTTTATTTCACTTAATCCGCACAAGGGTTGAATGTGACAAACCCTGTTGTGCATCTCAAACGGCAGGAGGAAACTGGGACGTGAACGCCTAGGTAAGTGGTCCAGGGAGTCAAGGCTGCTAAGCACGGAGCAGTGCCGTCAGCCTGCAAGTCAGGACCTCCCTGGTGTCCAGTGGTCAAGACTCCGAGCTTCCCATGCAGGGGGCGTGGGTTTGATCCCTGCTTAGGGAACTAAAATACCACATGATGCTCTGCAGAGCCAAAGCAAACAGAAAACCTGGGATTCCGGCTCCAGAGTCAGCAGGCTTTTCTGCTCGATTCTGGGGGAGAAACGTTGAGGTTCTGTCCAGGGAAGTAAGAACTGGAAGAGAGAAGTGTGGAAGTGTTAGTTGCTCAGTCGTGTCCAGCTCTTTGCAACCCCAAGGACTGTAGCCCACCAGGCTCCCCTGTCCATGGGATTCTCCAGGCAAGAATACTGCAGGGGGTTGCCATTCCCTTCTGCAGGGGATCTTCCCAATCCAAGCATCAAACCCAGGTCTCCTGTACTGCAGGCAGATTTTTTACCATCTAAGCCACCAGGGAACAGAGAAGGGACAAAGCAAATGACATTTGCAGGGTGAAGAAGTGAGACAGAGATCAGCACAGATTACTGAGGTTTCCAGTGAACCAAGGCAAGGGTATTCAAATTAATAAGATGGGAAATAGCAGCGTGAGGGGTTAAAGTCTACCTGTGTGTGAGATGTGAAGGTTGCAGGGACTGTGGGTCTTGAGATGTGAAGGTTGCAGGGACTATGGGTCTTACCCCTCTCCCCAACTCCCATCTTCCCACCTGGCACAGTCACGCTTGCTTTGACCTTTGCTCTATTGAAACGTCTTGTCAAGGAAGTGCCTGGGACACTGGGACAGATGCCATCAACACACTGAGGCCAGTAAGTGCTCTCTGGCTGGACAGCTCTGATCGTAAATGTCAGGCTTATTCCTGTAGAAGGAGTCAGGAAAAATCAGGGAATGTGCTGGAGAGGAGGTTTCCCAGCACCACGGAAACCCTGACCTGCTTAAGTAGATGACTGTCAGTCCACTCTCAAGGACAAATTCAAACTTCAAACAGCAGTTGTTCTTGTTGTTGTTGTTCAGCGACTAAGTCAAGTCCAGCTCTTGGCCACCCCATGGACTGCCAGGCCCTTCCGTCCTTCACTATCTCCTAGAGCTTGCTCAAATTCATGTCCACTGAGTCGGTGATAACATCCACCCATCTCATCCTCTGTCATCCCCTTCTCCTCCTGTCTTCAATCCTTCCCAGCATCAGGGTCTTTTCCAATGAGTTAGTTCTTCGTATCAGGTGACCAAATTATTGGAGCTTCAACTTCAGCATCAGTCCTTCCAATGAATATTCGGGATTGACTTCCTTTAGGATGGACTGGTTGGATCTCCTTGCTGTCCAAGGAACATATTGGACCCCTTCAGACCTGGTGGGGCTCATCTTCCAGTGTCCTATCTTTTTGCCTTTTCATACTGTTCATGGGGTTCTCCCGGCAAGAATCCTGGAGTGGTTTGCCATTC